>NC_085138.1:330752420-331083920 GCF_035046485.1 Aedes albopictus
CTCTGCGGGGCACCGACGACGGGACGTCAAGCAGTCAGTAGTGTCAGTGTGCGGTAGTTCGGCAGCAGCAAAGCTTCGCGCGCTCGCTGTGCTAGATTTTTGCGATTTGTTTTTTTTTTTCTCTTCTCTCTGCGGGGCTCCGACGACGGGACGAGTGTGCGCGCGCCGTGGTTGAGTCGGTTCCGAATTTTTCGCTTCCCTTCGGCGCTAGTTTCCAATACACTTTTAGTTGATAATAAATATTTTCTTTCATTTTTTGCATTTACACAAAAGAGTGAAAAATGTTAGTTCGGGTTCGCCGATCGAGAAAAAATCCGGGCGCCGACAAGTGAGTCGCGTTCAGTGTATTTCTGTGTGGAATAGACTAAAGGTTTCTGCTTCCTAGTGGAGTGGAGACGCGCGATAGAATTTTCTTTTTGGCTAGTTCTTGCGTCGAAAAGTGGTCGGTTGTTAACGGCGGTTTGTGTATATTGATCCATTGTCAAATCATATCACCAACCATAGGTGACTCCCGGACTGACAATGTACCTTACCCTACTAACAAAAAATTCCTTCCTGAGACAAACGTGGAGATGCAGCGATTCGCGGTCTTTTTAACAACGTTTGTCTTACTAACATTCCCTTCCATCCTCGATGACCGTAAGGACGTGGCCGGCGCCGTTATTGACCTTATTAAAGTTGAGAGCTCTCGACCTGTGTACATTGAGAATAGTAAGCTAGTCCCAAGCCCTATTCATTGGTTCCTTGTGCAATTTCGATTGCTCTGGTCAATCACGGAGTAGCAACTACGAATTGTGCGGTCATCTATGCTCATGCTCATGCTCATGCTCATGCTCTGCTCATTATTTTTACGATGATTAGAAAAATTGGGTTGATTTTGAAACTCCATACATTTTGTATGGGATGAAAAAATGGTGAAAAACTTTAAACCTCAATTACTCAAAAGTGGATTTTTGTCACTTACATCCCTTTGCTTCTAACCCCCTCAATTGACTTTTTTTTGTATTCGCATATCGCATGACAGGCTCCGCGATATACATATTGTGTACAAGAAAACCAAGGAGATATCCATTACCAAATGATCCTAGAACATATCCAGAGCGAACTCGGATACCTTCAGCGTGGTGTTGCTGAATAACAATCAACCCGACATTTGTTTTGATTTTCTGTTCTGTGTAATTTCGGAAATATGTTTTTGTTTTTGTATGCTAGTAAATTCAATGGAAATGTAAAAAAAAATGTTATAAAGAAAGTAATTTGTTACAAATTCGAACAATATTGGGTAGACATCTTGAAATTATCATAAATCAAATGCATTATTGATCTATTTTGATTTGAGCACTTTCTATGTGAACCGCTAAACGCACCGCAATCATAAACACAGAGTCAAAGATGGAGAGCAACAGTAAGCCGCGTAGGGTTGCCAACAATGCACTGGCCCATCTTATATTATCAGTTATCACACAATCACTGAGATTGCAATGCAATCACACTTTGTTTGCAATAACTATCTTTTTACAATTCAGTATCATAATTTGTATTTTATTTAACTCATTTCAGTATCATAATGGCCAATTTTTGCGTACTGATTCATTATGCAACTGAAATTACTTGCATTTTGAAAACGAGTTGTATAATGTTCATTATACAACTCATTTGGATTGCATGATGAACATTATGCAACTCAAATGAGCTGTACAAGGAAAATTTAATTGCATTAAATTTTGTATGTACCTCGGCAAAACTCGTACTTTTCAGCAGTACTGCAGAAAAAAATCATCTTTTTGCAACTCGTTGCATAAATAACAATTATACTTTACATCTACATGAACTTGCAATGAGCATAGTAAACAGTGAGTTTAGAATGTAACAACAGTTCAAATTGTTGCGAATGTAATCAATCGCCAGCATGATCATTTCTGGTAACCCTGAAGCCTGCCGCGATTCGCTGTGCTCATACCACCCACCAGGATCAGAGAAAATAAGAGAATGTTTTTTTCTCAATATGGGGTAAATCTGAGCGATGTTATCATATCATTATTGACTAGAAAAGCACGGTTTACGAAATTTTATGCTGTAAAGTATACTTTTTTTTAGGTCTACATGATCCTTGAACTTGTAATAATATTTGCACATGGCGGTTTGAGAATATATGACCACGATGTTTGAAAATTATACAAGAGAAATGTCTGAACACACATTTTCTGTAAGTAACTTTGTTCGCTCTTGACCACGGTTTTCAAATTTGGAAAATCCTTCAATCATGAAATTTTCACAGCACATTCTAGGATACCTGTAGAATATTCGCACATGAAGAAATCACGATATTCGGTCTCATATTCGAGAAATTATGTAAAATACGCCAAAAATTATAAAATCCTCTCTCCCGTGAGAAGCGTGACCTCAGACCTTAACACCTCTCGTTTGGTGGGAGTAACCGCTTGGTCGAACAGGCGCTCCAAATCTCTTCGGAAGCTGGTCGTATAAGAAAACACGTCTTCGCTGGGTAGCCAGACCATTCCCAGGATGCGTTCTTGCTGACTGTCCTTGTCCACCACAAAGCATTTAACTTCTTGCGAATTTCGCTCTCCGATGCGCCTCAACACTTCGGGTGAGTTGGACATCCAATGTCGTATCTGGAAGCCTCCTCGAGCGTGCACTGTTCGTACATCCGATGCTAGCTGAACCGCTTCGTCGACGCTGTCGACGCTATCCAGATAGTCGTCGACGTAGTGGTTCTTTATTATTGCCGCAGCTGCTTCTGGGAGTTCCATCGAATGTTCCATTGCGTTTATATTTTTGGCAAATTGTGTAGAGCATGGTGAGCAAGTTGAACCGAATATGACCACGTCCATCACAAACACTTGTATTGGGTCCTCCGGTTTGTCACGCCACAGAAACCTCTGTGCTTGTCGATCCTCGGGCCTCACCTCCACCTGATGGAACATTTCCATAATATCGGCGCTAATCGCAATTTCCTTCTGACGGTAGCGGCAGAGCACCGCTTGAAGAGGCACCAACAAATCTGGACCTTTCAGTAGAGCCGAGTTGAACGATACTCCTTGCACGACAGCTGCCGCATCCCAGATGATTCGCAACTTCTCTGGCTTCCGGGGATTCACAACGATACCCAAGGGCAAATACCAGATGCGATTAGGGTCCGACTCTTCCAATTCTCGCTGCGAAGCTCGATGTGCGTAGCCTTTCGTTTGGTAATCAGCTATCTGCTTCCTCATCTTGGTGTAGAGCTCCGGTGACTTGGACAGGCGACGTTCAAGACATTTCAGGCGCCGCTCAGCCATCGGACGGCTGTTGGGAAATACGAAGTCGTCGTACTTCCAAAGCAGGCCGGTCTGGTATCGACCGGAAGGAGTCCGTACCGTTGTCGCTTCCAGAATTTTTCGTGCCCGTTGATCGTCTGCCGATTCTACCGGTTTCACAACAGACACGCCTACGCTCTCCGTCGAAAAGAACTGCTTGATCAAGCCATCAAGATCGTCGTCGTGGCTACGAGTGCAAACATGGAGTACCCGGTGTGAAGTAACTTGATCCGTTGGTCCAGTACAACCATACACCACCCATCCTAACCTGGTTTTGGTGGCTACGGGTTCGCCTTCCTTCCCTTCGCGTTGTTTGAGCGAGTTCTTCACACTGGTGTTATCCAGACCGATCAAAATACCTGGAACGACATTGTCGTAGCTCAGAACAGGAAGTCCTCGTAGATAAGCGAAGCGATCCTCTAGTTCTTTGAAGTGAACTGACTGCCGAGGAAGATCCAAACTCTCCACGGTCTGCACACCTCTCAGTTGGAACTGTTTGCGTTGTCCCACACCGGAAATCTGGATCTGCACTTTCATCGAATCTTCCTCCATTCTCTTGACTCCATTAGTCCACTGCATGCACAGTGGTGATACAGGTCCATGTAGGGCGAGCTGTTCAACCAGTGACTTCTCCACCAATGTTGTGTCGGACCCACCATCGAGGAAGGCAAACGTTTGGACGGATCTCCCGTTGGCGTGTAACTCCACTGGGACGATTCGGAACAGAACCTTGCTGTGGCAGTGTTGGTGTACGTTGACTACTCGTGATACTGAATTAGACGTTGCAGCAGGCTGTCGTTCTTCCTCTGGATTGCCGGGATGAAGAAGTCTATGATGCCGTTGTCCACAGCCGTCTGTCCCACACATTGGTGCCTTGCAGGGCCACTTTCCGTGCGGATAGAGACATCTTCTACAAAGGTGTAACTCCTGTGCGATCTTCCAACGATTTTCCAGCGATTTGGATTTGAACGATGAGCAGTCCTTCGGTTTGTGTCCACTTGTCTTGCAGACCATGCAAGGCCGTTCACCAGCACCGGGTTGATGCTTACTGTAATCCGGTCTGGTTGCTGCTGGTTTGTAGTCTCCTTGACTCCTACCGCCATGATCAGTCGACGCGTGGGTATTTATGACTGCTTTTCCCCTCGGTTTGTCCATCACCGGCGCCACTCTACTCGCTGCGTCGACGATAACATTCATGTAATCCGAGAATGTTCTCAGATCAGCTCGGGCCGCTCGTTGCGTATACAGCGCCCAGTCCAATTTTATGTTGGCTGGGAGTTTGTCAACCAACTCGTTGACTAACATAGGGTTGGCCAAATGCATCTCTTGACCGGTGGCGACCAAGTGAGCACAGAGATTGCGAACTACCAATCCGAAATTGATGACGCTCTCCAACTTTTCGGAACGTGGGGCCGGCGCAGCTCGCACTTCTGCCAGCAGAGTTCCAATGATGGATTCAGGTCGACCGTACAACGTACTTAACGTGCGAATTATTTCCGGAACGTTCATCGGGTGAAGCAGAAAACAATTGACAGCTTTCCTAGCTTCCCCTTTCAGGCAACGTTGAAGCCGCATGAGATTTTCAGCTTCACTGTAGCCGCAGATGTTCGTCGAAGTCTCATAACAACTCCAAAATAGCGGCCACTCCGCGGGGTTTCCCGAAAATTGAGGAAGTTCCTTCGGGACGACGTGTCGGGCTGCCAGTTGCTGAGCTGTTGGAGTGTTGAAGTTGACCGCTTGTGCCCCACAACTTGGAGCTGGTACTGGGTTAAATCCCATTCCCTGCTGGTGCGCTGGGTAATTGATAGCTTCATACGGATTCACTAGTCTCGCGTTGATCGCCGCCGGGATATTCACTGATGCCGCGCTGGCCACTGCAGAGCCATGCATCGCACTACTGGCCGCTGGGACTTGAAGAGATACCGAACTGGCCACTGGAGGAATAAGTGACGGCTGGCTATGGAAACCTTCACGCGAATTCATCACTGGCACAGATGTTATCGTTCCACTGCTAAAACGGTTGGGAATCACTGCTGGCTCAGTCACTCGCGAATACACAGCTGGAGTATCATGAATGGTCACTGCACTTGTCGAGATCGCTCGGATCGCATCACTCGCGAACGATGGTATTTTTGACACGGGAGGGAAAGGGGAAACAGAAGAACCCGATTGTAGCGAGAATATTGGACCCGAATAGCTCGAGACACTCATCAAAGGAACATTATCAGTGTGTGATAACTGAGAGAGGATTTGATTTGTAGTTGTTCCAGCTGGAACTGTTATACTGTGTTCCCTCGCCCTGAGCTGGTTAGAGAGATGGTTGTCTGCTATCGGATAGGCCCTACCTACACTGAAGGAGCTAATATCAAAACATTGCTCTGTTTGATTTACGTGCGATATCGTGTGTGGAAATGGTACATTCTGTGCCCTACTAGCGTTTTCTACCTGTGCTGGTCTACTGGGTGTACTTACAGGAGCTGAATTCGAATACAAACTCTTTGCGGCCTCCAGTCCCTTGCCTGTGCTGACGAGGTGGTTCAGCGGCGCCGAATATGTGCGGTTGAGTTGATCATCACGGACGACATCGTTCACCGCCGGTTGACTGGTAGCTGCTGGCGGGGCGAGTGGGGTAGAATGATACGCTGGAAGCAAATTTGCGGCTCCCGTTGTTGGACCTAACGGCGAAATCTCACTCGGTACACCCAAACCACTGGAAGGTAGACCTGCTGCACCGCTGGATTGGTCTTTGGACGCATCGGAATTGATCGCTGCTGCAGATTGGTGGTTTTGCAATCCGGACGTGCTTGGTAGTGTTGTAATTGGTGGCTGCAGCTGGTTGGATGAAATACCCTGCTGTGACGTGGTTCCAGTGGGGGTACGATCCCCAGAATTGGAAGTCAGGGTCACTGGGTGCTTGTCTATCCATCTCTGCACCTTTTCGATGCTTTTGACGCTGCTCCGCCGACTCCGCACACTCCTTCCGTCTTCGCTTTCCTCCACTTGTGCACGTAGCAAATCGTATTTGCGAGTGATGTAGACCTTCTCCAGTTCGATCTTTTCGGCGATCGCTTTCTCGCTCCTTTCCCGTTCGAGCTGCATGGCTCGCTCCTGAAGCTGCTTCTCCGCTTCTGCCCGTTGCACCATCAGCATTTCGTGGACACGTTTCTCCTCCTCTAGCTGCAGCATCTCTAACTGCAATCGTGCCTCCCGTGCGCTTGCTGTGGTTGAAGCCGACTTGGACATGGAGACGGAGGGGGCAGGGTCCCGGGGAACGCACAATCTGCAGTAAAAGGTGCTAGAAGTACCCAGATTGTCATCTTGCACATCGGCACATGAATGGTGATATCGTTTTTGGCACCTAGCACAACCGATCATAGAGACCGGGCTGTCTGGCTCCGTGCAGAGAGGGCAATGACGATCCATATTAGACACCTCTCGCTCGCCAAGCGCCGGCTGTTTGCATCCAATTGGATGAAACGGATCGTTGAGAGTGTAAAACTCTTGTAGGTTTGTTACGGGACGGACGTCGAAACCTCTTTAGTCAAACTCGTTTTTACGTTGAGTCAGCTACAAGCTACAAAGATTTTTATTAACGCATGTTTTAGTTTATAATTTAGGGTTACCTTACAGTTTTAGTTTTTCTTCGTCTAGTTTCCGTCTTTGTAACAATGTTTGTTCGGTGTTTTGTGTTGTCCTGTAGATATTTCTATTTAGTTCACAATAAATTCAATATATTTAATTCTACTTACAATTTTGCATGAGAAATAGAAAAATAGGAATACAAAATTTTAACAATTTAGAGATAAGTTTTAACGTGTTCAATGTCACTTTGTATCGTGTACGTTTAGATGTAGGTCGGTTTTACAAAAGGAAGAACGTCAAATTAGTTGACAGCGTTGGTTTCCACTCTGTCCCGAGTATCACGTTCAGTGGATGTAAGGGTGGTACTGAACGCCTCGGATTACGTCGCGCACAACCGTTTTCCCTAAAAAATTCAAGTTGGTAAAAAGATAGGGTTTTGAGATATTTGAGTTTTTGTGACAAAAATGATGTTTTTCAATAATAAAATAGATTTTTTTTCACAGTGTATATTTTCTTAGAAATCACCATTTAGCTATCTAACTTTGCTGAAAAATTCATAACAATCGAACAATCCGTTTTTGCTGTGCATATTTTTGAATATTTTTGAACCATTTTCACATACACCCTTTTGAAAAGATAGTCGTGGCTCTAAATAAAAATTTGATATCGAAAAATGGCGATTTAGATGGAACTGAAAAACTGTGCAAAGTTTCAGTTCAATAGAAAATCATGAATTAAAAATTTTCCTTAATTTTGATGCTGTTGCTTGGAATCGCTCACGTCGTTCTCAAAATTTGTTACTGAATAGTCTGTTTTAGAACATCAGGGGAATAGGCTGAACAAGGGTACTCATACCCTATATATGTAATATCTACTACTCATTTCTTTCTTCCATTCTTATTTATTTTCCATGTCCCACCGAGCCGATGATCGATGACAACAAGAACCGAGGAGCCACAACAAAAATACAGCGAGAGTTCAATAGCTTCCTCATAATTTGTTGGGTCAACTGACAACTACTATACCATTTGATATTTATTTATTTATAAATCAGTATAAACTGCACAGACCAATTCTTCAAAATTAAGTGATACCACAGAGAACCGATGTCTATCTTTGCTTTTTGCCTTGTGTAAACCTTCTGACGGTCATATCAGAGTATGTCCTTATGCTCCCGTTGCGTGGCGCTAGTATCCCATCACTTACACTGTCGTGTTGTCATTTTTGTTACCGGTGTTTGCCGTTTTTGGCGTTTGAGTACTAGTGTTGCTTTGGGAGCTAGTGTTTTAACAATGTTCACTGCTATCGTGTGGTCAAATCGAGTTTATTTGTCGGACAGCCGTTGAAGGCGTTGAGGTACACTTAAATCCCTTACACATAATGTCAACGTATTTTTGTTCTAGCTTAAACGTCTGTTCTCTGTGGTGACATTAAAAAACATTGTCTTAAGTTACTGATTAATAAGTGTGATAAATGTAACAATAATAATAATAATAATAATAATAATAATAATAATAATAATAATAATAATAATAATAATAATAATAATAATAATAATATGTAATGAACAATAATCACTGCTCTTTGAAATTGTATTAAAAACATACATTTGCAACAAAAGCAACAAGAAACACTAAGGTATTTAGTAACAAGCTCTCGCCACGAGTACACTCGATGTGATGTATGATTAAATATTTATTTAAGCTCAAAATCATGACAATCAAATATTGTTAATTCATAAGTATAACAGAAGATTGTATCCTAGTGACAATATCATCTTTCAGTTGTATAAATAAACATAAATGCGACAAATAAATTATTTTTCATCGCTTGCTTTTTTATTTTGAAAACAGAATTTCCCCATATTAAGAACAGGATGTGGAAACTGCCGTAGCTCTTCATAATTTAAAAAAATTGCTGTATTATTCCGTGTTGCTGAGATTATTGACAACAATATTCACCCCTGTAAGGTTGTCTTGCCCTATCCAAGTCACAGAATCCACCCCTAAACATGATTTCATTGAGCGAAAAAACTTTAATGGAGTTCTTCAACCTCGCTGCCCTAGTTAACTGAAATATCCATCCTGAAACGCTTTAAGGCGTTGCAAACTAACATACTGACGACAGCGAGTTTTTGGGTAAGTATCAATAGGAAGCAATCAGTGAAGTACTAGATTGAAAGTAGTGAGCTGGATTTTTGTATGGTGAGATGATCAGTTCTCCGTTTCTGCAATGAAATGGTGCAAACAGCGTGGGTTATATGATTCCTTGCCTAATTTAATGCTGTTTGAGCAAAAGTTTGGGTAACTGTGTTGTTGTATTATTTATTTCTTGCAACTTCAACAACACAGTTACCCAAACTTTTGCTCAAACAGCATTAAATTAGGCAAGGAATCATATAACCCACGCTGTTTGCACCATTTCATTGCAGAAACGGAGAACTGATCATCTCACCATACAAAAATCCAGCTCACTACTTTCAATCTAGTACTTCACTGATTGCTTCCTATTGGATTTGGTTAAGTAACTTCGCAACTCTAGCCGTAAGCATGTGGGTAGAATGCATGCTATAAAAACGTGAAAGGTTAAAACTGAATGAATAGTATTTTTATGCAATTCAGTATCATAATTTATATTTTATCTAACTCATTTTGATATCATAATGGCCAATTTTTCCGAACTGGTTTATTATGCAACTGAAATGAGTTGCATAATGAAAAATAGTTGTATAATTTTCATAATGCAACTCATTTGAGTTGCATTATGAACATTATGCAACTCAAATGAGTTGCATTATGAAAAAAATCATTGCATAAAATTTTGTATGGAACTCGTTGCAAAACTCGATTTTTTCAGCACTCTTCGTATTTATCCAACTCGGCAAGCCTCGTTGGATAAATGTACGACTCGTGCTGAAAAAATCAACTTTTTGCAACTCATTACATAAATAACTATTGTGTAAAAGTTGAGTAAACTGCAATGGATTTTCAATCCTAAGGGCTCAATCGATTCATATGGATCCCATCTACCATTGTCGGTGCTAAATTGAACCGATCACTATGCCAAAACCTGAACCTCGGTGGTTTTGTAGGGTGCACCCTCGAAAATCGTTCTAATTATATGAAATACGTGTTTTTGTGAAAAAGTTGAGTAAACCACAATGGATTTTCAATCTCTAGGGCTCAATCGCTTCATATGGATCCCATCTACCATTGTGGATACTAAATTGAACCGATCACTTAGCCAAAACCTGAGCCTCGGTGGTTTTGTAGGGTGCATCCTTGAAAATCGTTCAAATTATAGGAAATACGTGTTTTTGTGAAAAAGTTGAGAAAACCACAATGAATTTTCAATCCTAAGTGCTCAATCGCTTCATATGGATCCCATCTATCGATGTCTGTGCAAAATTGAACCGATCACTTAGCCAAAACCTGAACCTCGGTGGTTTTGTAGGGTGCATCCTTGAAAATCGTTCTAATTATATAAAATACGTTTTTTGTGAAAAAGTTGAGTAAACCACAATGGATTATCAATCTCTAGGGCTCAATCGCTTCATATGGATCCCATCTATCGATGTCTGTGCAAAATTGAACCGATCACTTAGCCAAAACCTGAACCTCGGTGGTTTTGTAGGGTGCATCCTTGAAAATCGTTCAAATTATATGAAATACGTGTTTTTGTGAAAAAGTTGAGTAAACCACAATGGATTTTCAATCTCTAGGGCTCAATCGATTCATATGGATCCCATCTACCATTGTCGGTGCTAAATTGAACCGATCACTATGCCAAAACCTGAACCTCGGTGGTTTTGTAGGGTGCACCCTCGAAAATCGTTCAAATTATAGGAAATACGTGTTTTTGTGAAAAAGTTGAGTAAACCACAATGGATTTTCAATCTCTAGGGCTCAATCGATTCATATGGATCCCATCTACCATTGTCGGTGCTAAATTGATCCGATCACTATGCCAAAACCTGAACCTCGGTGGTTTTGTAGGGTGCATCCTTGAAAATCGTTCAAATTATATGAAATACGTGTTTTTGTGAAAAAGTTAAGTAAACCACAATGGATTTTCAATCTCTAGGGCTCAATCGCTTCATATGGATCCCATCTACCATTGTCGGTGCTAAATTGAACCGATCACTATGCCAAAACCTGAACCTCGGTGGTTTTGTAGGGTGCATCCTTGAAAATCGTTCAAATTATATGAAATACGTGTTTTTGTGAAAAAGTTGAGTAAACCACAATGGATTTTCAATCTCTAGGGCTCAATCGATTCATATGGATCCCATCTACCATTGTCGGTGCTAAATTGAACCGATCACTATGCCAAAACCTGAACCTCGGTGGTTTTGTAGGGTGCACCCTCGAAAATCGTTCAAATTATAGGAAATACGTGTTTTTGTGAAAAAGTTGAGTAAACCACAATGGATTTTCAATCCTAAGTGCTCAATCGCTTCATATGGATCCCATCTATCGATGTCTGTGCAAAGTTGAACCGATCACTATGCCAAAACCTGAACCTCGGTGATTTTGTAGGGTGCATCATTGAAAATCGTTCTAATTATATGAAATACGTGTTTTTGTGAAAAAGTTGAGTAAACCACAATGGATTTTCAATCCTAAGGGCTCAATCGCTTCATATGGATCCCATCTATCGATGTCTGTGCAAAATTGAACCGATCACTTAGCCAAAACCTGAGCCTCGGTGGTTTTGTAGGGTGCATCCTTGAAAATCGTTCAAATTATATGGAATACGTTTTTTGTGAAAAAGTTGAGTAAACCACAATGGATTATCAATCTCTAGGGCTCAATCGCTTCATATGGATCCCATCTATCGATGTCTGTGCAAAATTGAACCGATCACTTAGCCAAAACCTGAACCTCGGTGGTTTTGTAGGGTGCATCCTTGAAAATCGTTCAAATTATATGAAATACGTGTTTTTGTGAAAAAGTTGAGTAAACCACAATGGATTTTCAATCTCTAGGGCTCAATCGCTTCATATGGATCCCATCTACCATTGTCGGTGCTAAATTGAACCGATCACTATGCCAAAACCTGAACCTCGGTGGTTTTGTAGGGTGCATCCTTGAAAATCGTTCAAATTATATGAAATACGTGTTTTTGTGAAAAAGTTGAGTAAACCACAATGGATTTTCAATCTCTAGGGCTCAATCGCTTCATATGGATCCCATCTACCATTGTCGGTGCTAAATTGAACCGATCACTATGCCAAAACCTGAACCTTGGTGATTTTGTAGGGTGCATCCTTGAAAATCGTTCAAATTATATGAAATACGTGTTTTTGTGAAAAAGCTGAGTAAACCACAATGGATTTTCAATCTCTAGGGCTCAATCGCTTCATATGGATCCCATCTACCATTGTGGATACTAAATTGAACCGATCACTATGCCAAAACCTGAACCTCGGTGGTTTTGTAGGGTGCATCCTTGAAAATCGTTCAAATTATATGAAATACGTGTTTTTGTGAAAAAGTTGAGTAAACCACAATGGATTTTCAATCTCTAGGGCTCAATCGCTTCATATGGATCCCATCTATCGATGTCTGTGCAAAGTTGAACCGATCACTTAGCCAAAACCTGAACCTCGGTGGTTTTGTAGGGTGCATCCTTGAAAATCGTTCAAATTATATGAAATACGTTTTTTGTGAAAAAGTTGAGTAAACCACAATGGATTTTCAATCCTAAGGGCTCAATCGCTTCATATGGATCCCATCTATCGATGTCTGTGCAAAATTGAACCGATCACTTAGCCAAAACCTGAGCCTCGGTGGTTTTGTAGGGTGCATCCTTGAAAATCGTTCAAATTATATGAAATACGTTTTTTGTGAAAAAGTTGAGTAAACCACAATGGATTTTCAATCCAAAGGGCTCAATCGCTTCATATGGATCCCATCTATCGATGTCTGTGCAAAATTGAACCGATCACTTAGCCAAAACCTGAACCTCGGTGGTTTTGTAGGGTGCATCCTTGAAAATCGTTCAAATTATATGAAATACGTGTTTTTGTGAAAAAGTTGAGTAAACCACAAAAGATTTTCAATCTCTAGGGCTCAATCGCTTCACATGGATCCCATCTACCATTTTCGGTGCTAAATTGAACCGATCACTATGCCAAAACCTGAACCTCGGTGGTTTTGTAGGGTGCATCCTTGAAAATCGTTCAAATTATATGAAATACGTGTTTTTGTGAAAAAGTTGAGAAAACCACAATGGATTTTCAATCTCTAGGGCTCAATCGCTTCATATGGATCCCATCTACCATTGTCGGTGCTAAATTGAACCGATCACTATGCCAAAACCTGAACCTCGGTGGTTTTGTAGGGTGCATCCTTGAAAATCGTTCAAATTATATGAAATACGTGTTTTTGTGAAAAAGTTGAGTAAACCACAATGGATCATCAATCTCTAGGGCTCAATCGCTTCATATGGATCCCATCTACCATTGTCGGTGCTAAATTGAACCGATCACTATGGCAAAACCTGAACCTCGGTGGTTTTGTAGGGTACATCCTTGAAAATCGTTATAATTATATAAAATACGTTTTTTGTGAAAAAGTTGAGTAAACCACAATGGATTATCAATCTCTAGGGCTCAATCGCTTCATATGGATCCCATCTACCATTGTCGGTGCTAAATTGAACCGATCACTATGCCATAACCTGAACCTAGGTGGTTTTGTAGGGTACATCCTTGAAAATCGTTATAATTATATAAAATACGTTTTTTGTGAAAAAGTTGAGTAAACCACAATGGATTATCAATCTCTAGGGCTCAATCGCTTCATATGGATCCCATCTACCATTGTCGGTGCTAAATTGAACCGATCACTATGCCAAAACCTGAACCTCGGTGGTTTTGTAGGGTACATCCTTGAAAATCGTTCTAATTATATAAAATACGTTTTTTGTGAAAAAGTTGAGTAAACCACAATGGATTATCAATCTCTAGGGCTCAATCGCTTCATATGGATCCCATCTATCGATGTCTGTGCAAAATTGAACCGATCACTTAGCCAAAACCTGAACCTCGGTGGTTTTGTAGGGTGCATCCTTGAAAATCGTTCAAATTATAGGAAATACGTGTTTTTGTGAAAAAGTTGAGAAAACCACAATGGATTTTCAATCTCTAGGGCTCAATCGCTTCATATGGATCCCATCTACCATTGTCGGTGCTAAATTGAACCGATCACTATGCCAAAACCTGAACCTCGGTGGTTTTGTAGGGTACATCCTTGAAAATCGTTCTAATTATATAAAATACGTTTTTTTGTGAAAAAGTTGAGTAAACCACAATGGATTATCAATCTCTAGGGCTCAATCGCTTCATATGGATCCCATCTACCATTGTCGGTGCTAAATTGATCCGATGACTATGCCAAAACCTGAACCTCGGTGGTTTTGTAGGGTGCATCCTTGAAAATCGTTCAAATTATATGAAATACGTGTTTTTGTGAAAAAAGTTGAGTAAACCACAATGGATTTTCAATCTCTAGGGCTCAATCGCTTCATATGGATCCCATCTACCATTGTCGGTGCTAAATTGATCCGATCACTATGCCAAAACCTGAACCTCGGTGGTTTTGTAGGGTGCATCCTTGAAAATCGTTCAAATTATATGAAATACGTGTTTTTGTGAAAAAGTTGAGTAAACCACAATGGATTTTCAATCTCTAGGGCTCAATCGCTTCATATGGATCCCATCTACCATTGTCGGTGCTAAATTGAACCGATCACTATGCCAAAACCTGAACCTTGGTGATTTTGTAGGGTGCATCCTTGAAAATCGTTCAAATTATATGAAATACGTGTTTTTGTGAAAAAGCTGAGTAAACCACAATGGATTTTCAATCTCTAGGGCTCAATCGCTTCATATGGATCCCATCTACCATTGTGGATACTAAATTGAACCGATCACTATGCCAAAACCTGAACCTCGGTGGTTTTGTAGGGTGCATCCTTGAAAATCGTTCAAATTATATGAAATACGTGTTTTTGTGAAAAAGTTGAGTAAATCACAATGGATTTTCAATCTCTAGGGCTCAATCGCTTCACATGGATCCCATCTACCATTTTCGGTGCTAAATTGAACCGATCACTATGCCAAAACCTGAACCTCGGTGGTTTTGTAGGGTGCATCCTTGAAAATCGTTCAAATTATATGAAATACGTGTTTTTGTGAAAAAGTTGAGTAAACCACAATGGATTATCAATCTCTAGGGCTCAATCGCTTCATATGGATCCCATCTATCGATGTCTGTGCAAAGTTGAACCGATCACTTAGCCAAAACCTGAGCCTCGGTGGTTTTGTAGGGTGCATCCTTGAAAATCGTTCAAATTATATGAAATACGTTTTTTTGTGAAAAAGTTGAGTAAACCACAATGGATTTTCAATCTCTAGGGCTCAATCGCTTCATATGGATCCCATCTACCATTGTGGATACTAAATTGAACCGATCGCTTAGCCAAAACCTGAGCCTCGGTGGTTTTGTAGGGTGCATCCTTGAAAATCGTTCAAATTATATGAAATACGTTTTTTGTGAAAAAGTTGAGTAAACCACAATGGATTTTCAATCCTAAGGGCTCAATCGCTTCATATGGATCCCATCTATCGATGTCTGTGCAAAATTGAACCGATCACTTAGCCAAAACCTGAACCTCGGTGGTTTTGTAGGGTGCATCCTTGAAAATCGTTCAAATTATATGAAATACGTGTTTTTGTGAAAAAGTTGAGTAAACCACAAAAGATTTTCAATCTCTAGGGCTCAATCGCTTCACATGGATCCCATCTACCATTTTCGGTGCTAAATTGAACCGATCACTATGCCAAAACCTGAACCTCGGTGGTTTTGTAGGGTGCATCCTTGAAAATCGTTCAAATTATATGAAATACGTGTTTTTGTGAAAAAGTTGAGTAAACCACAATGGATTTTCAATCCTAAGGGCTCAATCGCTTCATATGGATCCCATCTATCGATGTCTGTGCAAAGTTGAACCGATCACTTAGCCAAAACCTGAGCCTCGGTGGTTTTGTAGGGTGCATCCTTGAAAATCGTTCAAATTATATGAAATACGTTTTTTTGTGAAAAAGTTGAGTAAACCACAATGGATTTTCAATCTCTAGGGCTCAATCGCTTCATATGGATCCCATCTACCATTGTGGATACTAAATTGAACCGATCACTTAGCCAAAACCTGAGCCTCGGTGGTTTTGTAGGGTGCATCCTTGAAAATCGTTCAAATTATAGGAAATACGTGTTTTTGTGAAAAAGTTGAGAAAACCACAATGAATTTTCAATCCTAAGTGCTCAATCGCTTCATATGGATCCCATCTATCGATGTCTGTGCAAAATTGAACCGATCACTTAGCCAAAACATGAACCTCGGTGATTTTGTAGGGTGCATCATTGAAAATCGTTCTTATTATATGAAATACGTGTTTTTGTGAAAAAGTTGAGTAAACCACAATGAATTTTCAATCCTAAGTGCTCAATCGCTTCATATGGATCCCATCTATCGATGTCTGTGCAAAATTGAACCGATCACTTAGCCAAAACCTGAACCTCGGTGGTTTTGTAGGGTGCATCCTTGAAAATCGTTCTAATTATATAAAATACGTTTTTTGTGAAAAAGTTGAGTAAACCACAATGGATTATCAATCTCTAGGGCTCAATCGCTTCATATGGATCCCATCTATCGATGTCTGTGCAAAATTGAACCGATCACTTAGCCAAAACCTGAACCTCGGTGGTTTTGTAGGGTGCATCCTTGAAAATCGTTCAAATTATATAAAATACGTTTTTTGTGAAAAAGTTGAGTAAACCACAATGGATTATCAATCTCTAGGGCTCAATCGCTTCATATGGATCCCATCTATCGATGTCTGTGCAAAATTGAACCGATCACTTAGCCAAAACCTGAACCTCGGTGGTTTTGTAGGGTGCATCCTTGAAAATCGTTCAAATTATATAAAATACGTTTTTTTGTGAAAAAGTTGAGTAAACCACAATGAATTTTCAATCCTAAGTGCTCAATCGCTTCATATGGATCCCGTCTATCGATGTCTGTGCAAAATTGAACCGATCACTATGCCAAAACCTGAACCTCGGTGGTTTTGTAGGGTGCATCCTTGAAAATCGTTCAAATTATATGAAATACGTGTTTTTGTGAAAAAGTTGAGTAAACCACAATGAATTTTCAATCCTAAGTGCTCAATCGCTTCATATGGATCCCATCTATCGATGTCTGTGCAAAATTGAACCGATCACTTAGCCAAAACATGAACCTCGGTGGTTTTGTAGGGTGCATCCTTGAAAATCGTTCTAATTATATGAAATACGTTTTTTGTGAAAAAGTTGAGTAAACCACAATGGATTATCAATCTCTAGGGCTCAACCGCTTCATATGGATCCCATCTATCGATGTCTGTGCAAAATTGAACCGATCACTTAGCCAAAACCTGAACCTCGGTGGTTTTGTAGGGTGCATCCTTGAAAATCGTTCAAATTATATAAAATACGTTTTTTTGTGAAAAAGTTGAGTAAACCACAATGAATTTTCAATCCTAAGTGCTCAATCGCTTCATATGGATCCCGTCTATCGATGTCTGTGCAAAATTGAACCGATCACTATGCCAAAACCTGAACCTCGGTGGTTTTGTAGGGTGCATCCTTGAAAATCGTTCAAATTATATGAAATACGTGTTTTTGTGAAAAAGTTGAGTAAACCACAATGAATTTTCAATCCTAAGTGCTCAATCGCTTCATATGGATCCCATCTATCGATGTCTGTGCAAAATTGAACCGATCACTTAGCCAAAACATGAACCTCGGTGGTTTTGTAGGGTGCATCCTTGAAAATCGTTCAAATTATATAAAATACGTTTTTTGTGAAAAAGTTGAGTAAACCACAATGGATTATCAATCTCTAGGGCTCAATCGCTTCATATGGATCCCATCTATCGATGTCTGTGCAAAATTGAACCGATCACTTAGCCAAAACCTGAACCTCGGTGGTTTTGTAGGGTGCATCCTTGAAAATCGTTCAAATTATATAAAATACGTTTTTTTGTGAAAAAGTTGAGTAAACCACAATGAATTTTCAATCCTAAGTGCTCAATCGCTTCATATGGATCCCGTCTATCGATGTCTGTGCAAAATTGAACCGATCACTATGCCAAAACCTGAACCTCGGTGGTTTTGTAGGGTGCATCCTTGAAAATCGTTCTAATTATATGAAATACGTGTTTTTGTGAAAAAGTTGAGTAAACCACAATGAATTTTCAATCCTAAGTGCTCAATCGCTTCATATGGATCCCATCTATCGATGTCTGTGCAAAATTGAACCGATCACTATGCCAAAACCTGAACCTCGGTGGTTTTGTAGGGTACATCCTTGAAAATCGTTCTAATTATATGAAATACGTGTTTTTGTGAAAAAGTTGAGTAAACTACAATGGATATTCAATCCTAAGGGCTCAATCGCTTCATATGGATCCCATCTATCGATGTCTGTGCAAAATTGAACCGATCACTTAGCCAAAACCTGAGCCTCGGTGGTTTTGTAGGGTGCATCCTTGAAAATCGTTCAAATTATATGGAATACGTTTTTTGTGAAAAAGTTGAGTAAACCACAATGAATTTTCAATCCTAAGTGCTCAATCGCTTCATATGGATCCCATCTATCGATGTCTGTGCAAAATTAAACCGATCACTATGCCAATACCTGAACCTCGGTGGTTTTGTAGGGTGCATCCTTGAAAATCGTTCAAATTATATTAAATACGTTTTTTGTGAAAAAGTTGAGTAAACCACAATGAATTTTCAATCTCTAGGGCTCAATCGCTTCACATGGATCCCATCTATCGATGTCTGTGCAAAATTGAACCGATCACTATGCCAAAACCTGAACCTCGGTGGTTTTGTAGGGTACATCCTTGAAAATCGTTCAAATTATATGAAATACGTGTTTTTGTGAAAAAGTTGAGTAAACCACAATGGATTTTAAATCTCTAGGGCTCAATCGCTTCACATGGATCCCATCTATCGATGTCTGTGCAAAATTGAACCGATCACTATGCCAAAACCTGAACCTCGGTGGTTTTGTAGGGTGCATCCTTGAAAATCGTTCAAATTATATGAAAGACGTGTTTTTGTGAAAAAGTTGAGTAAACCACAATGGATTTTCAATCTCTAGGGCTCAATCGCTTCATATGGATCCCATCTACCATTGTCGGTGCCAAATTGAACCGATCACTATGCCAAAACCTGAACCTCGGTGAATTTGTAGGGTGCATCCTCGAAAATCGTTCAAATTATAGGAAATACGTGTTTTTGTGAAAAAGTTGAGTAAACCACAATGGATTTTCAATCCTAAGTGCTCAATCGCTTCATATGGATCCCATCTATCGATGTCTGTGCAAAGTTGAACCGATCACTATGCCAAAACCTGAACCTCGGTGATTTTGTAGGGTGCATCATTGAAAATCGTTCTAATTATATGAAATACGTGTTTTTGTGAAAAAGTTAACACCGCTAGCCATGATGGTCTCCAATAGCGGAAGGTCCGAAAGAGCTTGAAACTATTGAGAAATCATCATGTCTACAGGTCGTAAGCCCTGATAAAGTGTGGAACGTTTTGATGGCTGTGATCCCTGACCATCATGTCAAAACCCAGGGATACCCAAGTGACCATACTGTTAGGGTGTAGGGGTTGCATGTGTGAGGCGCATATATTGACAGGCATTGCTATGGACCGTTAGGGCTGAGTAGGGTCGAAGAATGGATCTACGATTGCTGAATTATACTGAAAAACTCGTGATTCAGCAGTGGTGGCACCGCTTTCCGCTTTTGTTCGGCCTTGGTGGTTTGTGTGGGGTGGTGCGTGTCGGTGTGTGTGTGCTTTGTGCGTGTGGTGCTTACGGCTTCAGCAGGGTGGTTACTTGGGTAGTGTGGGATAATTGGGTTTGGGACTGAGGGGGTCGTCGTTGATAAGGCCGACATCATTGAGTGCTCAGTGTTGGCGGTTGTATTGGTGACGATTTCTTCAGCCTTAAGATCTCATTTATACCACGCACAGATTTTTGGGAAGAGGGAGTACTTTGTAATGCAAGAGAGGGACTTAAACTCTGCGTTACGGGTTGGGCGAGGTCATGCAGATAGACTCAACCCAGGTGACCGTGCGGCTCGGACAGTGATGCATGAATGAGTGCGGTGTGGGTGAGGTGCGCTGCCCTGTGGGTGCAGTTGAGTCCGGGTTGGAGTGGAAAGAGACCCTTCTCTACTCTAGGTCGGGTTCGGTTGTACGGGCGTGGTAGTGTTTGTCTTATTTGTGCCGTGTTGTGCGTGATTTGCGGCTCGAGCTGTGTGGTTACTTGGGAAGTATTGTGCTCTGTAATCTAGATTTTGGTTTTAAGGTGAAGCTAAGGCTGGGCTGTGCCTCGGATTTGTTGGGCGCAGGTCGGGAGAGCTGGTGGCAGTTTGTGCTGGGGGGTTTACTCGATTGGTTATTCACTGATGGTGGCCAGTCGATCGACTTATCGGCGCTGCCTGTCATTTGGTTCTTGGGGTTTGTGCTCTCGAGGTTCGGGGCGTTGCTTCGTTGTATCTTCGCTTTAATACTAATATTCCTTGTTTGATTTAACTGACTGTTTTCTACAGGCGTTTAACTCATTCTATTTCATAGATTGCCAAATTTAAGGGTAATGGTTCAATAGGGTGTTAGCTATCAGAGTGGATTAGAACGAGTTGGCGCCTACAATACACCAACACTGACACACACACTCCAATACTTACACGCACACATGCACCTACAACTAGCTGTAAAAGACCAGTGGGCGGGACAATGGTGCCTACCCAACAGTTGTAGGTGGGGTGTTTGGCTTAGCTACATGACTTGGTCCGGCAAGCCCATAAACATCAATTGGTAGACGTATTGCCTAGTGAAAAGACAACGCAGATGGGCGAAAGCCAGGGGATGCGTTGATAATAGCAGAATAGCAGAATAGAAATACGTGTTTTTGTGAAAAAGTTGAGTAAACCACAATGGATTTTCAATCCTAAGGGCTCAATCGCTTCATATGGATCCCATCTATCGATGTCTGTGCAAAATTGAACCGATCACTTAGCCAAAACCTGAGCCTCGGTGGTTTTGTAGGGTGCATCCTTGAAAATCGTTCAAATTATATGGAATACGTTTTTTGTGAAAAAGTTGAGTAAACCACAATGGATTATCAATCTCTAGGGCTCAATCGCTTCATATGGATCCCATCTATCGATGTCTGTGCAAAATTGAACCGATCACTTAGCCAAAACCTGAACCTCGGTGGTTTTGTAGGGTGCATCCTTGAAAATCGTTCAAATTATATAAAATACGTTTTTTTGTGAAAAAGTTGAGTAAACCACAATGAATTTTCAATCCTAAGTGCTCAATCGCTTCATATGGATCCCGTCTATCGATGTCTGTGCAAAATTGAACCGATCACTATGCCAAAACCTGAACCTCGGTGGTTTTGTAGGGTGCATCCTTGAAAATCGTTCAAATTATATGAAATACGTGTTTTTGTGAAAAAGTTGAGTAAACCACAATGGATTTTCAATCTCTAGGGCTCAATCGCTTCATATGGATCCCATCTACCATTGTCGGTGCTAAATTGATCCGATCACTATGCCAAAACCTGAACCTCGGTGGTTTTGTAGGGTGCATCCTTGAAAATCGTTCAAATTATATGAAATACGTGTTTTTGTGAAAAAGTTGAGTAAACCACAATGGATTTTCAATCTCTAGGGCTCAATCGCTTCATATGGATCCCATCTACCATTGTCGGTGCTAAATTGAACCGATCACTATGCCAAAACCTGAACCTTGGTGATTTTGTAGGGTGCATCCTTGAAAATCGTTCAAATTATATGAAATACGTGTTTTTGTGAAAAAGCTGAGTAAACCACAATGGATTTTCAATCTCTAGGGCTCAATCGCTTCATATGGATCCCATCTACCATTGTGGATACTAAATTGAACCGATCACTATGCCAAAACCTGAACCTCGGTGGTTTTGTAGGGTGCATCCTTGAAAATCGTTCTAATTATATGAAATACGTGTTTTTGTGAAAAAGTTGAGTAAACCACAATGGATTTTCAATCTCTAGGGCTCAATCGCTTCATATGGATCCCATCTACCATTGTCGGTGCTAAATTGAACCGATCACTATGCCAAAACCTGAACCTCGGTGAATTTGTAGGGTGCATCCTCGAAAATCGTTCAAATTATAGGAAATACGTGTTTTTGTGAAAAAGTTAAGAAAACCACAATGGATTTTCAATCTCTAGGGCTCAATCGCTTCATATGGATCCCATCTACCATTGTCGGTGCTAAATTGAACCGATCACTATGCCAAAACCTGAACCTTGGTGATTTTGTAGGGTGCATCCTTGAAAATCGTTCTAATTATATGAAATACGTGTTTTTGTGAAAAAGTTGAGTAAACCACAATGGATTTTCAATCTCTAGGGCTCAATCGCTTCATATGGATCCCATCTACCATTGTCGGTGCTAAATTGAACCGATCACTATGCCAAAACCTGAACCTCGGTGAATTTGTAGGGTGCATCCTCGAAAATCGTTCAAATTATAGGAAATACGTGTTTTTGTGAAAAAGTTAAGAAAACCACAATGGATTTTCAATCTCTAGGGCTCAATCGCTTCATATGGATCCCATCTACCATTGTCGGTGCTAAATTGAACCGATCACTTAGCCAAAACCTGAACCTCGGTGGTTTTGTAGGGTGCATCCTTGAAAATCGTTCAAATTATATAAAATACGTTTTTTTGTGAAAAAGTTGAGTAAACCACAATGAATTTTCAATCCTAAGTGCTCAATCGCTTCATATGGATCCCGTCTATCGATGTCTGTGCAAAATTGAACCGATCACTATGCCAAAACCTGAACCTCGGTGGTTTTGTAGGGTGCATCCTCGAAAATCGTTCAAATTATATGAAATACGTGTTTTTGTGAAAAAGTTGAGTAAACCACAATGAATTTTCAATCCTAAGTGCTCAATCGCTTCATATGGATCCCATTTATCGATGTCTGTGCAAAATTGAACCGATCACTTAGCCAAAACATGAACCTCGGTGATTTTGTAGGGTGCATCATTGAAAATCGTTCTAATTATATGAAATACGTGTTTTTGTGAAAAAGTTGAGTAAACCACAATGGATTTTCAATCTCTAGGGCTCAATCGCTTCATATGGATCCCATCTACCATTGTCGGTGCTAAATTGAACCGATCACTATGCCAAAACCTGAACCTCGGTGAATTTGTAGGGTGCATCCTCGAAAATCGTTCAAATTATAGGAAATACGTGTTTTTGTGAAAAAGTTAAGAAAACCACAATGGATTTTCAATCTCTAGGGCTCAATCGCTTCATATGAATCCCATCTACCATTGTCGGTGCTAAATTGAACCGATCACTATGCCAAAACCTGAGCCTCGGTGATTTTGTAGGGTGCATCCTCGAAAATCGTTCAAATTATATGAAATACGTGTTTTTGTGAAAAAGTTGAGTAAACCACAATGGATTTTCAATCTCTAGGGCTCAATCGCTTCATATGGATCCCATCTACCATTGTCGGTGCTAAATTGAACCGATCACTATGCCAAAACCTGAGCCTCGGTGGTTTTGTAGGGTGCATCCTTGAAAATCGTTCAAATTATATTAAATACGTTTTTTGTGAAAAAGTTGAGTAAACCACAATGAATTTTCAATCTCTAGGGCTCAATCGCTTCACATGGATCCCATCTATCGATGTCTGTGCAAAATTGAACCGATCACTATGCCAAAACCTGAACCTCGGTGATTTTGTAGGGTGCATCCTCGAAAATCGTTCAAATTATATGAAATACGTGTTTTTGTGAAAAAGTTGAGTAAACCACAATGGATTATCAATCTCTAGGGCTCAATCGCTTCATATGGATCCCATCTATCGATGTCTGTGCAAAATTGAACCGATCACTATGCCAAAACCTGAACCTCGGTGAATTTGTAGGGTGCATCCTCGAAAATCGTTCAAATTATAGG
This sequence comes from Aedes albopictus, assembly GCF_035046485.1. Classification (NCBI taxonomy): domain Eukaryota; kingdom Metazoa; phylum Arthropoda; class Insecta; order Diptera; family Culicidae; genus Aedes; species Aedes albopictus. Next base: position 330,776,424 of record NC_085138.1, read on the forward strand.
AAATACGTGTTTTTGTGAAAAAGTTGAGAAAACCACAATGGATTTTCAATCTCTAGGGCTCAATCGCTTCATATGGATCCCATCTACCATTGTCGGTGCTAAATTGAACCGATCACTATGCCAAAACCTGAACCTCGGTGATTTTGTAGGGTGCATCCTCGAAAATCGTTCAAATTATAGGAAATACGTGTTTTTGTGAAAAAGTTGAGAAAACCACAATGGATTTTCAATCTCTAGGGCTCAATCGCTTCATATGGATCCCATCTATCATTGTCGGTGCTAAATTGAACCGATCACTATGCCAAAACCTGAACCTCGGTGGTTTTGTAGGGTACATCCTTGAAAATCGTTCTAATTATATAAAATACGTTTTTTTGTGAAAAAGTTGAGAAAACCACAATGGATTTTCAATCCTAAGGGCTCAATCGCTTCATATGGATCCCATCTATCGATGTCTGTGCAAAACTGAACCGATCACTTAGCCAAAACCTGAACCTCGGTGGTTTTGTAGGGTGCATCCTTGAAAATCGTTCAAATTATATGAAATACGTTTTTTTTGTGAAAAAGTTAAGTAAGCCACAATGGCTTTTCAATCCCAAGGGCTCAATCGCTTCATATGGATCCCATCTACCATTGTGTGTGCAAAATTGAACCGATCACTATGCCAAAACCTGAGCCTCGGTGATTTTGTGCCGCTTATTCTGGGTTTAATGAAGTGAGCCTCGAAACTTGCATGCAAGTTTATATAGTCAAGTTTGTTTTTGCTTTTTGTTTGACAATTTTATGTGAAAATTTGAAGTTATTATATGTTTTTCGCTTGGAAATAATCTTTTCTTTCTTATGCAATGCTGTTTTTTCCGATGGAACGCACCAAATCTTCAGCCTCGGTCGATTTGTAGTTAGCCTCGAAAAGTGCATCTGAAGGCGCACCTGCGAATCGGTATGAGCAAATCTGTTTTGCTCGTAAAATGGCGATTTCTGCAGCAAACCTACAAGTTTTTATAGGTATTCCACTTGGAAATCACGCAATCTTTCGAATACGGCGATCGGTTTTTCGATAGAAGGCACTAAAACGTCAGCCTCGGTTGATTTGTAGTTAGCCTCGGAAAGTGCATCGGTGGTTTCATGCGAGTTGCTATGGGGAAATTTGTTTTTGCTCTAGAAATGGCAATTAAAGGCCAAATGCAAAAGTTTTTTGGGGTATTCCGCTTGGAAATCAAGCGATCTTTCCGATGCGACAATCGGTTTTTCGATAGAAGGCACCAAAACCTTAGCCTCGGTCGATTTGTAGTTAGCCTCGAAAAACCCTACAACAGCAAATTAAAAACCGAGGCTAAATCGAGGCTAACTACAAATCGCTCTATATTTTCCTAGCCTACACTCAGTGGTTTGCCCTTCGCTTAACCCATGTGGAGGAAATTCTTACAGCACTAGGCGATCACGTCGCGCATGTTCCAAGAACATCCTCGAGCATGCGATAACAACTTGATACGAAGTTCCGATCAAGAGCAAGCCTTCGGCTTATATTCTAATGAAACGCAACCCTACTAGGATTTGCGATTAGAATGATGCTCAGACTCGTAGCGTGCTGCTAGAGTTAGACCAATGAACGCAACGTGCTTGTCCACGTCTCCCACGGCTTTCATGTCTGTCGCATATTCCTGCCGCCGCAGCCTGCGTGCGTGTGACTGTGATTAAGAGTTGCGCCACGCACTTGGGTCCCCCAAATGAGCACCAGAACCACGCCGACTCCAAATTAAATTTATTACTGGCTAATGGCCCGGGAGAGGATGGTTTGTCCCGGGAGGCGGACATGTCTTCGAGTGTGACCATCGTCGGGCTGCCGCCCAGCCGACTGGCGGACCGCTGCGCTGCGTTGCATCAAATAGCTACCTGCCAACGCAACAGCGCGATTGGTGGACTCGATTTGTTTGCCTTTGCCGACCAACCAACGGCGATCGATGATGACTGCGACGGTGGACGTGATTTTATTGGTGCTCTTTTGCAGATTCACCGTGTGTGGTAAGAATGGGGAAATGGTGTGGAATGCATCGTTGTTGGTGAATGATTGCCATAATCATACTTTTCCGAACTAACCCTAACCAGTTCCCATTGCCGTCAAGTCTGTCAACTTCCCAGTATACAAGAAGGTATCTCTTCGAGGAAGAGGAGCTAGTGCAGTTCGTGCCATCGAAGTTAGCTACGGACTTCGTACTCGCTCTTTTGGGAGAACACCGCCAAGGAGGACACCACAAAATTTCCTGGCCCGATCGGGAATCGAACTTGTCACCTTCAGCCTTGTCCACTGAATACCTACATCTTTATTGCTGCGGCAATAAGGGCAGAAAACTTTGGCCTGTCTTAATCCAACAATAACATTCTTATTTTACAACTTACCAAAAAATAGAATGAGCCGGGGCCCGTGGTGTAGTGGCTACACATTTGCTTCATAAGCAGATGGTCATGGGTTCGATCCCAGCCCCGGCACTTTCGTCAGTTGCTCTTTCCCCCTGAGAGCAGCTGACACTGACCCTCTTCTGAGCCAATGGCTCAAATGGACCCGGATACTTGAATAACGGTGAACGGCAACTCATAATGAACCCCCAATCGGACTGGAAACAGGAACAACTAACACCCACACATCGGCTTCCTCGTGCTCATCATTCTACCATGATAGGGTAGAAAGTGAAAGCAGCGCAACGGCAACCAGTTGGATATAGTAAAATTAGAACAGAATACATTTAGGCGCTGTACAAATTGTAAGTACAGCTTCCAATTGGAATCGCTCACGCAGTGCCCTAGTGGACAAAAGAGCTGTAAATTAGGTTAAGTTATTGAAGAATAAAAAAAAAATGAATGACTTTTTTTGTTAAAAAAAAATCGCTGAATTCAATCCAATAGTTCAGTTAAATTTATCCGGATTTTCGATACTTTAAAAGGGAAGAATTATTTAGAATTTTCTCCATGATTGCCTCCTCGGCCATCATTAGAGATTCCTGCAGGGAATCCCAGAGGATTTTTACCTGGAATTTTTACAGAATCAAAATGATTGTAGGAATACTTTGAAAATATTTCTGTACATGTAATTCTTCAGAAGTTTCTCAAAAAATATCCTAGCAGGGTTTCGTCAGGAATTCCTTCCACGATTGCTTCAGAAATTCTAACATGCATTCCTTTATGAACCAGCTAAGGGCTGAAAGTCTCGGTCATAAAGACAATTATAATAATAATTTACGTGTTTCCCTTATAAATTTCTGAGTGATTCTATCAGCATTTCTTCTAGAAATTTTCCTTTAAGATTTCTTATGTATTTCTTTAAAAGTTTCTCAAGAATTTATTTTAGGAATTCCAGACATTCCTACCACGATTCCTAAAAACACAGCAGAAATTTTTACACAGATTCTTACCGAAATTCAACCAGAGATTCTAGCAGACAGTCAGCTAGAGATGTCTGCAGGAGTTCTTTCGCATGTTTATTCAGAGATTCTAGTAGCAGTTTTTTTTTTAAATTCTTCGGAAATTCAGATTTTTTTATAGAAATTCATGCAGGGATTCCTAAAGGTAATCCTCTAAATATTTCCCCATTGATATGGATCTATGACATTTCGTCGAAAGACATTTGGTCGAATGACGTTTGGTCGAATGACATTTGGTCGAAAGTACATTTGGTCGAACGGACGTTTGGTCGAATGGACATTTGGTCGAAACCCATATTAGGGAGAAGGAAACATATGACATTTAGTCGAACGGACAATCCGTCGAATGGACAATTCGTCGAATGGACATTTGGTCGAACTGATAAAAAGACACTAGATCAGTCGATGACAAAAACTGCTACGTAAGAGTTACGTGCTTATCAGGTAGTGCAGTCCGCGCACTGTTGTCTACCCGACTTCAGCTTGAGGAGGTGCGTTCCGAATACTCAATAGGGAGGTGCATACCCATGCCCGTTGAGCGCCATGTAGGCAGAGCGGCCCCGGTAAGAAAGCCTACTTAAAACCTTCAACTACCAGGAAAAGCAAAACTAGAGAAAACAGATTGATTTAACAGCAACAGACCAGGCAACGATACATGGATAACGATTAGAAAATCAAATATTGGAACGTGAGAACTTCAATTCCACCCACACGTCTTGCGCACATGGCTCGTGAACTGCAGAATGCCGACGTTAATGAGGCTACTATTCGCAGATCAGCGGAAAAAAAAACTTTCGTTGAAACTGTCATTGGAAAACTTTCATTCCGTTGCCAATAATATTGCTCTGTGGCTTGTAGCATCCGCTGCTAGAGCAATGCAAATCAGCAGTTTCTATTTACTTCGTAGGTGAGAATGTTCAAAAACACACCTAGCGATACCCGAGTGATGATACTTGCTTGCAGATTGATACTACCGTAAGAGGATAACATGAAAATAAAGACGCATTTAAACGCGTTCAAGTTTAAACTCGGCACGCTGCGATCAGAAATATTTGAAAATTCTTCAGTTGGAACGCGAGCGAGCTCTACATAACTACATTCGCAAAATGCCTGCATGATACCCTGGTATCCTCAAAACTGAAATGGTTATATATCCGTCTTTTTCAAAGATTTGAATAATTTTAGGATTCGATTCAGAAACTTATTTTTTATTGGGAGCATTTCCGAGTGAACCGGATTGATTACCGTGGTTTTCGGAAAATCCAGATTTTCAGGAACATGTTCGGCATGTCAGCTATAATAACCACCAAAGATCATAAACCAATAAATAGCATAGACTTAATAATAATAATAGTTTGTCCAATCAGTCTTGTCATCAGTCCATTAGCTGGCTATTCCAGAAAAAAAAATCTCAAAAAGTCATGGCAGTCAATAACACTTTCTTACACCTCAACCTCACAATGTATATTTATATTTACGGATTTTCTGAAACTCCGGGTGACCGGACCAGTTTATTCGCAAAACATATCGATAGAGTAAGCACATATGAGTTCGGAGCTGAATCGGTATCTGAACGGGCGTTCTTGAGCAGTAAAAGCTCTGACACGCAAGGTCAATGACTATTGCGTTTCAATCAAAACATTGAAAGCATTTATTTTATTTTCGACTTTCAGTTCAAATAAATTACTAAATGAAAGAACAGCCTATGTTTAAAAGAAGGAAAAATATCAGATGAAAAATCTGAAGCTTCAACATGTGAACATGGTAAACTCAGAAAACGTGAAAAAAAAACCAGAAGGAAAAACCACTGATAAGAAAAGCACATGAAAACGCAATGAAGTTAGTAAACTTAAAGGCAAGCCTAAGAAGGAAAAATATCTAAAAAAAGGCATCAGCTAATGAAGAACAGCTTGTGTTCAAAAGGAAAAATTTCTTATGAAACATTCAGCAGTTTGTACAGCGTACAGGAAAACGATGCATTACGCCATCGTGGTGCGAAAAACCGAACATCCTAGGAGGGTTAATAAACGTGAAAGAATAGCCTATGTTTCAAAGAAGAAAAAATACATGAGAAAAAGACAGCAGCCATAACATTTAAACATAGTACAAATACGAAACTTGAAAGAATAGCCTATGTTCAAAAGAAGGAAAAATCATCAATAAAAAAAATCACAACCATAATGTCCACTGTCAGCACAAATAACAAATTTGGAAGAACAGCATATGTTGAAAAGTAGGAGAAACCTTTGATGGAAAAGCCTGTATGTATGTGCTACACAAAAACGCAATGAAATGATGAAACTTGAAAGAGAGCCAAGATTAAAAATAAGGAGAAATCTTCGATGGAAAATCAACACTTCACCAATGCCAACGACAACTATATTGCGAAACAAGTTACCATAATAAAAAACGCCCTTGAATGAAATATTTGCTTTTTCATGTTTGAGATTATTTAACACGATTAAATTGCTATACGACTTAACGTTCATTCGACCAAACACACTTTCAACCAAATAATCTCAGTAACAAATGAGTTCAGATACCGAAATTTATAATATTTTTTGCACTTAAATCTCGTATCATCGGTTAGTGCCTTTCGACCAGATGGCCATTCGACTAAATGTCATATGCTTCGTCTTCCACAAAATGGGTTTCGACCAAATGTCCATTCGACCAAATGTCCTTTCGACCAAACGTACTTTCGACCAAATGTCATTCGACCAAATGTCCTAAAGCCCTTGTGGTCTGATCGTGCACCACGTTGCCGATAGCCACCTTGAATTCGAGATGGAAAAGAGAACTACGAAAGAATTTTGGGATAGCCTGCAAAGAGCTTCCAACTTCGAGGTCTTGCAAACCGTTAGTACTACCGAAGAAGAAGTTGAGCAGCAGTACGGGTATGCAGAATCATTTGTTGGAGTTCCACAAGCTGTTGTGATGACTGATAATGACTGGCGTCAAGGTTGAAGAAGATGATGCCGTCACTGAACTGGTTATATATTTTGTTCCAGAATGTATTCAAACCATTCTTCACCGATTCTTTCAGAAAATTTCCTGGTCATCTTCCAGGAATTTCTTCAAAAACATCACTGCAATTCGGTATCAGTAGGTCGGCTCAAGAGGAACGTTCCCCTTCATTTGGAAAATTATCTTTGGAATACCTGCTGAAAGATATCCAATTCTTCCAGGTGTTCATTCAGAAATTCCTTCACAAAATACTGTTCTATTAGAAATTTCAGTCCTCAGGAGTGTTTGTTAATTGCTTCCTCAGACATTATACAAAAAATTCTTAAAAGAAATTTTCAGAAGGTACCTCTATCTATTCCTTCGGAAATTATCCACGGATTTCTTAAATAATTCCTCCAGTACCTTTGTCTGAAATTTCAATAGGAATTCCAGCAGAACTTTTACCAGAGATTTATTCAGAAACTTCTCAAGAGTGCTTAGAAAGCTCCTCACAAGTTTTCCATAAACTTCGTCTGATAATCTTCCAGAAGTTTCTCTCGGATTTTTTTCAGTTAAAATTCCAAGTTGCCCATGATAATTCTCAGGGAACCCCTCCAGAGGTATCCGAAGGAAGTCTTTCAGATATTCGCTTGGAGATTTATCTAGAAAATCCTTCCCAGATTACTTCGCAAACTGCATCAAGGATTTCAAAAATTTCTTTTGAGAACTTGCACAAGTATCTTCAGGAGTTCTTTCAAGTCTTTGATCAGATAACCCTTCATCTTTCTCCTTCAAGAATTACTCCTGCAGGTATTTTTGTACAATTTCTTGAAGAACTTCTGATAATATTCCTGGAGCAATCTTTGAAGATATCCGAGGTGATATTCGGAAGAAAAACCGATAAATTCGTGGAGGAATCCTAAGAAGAACTCCTGAAAAATTCTTAAAAGACAGAAGAATTATCTGAAGATTTAACTAAAGAAATCCCTGAAGAAATCTCAAGTGGACGTCCTGTATAAATTCTTTGAGGTTTTGTTGGACGAATCTCTGAAGGCATGTTTGAAAAAATCCCAGGAAAACTTCTGGATTTATCGCAGGATGAGTTTCTTGAAGAATTCATGAAGAAATGCCTCCTGGAGAATTTTCTTGGGATGCCCTCGCTGGAATTTATAGAAAACAATATTGAAATATGGATAGAGGTATTTCTGGAGGAATTGTTCCATACATTCCTGAAGTATTTTCAGAAATTATTCCTGGAGAAACCCGTGGAAGTATTTCTGAAAGACTCCCCAAAAAACAAAGGCGGAACACCTTTGTCGCATGAGAAATTTCCAAAGTAATTTCTGTAGAAACTCCTAGAAAATACTTCTGGATAAATTTCTAGCGCTTTCCTTGAAGGAAATTCTGCATAATTTCCTGAGGAAACACATGCAAAAATACACAGAGGAACTCCTGAAAGATTTCCAGTATGAAATTATGTAAGTATCTTTGGAAGAATCGTAGGGACGAGTCCAAAACGTTCGTTTTAGAGAGCTGTAGACTACAAAGACGAACTCCCAGCAATCGTTACCTGAATAAATTTCTGAGGATATTCATGCGGGAATTTTCGATAACATCCCTGGAGCAAACCCTAAAAAAACTACAGAGAAGCTCGTAAGAAAATTCCTGTACAGATTCCTGGAGGATTTACTAAAGGAATTTCTATGAAAATTACTGAAGTATTTCCTTAATTAATTTCTTGAAAGAATCCTAATTTTGTATATATGAGAAGAAATTTCCTGAAGAGCCCATGCAGGGATTTCCAAAGTTCCATGGAAGAATCTCTAAAAAATATAATGCAATAATTTATGGAGAGTTTGCTTGAAGAATTTTTTGGGGAAATTTCTAGAAATAAAAATTTTTCAAAAGAATCCCATGAGAACTTTCTGAATGAATCCGTGGAAGATTTTTTTAAAGAAATCCATGGAGCAATTTCGGAAAGAGCCCCTGGAAGGTTTTATATGAGAAAACTTAAATTTATGGCGGAAAATCTAGGGCTTTACGGAGTAATTTCTATAGAAATCTATGGTTTCTTTAAAGAAATCCCTGGAACTTCTGAATGAATTCTCAGAAAATATCTCTAAGAGAAACTCTGGCAGAATTTCTTAAAAATTCCCAGTAATATTTTTTGAATGATTTGCTCGAAAACGCTTCCCGCAATGCCATTCATTTCATTTGTTTTGCATTCCAAACCCTACTGAAACATGATTTCTATAAAAGGGTTTTCAAATTATCTAGCTTTATAGAATCCTTAGGCTATTTGAAGTCATTCTCTTGATTCTCTTATGAAAGCGAAGTATTCTAAAAATTTTTTTTTCTCAGCATATTGCCAAAACTCTTGATTTTTATGTCAACGCAACTTGCAACATCTTGAAATCGATTCACCGGAAAATCAACAAGAGAAGAATGCGAACCGATACCAATGGCAACGACCACAGCGACGAAAAGGGACTTGCGATTGGAAGCTCGGTACGTGGAACTGCAGATCTCTCAACTTCATCGGGAGCACCCGCATACTCGCCGATATACTGTAGGACCGCGGGTTCGGAATCGTAGCGCTGCAGGAGGTGTGTTGGACAGGACCCATGGTGCGAACGTTTAGAGGTAATCATACCATCTACCAGAGTTGCGGCAACACACGTGAGCTGGGAACAGCTTTTATAGTAATGGGCGACATGCAGAGGCGCGTGATCAGTTGGTGGCCGATCGACGAAAGAATGTGCAGGTTGAGGATCAAGGGCCGATTCTTCAACGTCAGCATAATAAACGTGCACAGCCCTCACTCCGGAAGCACTGATGATGATAAAGACGCATTTTACGCGCAGCTCGAACGCGAGTACGACCGCTGCCCAAACCACGACGTCAAGATCATCATAGGGGATCTAAACGCTCAGGTAGGCCAGGAGGAGGAATTCAGACGGACGATTGGAAAGTTCAGCGCCCACCAGCTGACGAACGAAAATGGCCTACGCTTCATCGACTTCGCCGCCTCCAAGAACATGCCCAGACAACCACAACTCGCATAAAAATGCATAGATTTAATCATATTATCACTAACATACCTCACAATCGCATAAATGTAAACACCAAATGCAACAAAAGTGCGAAATTCATCGCAAAACCCGACATTTTAATGGTTGTTGACGATGAACCAAACTGAATCGCATAAAAACACTAGCAAACTCATAACATAGCATTCAAATTCGCAATTTTCATGGTTATGCGAACTTTGTTTTGTTATGACAGCTCTTCTTGCATTAGTGTGTTGATTAACTCGCATAAATGCACAAGCAAGTTTGTTTACATATCAATACAAACTCGCATAAACGATAATCTGTTATGCGTACATAATGTGATTTGAAATGTGATAACACATGGAAAGTTGCTGTTTGATTGTGGTTGGACTGTGGATCCGTACCGAGAAAGTGAAAAATCATTCGGTAGTGAACCGTTTGTGTTAAAATTAAATCATTATAACTGTTTTAGTGGCCCTGGTGTATTAGTTTCGAAGTGTTTTGAACTAGCCCTTGTAAAAAAAAAATGCAACATTTATCGTGCAGGTTCGCGTTGTTTGGCAAGCTACCCCGTACTGGGACACCACAGGTAAGTCAGTTTTATTTTAGAAGACATCGAGATGAGTTAGAATGGTATTCCAATGTAACATCCTGTTTCTCAAGAATTGTGTGGTGTTAAGTATAAGGCACCGGCAGCTAATCCAGAAGTAATAAGTTCGACACCGGGGGCAATGTGAGTTGTTTTTTGTTTGTTTTAATAAAACAACTCGCATAATATGATTGATTACGTCGCAATGTGTACTATCATCGATAATCGCAGAAGATATCGTGTCAACTCACATAGCGCTATCTTTCTTCCGTCAATGCACGCATATCGCCTCCACTTTTGCATGTATAGGGCATATTCGCAGCGTTTTATGCGATGAAACTTTTACGCTTAGTTGCACGTATGAAATGGTCGTAAACTTCGTTTTACGTGTGAATTGGTTGTCTGGGTGGCCATTCGTAGCACCATCTTCCAGCACAGCCTCCCGTATCGTTACACCTGTAGATCACCACAACAAACGGAATCGCAAATCGACCACGTTCTGATTGATGGACGGCATTTCTCCGATATTATCCACGTCAGGACCTATCGGGGCGCTAATATCGACTCTGATCACTACCTGGTTAAACTGCGCCCAAAACTCTCCGTTATCAACAATGTACAGTACCGGCGGCCGCCCCGATACGATCTAGAGCGACTGAAGCAACCGGATGTCGCCACCGCATAGGGGAACAAAGCCCAAAATGCCAAGATGGGGTAAAATGGCCCAACTCATAAAATCATTCCTGAATGGGACTTGATTATTGCTATAGGTAAAGGTATAGGTGTCAAGATATGTTTGCATCAAACATTCTTCTAGAAGCTAGGCCATCAAACCCACGAAAAATACTTTGATTTCCCAATGAAAATTGGCAACTTCCGGTTTTTCGTGCTTGCAATTAAGGTTTTCTGGTGATTTTATTACCAGCCAAGTGTTTCCAACGAGATTAAGGCACGCATGGAGACGCATGGTTGTTGATGTCTACGCTTTCCATGTTAGGGGTCATTCAAATATTACGATCATTGTTTTGCGGGGAGGGGGGTAACACTCCATTTATTGAGTATACGAAAAAAGTGGGACAGAGGGCGGAAAAGGAGTCGGAAATGCCCTAAAACTGATGGACGTAATTTTTGAATGTTTTCATGAAGTGGCATCTTACCCCATGGCAGATGGTCGTTTTGCACCACTTCCGTTTTACGAATCAGTTTTTAAAATCGCTGAAAATCGATGAAAATGCAATAATTTTGTGAATATTTTTGCTGAGGTATCGAGCAAATATTGTTTAGTTGCTGTTACCACTTTGGAAGCCTAACAAATGAGGCTAATTATTATTGAAAACGATGAAAGTTTGAAAAATGGCATTTTACCCCACTTGACCCTACGCGCAGAATCTCGAGGCAGCGTTGCCGGACGAGGGTGTGCCCGATGTGACCCCTCTAGAGGACTGCTGGAGTACAGTCAAAGCAGCCATCAACAACGCAGCCGAGAGCACTATCGGGTACGTAGAACGGAGTCGACGAAACGATTGGTTCGGCGAGGAGTGCAGAGCGGTTTTGGAGGAGAAGGATGCTGCGCGGGCGGTATGCTGCAGCATGGAACCCGACAGAATGTGGAGCGATACAGACAGAAGCGGAAGCAGCAGACCCGTCTCTTCCAGGAGAAAAAGCACCGCCTGGAATAAGCGGAGTGCGAGGAAATGGAACTGCTGTGCCGTTCACAGGAAACACGTAAGGTCTACTAGAAGCTCAACGCATCCCGCAAAGGCTACGTGCCGCAAGCCGAAATCTGCAGGGATAAGGACGGGAGCCTCCTGACGGACAAACGTGAGGTGATCGAAAAGTGGAAGCAGCACTTCGACGAGCACCTGAATGGCGAAGAGAATGTAGGCACGGAGGACCAAGGCAGCGGAGGAAATGACTATGTTGGTGCAACAGAGGACGGGAACGAACCAACTCCCACGCTGAGGGAAGTTAAGGATGCCATCCACCAGCTCAAAAACAACAAAGCGGCTGGTAAGGACGGTAGCGCAGCAGAACTCATCAAGATGGGCCCGGAAAAGTTGTAACGATATTCCTGTCCCGTAAACCCTATCTCATATCATTTAAAACTGCCAGCATACAAAAAAAGCGCTACCTATCTGTAAAGGCGAAAACTGTAGCACTCACGAGTTCTAAGATTAAATACGGCTCCGCTCTACGAGACTCTCTCTTTACTCTTTTGGGATGAGATTAAAATTTCCTCCCAGCCTCCTACATTTTCGTGTTGGAGTATGGGAGATAGCTAGAACCGCCTATAAGGAGATTAAACCATTGTCCCCCTAACTAGATCACGCGATCGATAAGATCAAAAAGCGATCTCTTCCCCACTTGAGATTCGACTACGAAAATCGACAGATCGTTTGCACGAGTGAAACCAGCCAACTGAAGTGCTATTAGAATAGCTAAAGGTCTTTAAGTTAGTGGCTAGGTCTTTAGAAGAATAGTGCTAGGGAAGACAAAGAAATAGTGCCTTAGTGCTCAGCTAGGACAACTAGGAGCTTTTTCCGGTTGTTCCCAAGGTGCAGGCGAAGTGTGGGATAGTAATTACCGAGGTAAATTACACGTGGTTTTGGGAAACAGCGGCCATGTTTGATATGTAGAATTAATTCTAGAGCTGCCGCACCACCGCATTCTGCTGGATCTCCCAGCGAAATTTGTGCGCCGTAACGAACGTTTTAGCAGGTAAATCACCTCATACTAGAGCGAATTCCCATTTCTGATCTTTAACGTCAACCAGGTAAAACCCGCGTTGACGTGGGTTTTTTTTTTGGGTTCTACAACCAGCACAAGTCGGCGAACCACTGTATCCACGTGGGTGGAGGAAAAACGTGCGACGAACCGTTCAATCGGGAACACCACCCCCCGATCCCGCTCTGAAAGAGATCCTCTCCGACGGCCTGCCCGTAGAAAATCGCCGTCCGTCGACTTACGAGCTGAGAACCTCGACCGCCCATCGTCACCTGCCCTGTGAGAACCACACCGCACCCCGGGCGTCGATCCCGTGTGATTCCGAGCATCGTACCCCGACCCGTAACGCTCGGAGTCGACTTCGTCCGGCTTCGGATACTGTAGCGTGACCTTCACGAGCCGAGTCTTCGCTGACTACCTGCGAGGAAACGAGAGCCGTCGTAGCGAGCCCAAATTGACACCGTCCGGCTTCGGGCACCGTAGCTTGACCTTCACCGAGCCGAGTCTTTGCTGGCTACCTGCAACACAAAGCGGCTACCGAACATCAGCACCGCCGTCTCGTGATAGTACCCTCCTCGCACCGCCCTTGCGGGCCTACAGGTCAGATAGCTTTAAGTAACGCAGTGAAATTTGAATCTAGGGAAAAAACAAGTTTGCTCGTCCCGGGACTTAGGTAGATTGATAGGAGCATGCCTGAAAGCAATACATGCCTTGTTTGTCTTAACAAAACTTGAGTTTACGTTCTGAAGGTGAAAGTTTTCTTTTCTCAAGTGGTCCGGGAATCCGTTATAGTTTATTTGAGTATTTTTAACGAAAATTTGGATAAGGTTCGGTCTCCGAAAATCGTGGTCATTTGTTAATTGGGTTTTGAGTTCTCCCGGAGGGAAAAGCTGATTGTGTCTAACGCGTTTGAGCCAAGAATATTACCCGCCCTGGGCAAGAGTCTCTGGCCGGATTCAACCGTGCGTCTGCAACCTTCCCTTACGGAAGTGGCGCTTAAGTTGCAGCCGTTAAGAAACCATTCCGTTCGTTACAAAGTTGGCCATCTGTCTGCACCAGTTAGTAGTCAAGATCTGGAAAACCGAACAGCTACCGGAGGAGTGGAAGGAAGGGATAATCTGTCTCATCCACAAGAAAGGCGACAAGTTAATGTGTGAGAACTTTCGAGCGATCACCATTTTGAATGCCGTCTACAAAGTGCTATCCCAGATCATCTTCCGTCGTATTTCACCTAAAGTAAATGAGTTCGTGGGAAGTTACCAAGCCGGTTTCATCGACGGCTGGTCGACAACGGACCAGATCTTCACCGTACGGCAAATCTTCCAGAAATGCCGTGAATACCAGGTCCCAACGCATCACCAGTTCATCAACTTCAAAGCGGCATACGACAGTATCGACCGCACAGAGCCATGGAAAATTATGGACGAGAACAGCTTTCCCGGGAAGCTGACTAGACTGATAAGAGCAACGATGGACGGTGTGCAGAACAGCGTAAGGATTTCGTGTGAACTATCCAGTTCATTCGAATCTCGACGGGGACTACGACAAGGTGATGAACTTTCCTGCCTACTATTCAACATCGCCCTGGAAGGTGTGATGCGACGAGCCGGGCTCAACAGCCGGGGTATGATCTTCACGAAATCCAGCCAATTTGCGGATGACATGGATATTATTGCTAGAATATTTGTAACAGTGGCAGAACTGTACACCCGTTTGAAACGTGAAACAGCAAAGGTCGGACTGGTAGTGAATGCGGCTAAGACAAAGTACATGCTGGTAGGTGGGACTGAGCGAGACAGGACAAGCCTTGGCAGCAATGTTACGATAGACGGAGATACTTTCGAGGTGGTAGAAGAATTTATCTACCTCGGTTCCTAGCTAATGGCTGACAATAACGTGAGCCGTGAAATTAGGAGGCGCATCATCAGCGGAAGTAGGGCCTACTACGGGCTCCAGAAGAAACTGCGGTCAAAAAAGATTCACCCCCGTACCAAGACCATGTACCGTGAGGTCGCCATTCACCGCTAATTTTGGGTCAATCATACAAAAATGATCAAATGTTAGTAAAGTATCGTAACAAAAGTGAATGTAACATGCTGCCACAACAAAAAACTTCCATTTCACCATGTTTTTATATGGGTGTACCTGAAATCACGTTCTCGAAAAATATTTCTCACACTGCGCAGCAGGACAACATGGCAACTGTTCAAGGCAAACAGCGGAAAAAATATCCAACATGTAAAACCCGTTTAAGATTCCATTTTGACAAAACAGGATGAACTGAACGTCATGAATCATCAATACATTGGTAAATAAAAGTTATTTTGTTTTTATAAATGAATAGTGTGTGTGATTCCATGAAAAAATAATCCAGTGAGCGGTGAATGGATCCATTATGAGCGGTGAATGGATGCATGAGCGGTAATAGGAGCCAAGAGATTACACATTTGAATTTTTATTTTTTCGGCTGTAAACATATTTTACAATCGTTTTATATTGTTTTTATAATAACAACATAATTGTTGAGTTGTTAACGTAAATTAAAGTGCAATATTCGCAAACGTCGATTTTTAATGCCATATACTTTACGAAAATGCCGTTAAATGAGCGGTGAATGGCGACCTCACGGTACAAGACGTTAATAAGACCGGTGGTTTTCTACGGATATGAGACATGGATGATGCTCGAGGAGGACCTGCAAGCACTCGGAGTTTTCGAGTGACGGGTGCTAAGGACGATCTTCGGCGGCGTGCAGGAGAACGGTGTATGGCGGAGAAGGATGAACCACGAGCTCGCTGCACTTTACGGCGAACCCAGCATCCAGAAAGTGGCCAAAGCCGGAAGGATACGATGGGCAGGTCATATTGCAAGAATGCCGGACAACAACCCTGCAAAATTGGTGTTCGCTAACCATCCGGTTGGTACAAGAAGGCGTGGAGCGCAGAGAGCACGATGGGCGGACCAGGTGGAGCGTGATCTGGCGATTGTTGGGCGTGACCAACGTTGGAGAGCTGCTGCAGCTGCAAATCGAGTATTATGGCAGCAAGTTGTTGATTCAGTAGTATCATGAATTTGATGTTAACTAAATAAATGAAAAATGAATCAACCTGGCAAACAACTCAGTTGCATAATTTGAAGGCACAATATGATTGATAGATTTTTACAACCCGTTGTAGGTTCTAGCGATGGCTACTGATATTTTTACATGAGCTCTATATGTAGAGAAGAGATATAAAAGTCGAATAAAGGTATATAGTTGGAGGAACGAATCGGGGAGTATATCCAGGATCCCCTTCATACGAATCAAAAGCAGTAGTTATGAACACTTAAAGCACGTCATATTTTTAGAACTCTAGATTTCAAATCTTTGCCGAATTTCCGAAGGAGTTCTTGAAAAATTCTCGGGTTCTGTTTCCCGTATAGTTTTGGTTGTTAATGTCTAATAAAATCAATTTGCTTTAGTGTTGCGCACTTCACTCCTCTTTCCCCATACCGCACTTTGCCAATCTAACTAGGATGATGTCGAGTACGGAGTGCAGGGTGTTATTGATGCTGACTGAAGTCAGTCGGCGACCGGAATCGTATGATTAAAGCCACATCGTTAAAACTGGGGAAGTGCGTCAAATGACGGGTTTCTCGCTCCTTTGATGACCTCGTGAGCCGGGGACGTTTGATTTGCTGAATTATAATATGTAATATCACGTGGTCAGATGGGATTCGTAGAGCGAGATGTGTGGTAGCCAGCGAGTCAGGTTCGTGCTTGCAGGCAATAGGCAAATGGTGTCATATTCCAGGATGGGTATCTGTGCAGAGACCACAGACCATGCAGAGCAGATGAGTCCGGTTGTCGCCTATTGCAATAATTGTCATGAGTGGCGAGCAAAGCACTATCCATAAAGTCGTGTAATTTATGGCAATAATTACATCGAAAACCGATGATATCGGTGCGGCGTCGGTTGGACCCGTAGAGCCTGTTGCGCGTGCTCATGTCTAGAAGGCTAATTGAAATTACACATGTTCAGATGGTTCTGATGGCAAATACAGGAAATTGGAACTCACCCCAGGAGGGCAAGTTTAGTCAAGCAGCAACATTAATTCGAACTTTGAGTTCTACCGAGAATGGATGAAACATTTTAATTAGTCTTGGGCCGATATTGGTCACAAGTTTGTTTGATATCAGATAGTTGCACTCGATGAGGTCCAATTAGCTGAAGGTAGCATATCGTTCAATGTTTGTAATAATATGCACATTGCATATTTAGGCAGCTGGAATCAAATCCTGGTAATCTGATACCTTAATATGTCCTGGTCGTAGCAACGATTTTCCCATTTTTTGATAAGTAGTGCACCAGCTTACCTTATTTATCCGATTTCAAATGAAGTCTCGAAAATACCGATTAGTTTTCTCCAGCTGCATATTTTTAAAACGTTAAGCCCTTATTTGTTGTTCGCAGTCTTTTGACACAACTCATTACAACTCAACACTTGTCACCCGCTGGGCATCAGAGGCCGCCCATCGCATTCGTGGGTTAATGGAATAAAAACAAATTACCATTAGAAGTCCCACCCGGCCGGGCTTTGATGCCCGCTTCTTTGATGTGGTAAATTACATTTTTTCACCCGAATCGTATTGCTTACATTTTTCCGTGCGCTTGTTTACAATTGGGAATCGAAAAGCGCAACCAGAAGGAGAGAAAAAATAATTTAAATTGATTTTCTGTTTACAGTAATGGTTCCCCGCGAGGCAAGACAGCGAAATTATATTTATTTAAATTCATTTTTTCGTTTTGTTGGACATCACCCGGCTGGCTGGGCGCAGTTGCAACCCAGGCAGGGCCAGGCTGGGTGATTCTACTGGTTACCTAAAACGAAAGCAGCAACGGGACCGCGCGCGATCTATAATTGTTGTTTACGCATCCATCCATTCGCGTTCTCGCGATGATGAGCCCTTTAATCACTTTGGTAAATATACAAACCACGTGCATATTTGGTTGGATGGCATCCAACAAGCGTGAAAGCATTCTTGATGAAATTCATTTTTGAGGCGAAAGTTAATTGAATACGGCTGCCATATAGATAGATGTGTACTTTTTGTGAATATTTTTATTCCAATACGGAAGTTTGCATCAACGCTTTCAAGTGCTTCCGGTCGGTCGGTTGGTCGGCCGGTCTGGATCAGCAACCGGATTTCCATCGGCAAGCAGACAATTCGATTCAATAACCTTTTGAGTGCCCATTTGCTGCTTTTTCTGAGGCGACTGGGCAATCTTTCAGTAGAAGTGAGAGTAAATCGAACGAATGTTACATCATGATGCCAAACCATCAAGTCTTAGTAGATTTGATCACAAAACAGCGTGATCGTGTGAATGATAGAGTACAACATAGCATAGTATAGTAAAGGGAGGACGGGGGCAGATGGATCACCTTAGAAATGGATCCCTATAACTTTTTACAGACATCATGCTGAACTTCTTCAATGCTTCCGACTCAGTGAAGAATATTGTTAAAGGGCTTCTTCCTTGTGTGACCTCGTTTTTTAAGCAGCTGGCTTCTAAAATACCCCTCCTTGCGACAATCGTATGTTTCGATGACTAATTTAACCACTGAGGTCGAAGATATGATTTCTGTTCTACACTGGAACTGTCGTAGTATTGGGCTCTACCCCATTTGGCATAATGCCATTTGGCATAACGCCGTTTGGCATAATGCCATTTGGCATAAAGGCCATTTGGCATAATGGCCTTTTGGCATAATGGCCATTTGGCATAACAAATATTATGCACATTCTTACCAAGAAGGCTGTTCTTTGTGTTATGCCAAACGGCATTATGCCAAATAGCCATTATGCCAAATGACCATTATGCCAAATGGCATTATGCCAAACGGCGTAATGCCAAATGGCATTATGCCAAATGGGGTAGAGCCGTAGTATTAGCATTAGCATTAGCATTAAGCGAGTCGCACAAATTCGTAGGTGGTACAGTCCTAGACCGCTGTTATGAGGGTTGCCTCCTTCCCGTCCGAACCAAAGCACAAAGATTTGGGACTAATCTCTGACTCTTAGACAAGACTGACGCAATCCTCCAATGGTCGAGCACTGTCCTGGCCACGTCCTTGCGACTGCTGAGGAATGGGAAAGGATGGTTAGTTTTGAAAAATGTAAACAACTCTACGATCTCTCAGGCCTAGGTGTCACGGGAATTTGGGTGTTGTTATTGGAAGGGTAAACTCCAAAGGATACGCTTGGTTAACGTTCAGGCACACCATTGTTAGACTGCTTCGAATCAGTTGTCTGCCCAATTCATCCTGGTTTCCTAGTCATCTTGTTGGGGTAGAGCCGTAGTATTGTACCGAAATTAGACGTTTCTAAATTTTTACTTTACTTAGCAATTTACAATGCGATGTTTTTGCGTTACCCGAAACATGGCTGACACCCGATGTAACCTTACCTTTTTCCGATTTCAACATCATCCGCCTTGATCGGTTCTACTCGTACGGAGGGGTGCTTTTAGGAATCAAAAACCAGCACTCATTTTACAGAGTCGATTTTCATCCGATGACAGATATCGAAGCCGTCGCATGTGAGGTGACTATCCGAGGTAAAACCCTCAGTTTTGCCTCCATATATCTTCCACCGAGAACTGTGATATCTCGCAGGGATCTCCATCACATCTGCTCGGTTATGCTTGAGCCACGGCTGCTCATGGGGGATTTCAACTCCCATGGTACAGGGAGGGGAACTGTACGATGACAGCCGTTCAACGTTGATATATGACCTCCGCGACGACTTCAACATGACAATTTTGAATACCGGAGAAGTTACACGAGTAGCACTTCCAGCTCAAGATGGCAGCTCTAGAAACAGCCGATTAGATCTCTCAATCTGTTCGAGCTCACTATCTCTGGAGTGTACATGGAAGGTTATTCAGGATCCCCATGGTAGTGATCACCTTCCGATCGTTGTTTCTATTTCCAATGGTTCACATCAACCTCTATCCATCTAGCGACATTTCCTACGACATCACGAAACACATTGACGTGGAAGTACGCGGAAGCAATCATCGACGGTGAGCAATCGGTATAGAGGTCCTTCCAACGCGGGACGAGTATCAGTTTCTATAAGTACTGATCATCAGTAGCACGCTTCAGGCAGAACGTCGGCCAGTGCCAGGTCCGTCGGTTCACAAGAAACCCCTCAATCCGTGGTGGGATAGCGAATGATCAGAAATCTATCGCGAGAAATCCGCTGCGTTCAAAGAATTTCGGAAAATTCGGTTCGGTCGAAAACTTTAAGCGGTACACTTCCTTTGAAAGCAAGTTTAAAAACTTGGTCAAGGCGAAGGAGAGCGGTTATTGGCGTCGGTTCGTCGAGGGTTTGTCGCGCGAGACATCGATGAGAACTCTTTGGAACGTCGGGAGATGAATGCGCAATGCATCATCGGTTAACGAGGATCGAGAAAACTTTCCTCGGTGGATTCTCAAGTTCGCAAAAAAAAGTTTATCCAGATTCCGTACCCATGGAGCGTATAATTCGGGATGTTTCCGAAAACAGAGATGACATGGATAGTCCGTTTCCGATGGTTGAATTCTCACTTGCTCTTCTTTCGTGTAACAATTCCGCTTCAGGAATGGATCAAATTAAGATCAACTTGCTTAAAAACCTCCCCGACGTCGCTAAGAGGCACTGGTTGAACTTGTTCAATCAGTTCCTGGTCAACAACATCGTTCTGGACGATAAGAGGCGAGTGAGAGTGATAGCTATTCAAAAACCCGGGAAACCCGGGAAACCCGCGTCGGATCATAATTCATATCGTCCAATTGCGATGTTGACTTGCCTACGGAAGTTGTTGGAGTTGATTCTCTTTCGACTGGACAGATGGGTTGAATCGAATGGCATGTTATCAGATACACAATTTGGTTTCCGCAGAGGCAAACGAACGAACGACTGTCTTGCGTAGCTTGCTACAGAAATTCAGCTTACCTTTGCTCAAAAACAGCAAATGGGCTCAGTATTTTTGGATATTAAGGGGGCTTTTGATTAAATTTGTGTCCATGTTCTTTCCGACAAACTACACGCAAGTGACTTTCCACGAATTCTGAACAACTTTTTGTATAATTTGCTGTTTGAGAAGCATATGAGTTTTGCTCATGGCGACTTGACAGTTTCACCAATTAGCTGCATGGGTCTCCACCAGGCTTCATGTCTAAGCCCTTTTTTATGTTGGAGACATAGATGACTGTCTCATGGAAAATTGCACGTTAAGACAGCTTGCGGATGACTGTGTTGTTTCTGTAACGGGATCAATAGCAGTTGATCTGCAAGGACCACTACAGGATACTTTGGACAATTTGTCTACTTGGGCTCTCAAGCTGGGTATCGAATTCTTTCCGGAGAAAACTGAGATGGTTGTTTTTTCTAAAAAAAAAACATAAACCGGATAAGTTTCCGCTCCATCTGATGGGTAAGACAATTACTCATAGCATGTCTTCTCAATATCTCGGCGTCTGGTTCGACTCTAAATGCACCTGGGAGCACATTGTGTTTCTGAAGAGCCAAAAGCGAATCAACTTTATGCGAACTATTACCGGAACATGGTGGGGAGCATACCCGGAAGATTTGATCAGGCTGTACCAAACCATTCTGTCGGTTTTAGAATACGGTAGCTTTTGTTTTCAATCCGCATCGAAAACACACTTGCTGAAGCTGCAACGGGTTCGGTACCGTTGCCTTCGGATCGCGTTAGGTTGCATGAACTCGACTTACACAATGAGTTGAGAGGTACTTGCTGGTGTACAGCCTCTGACAGACCGCTTCGCGGAGTTGTCGCTCCGGTTCCTCATCCGATGCGAGGTTGTGAATCCATTGATCATACAAAACTTCGAAAAACTACTCGAACAGAACCCTCAAACTCGTTTTATGTGTGTGTACTACTGGTACATGACTCTGGAGGTAAGGCCATCTCCGGTTAACACCAATCGTGACAACTTCTCAAACTTGGACAGTTCCTCTGCGGATTTTGATCTGTCCATGAAGGATGAGGTCCATGGAATACCAGAATCTTTTCGTTCCATGTGTATTCCGTAAATCTTTGCAAGTAAGCTCGGGCATATAGGTGGGGAAAGACAGTTCTTCACATATGGTTCAAAGACAAATTATTCGACTGGTTTCGGTGTCTACAACGAATTTCATAGCGCCACCTTCATGCTTCAAAAGCCCTGTTCGGTATACGTTGCTGAGCAAGCGGCTATATATTACACCTTGGAGTACGTTAGCACTCTTCCACCTGAGCACTTCTTCATTTTTACCGATATTCTAAGTTCTCTGGAGGATGTTCGGTAAATGAAACTGATGAAGCACTCAGCGTACTTCCTGAATGGAATACGCCAAGTGTCGAGTGCTTTGTCCAAACGCTCATACACCATCACCATAGCTTGGGTCCCGTTCCATTGCTCGATTCCGGGCAATTAGAAAGCGGACTCTGGGCAATGAGAAAGGTGGGCGCTAGCGAAGGCGACATTTACGAGCGTCAAATCGCCTTCGACGATTTTTTGCATTGGCCCGTCAGGAGACCTTGATCAGCTGGCAACACTAATGGAGAGATGGTTGTACTCCATCATTCCACAGGTGTCGAAGAAGCCATGATTCAAAGGGTTGGATTAAGGCCGCGATTTCATTTGTGTGATGTGTCGGCTGATGTCCAACCACCGAGCCTTCCAAATAAACGAATAAGTAAAAAAAAAACGACAATGACCTATTTGCTCCATTTAGTCTGTCTGTCATCAATTCTTTGTTACTGTTACAGAAAAGGGCAGTGCATAACGATTTTAAAATTTACAACAACTCAATATAACGTAAGCCATATTTTCAATGCAAATTGTGTTGAACTAACAACAAGCTGGACACTACAGATAATACTCATGAAGGATAAAAAAAAGTTGTTACAAACAACTTGTTAGTAATTAGAAACGGATATCCAGAAAATGCAAAATTTTCCCGGTGGCAATCTGAATTCCCGTGTATTTCCCGGTTTTTTCTGGTGATCTTAATTCCCGGTTCGCTGGTCACCCTGAAAAGAAACCTCACCCCGGAAGCTGCAGTGCAACTTTCGATGCATGTTACAAATTCAACAAAAGCACTGCTTGTTATCGTGAATGCGAATAACTTGAGTCATTTCATTTCTGGAGAATTCACTTCAAAACCAAACTTGAAAATTAATTTAAAAGTTTTTTTCGAAAATGTTATCAGAGAAGTAATCAAACAAGACCATCAGATCAGACATTAAAATGAAATTCAGTAACAATAAAATAAGCGATTAAAAACATAATCATGTAATTTGTTGATGTAAGTTCAAGCACTTCTCTGTCAGAAAAAATAAATGATTGATTTTTTTCATTTCTTAAAATGTTTTTTTTTTTCAATTAAATCAATTATGGCAAGTAAGCCCGAGCAGGGGAGAATAGCAACAGCATAATAAAATATGGCAAAATAACTGAATAATGGAAAGAGTTTTTGTCATGTAATTTACATAACATATCATGTTATAAACTTGTGTGTCATAAGCGGCAAAATAACAAAAATGATAGCAAAAACATGTTTCTGGAAGATCCGTTCAATAACACGTTTTGTTAGTTTCAATAACAACTCAATAATAGCAAATTTGTTGAATATGTCAATAACAAATTTTGCTATGAATAAGTTTTTGATAACATTCTGAAAACAAATTTTGCCTTGTACCTTTTGTGGCGGTATGGGATACGCAACAACTGGAGCTTAATTTGAATTTTTAAGCCATAATAGGAACAGCATGCCTACTGTTGCCACAAGCGATTTATTATCAAAAACAGATAGAAACAATAGTTTTCATATGTTTTTCAAACAAATTTAGATGAAAAACTACCGACTAAATTTTTGAAATCCCATATTAGGTGGTACGATCATTAGTTATTGAATTAATACACATTATTACCTCACTGATAGCCACATTAACCCAAGTGAATCTAAGTGGCTTCAATGCAGTGAAATCAATAAAAATAAAATGTCTGATAATAATCAATGGAGTTCTTCTTCTTGATGACTCTCATTGGATGACTGGAATTTTACAAGCTGATCTAAAACGTTTCATAAAATGGCTATCACTCTATTACACTTTCTATCAAGCTTTCTATACTCGTGCCTAACTAAAACTGGGACAAAAAAACAGGTATATTAATCAAAGTGCTTACAAAACAAATTGCTTATAAGTTGGCTCTGTCACAGTATTTTATAAGTAATCCGATGACCGAAAACGCGCCTGTAATTGCTAATTAGAATTTAATGTCAGAAAGAAGAACAAGAGGAACTGATGAGAGAATAATATTTTCTAACGGAATGTTGTGAACAACGTAAATCTCGAATTGTGTTATTTTGATTGCAAAGCTTGTATGTTTTTCTATTAATGATCAAATAGTTGTACAGTCTCTCTCTCTTCTTGGCGTAACGTCCTCATTGGGACAAAGCCTGCTTCTCAGCTTAGTGTTCTATGAGCACTTCCACAGTTATTAACTGAGAGCTTCCTCTGCCAATGACCATTTTGCATGCGTATATCGTGTGGCAGGCACGAAGATACTCTATGCCCAAGGAAGTCAAGGAAATTTCCTTTACGAAAAGATCCTGGACCGACCGGGAATCGAACCCGTCACCCTCAGCATGGTCATGCTGAATACCCGTGCGTTTACCGCCTCGGCTATATGGGCCCTACAGTACAGTACAGTCACAATAACAAAATAACAACTGAACTTGTGCTACAACAAAACATGTTATTGAAATGTAATTTAAAGAAAATATACCTATAACACGATCATAACAAAATAAGATTGTGCAACAGTACATGTTATGGAAGGAACGGTGATGCCTCAATAAGTTAATAATAACAAATCAAGAAATAAAAATAGGTTTTGTTATCCCGTTGTTATTATTTCGATATTATCCTCTGCTCGGGAGTATCAACAGAAATTCTAGTTTTGATATTCAGCATTATAGTTAGCGTAACAACTATGGAAAGTTGAATAAATGATAGCTTCTCAACTAGGATTAAACCTGTAATTAAGCTAAAACATAATACTGGAAGCCCTTAAATTTTCAACTTGCTGAATTGAACAAAATCAGTGGTAAAGATATGACGAAACCAATCCTCGAAATTTCAAGAGCACAAATCTGAAGTACCGAATGTTGGTTTTTGCTGATAAGTTAATCGATTGTCACCACCACCGCGGTTTATCGATCATCTTCAGCGCAACCGACATCCAGTTCTTCAGATTTGTGCTCTTGAATATTTGAGGTATGGGTTCGTCATATTTTTGTCTCAAATTGATTATTAACCAAACACCTTTATAACCCTAAAAAAATCCGAGGCTGAGTACATTCATCAATTGTCAAAAACTTGAGTAAAATGTGAACAATACATTGTTATATTTTCATAAAAAAGCGATACTTACTCGGTATTTATATTTTTAAATTCTTAATTTTCCAACTTAATTTACAGCTCTTTTGTCTACTAGGGCACAGCGTAGGCGATTGCCATTGACAGCTGCACTTGTACTTTGGTACACCGCCTACATGTATTCTATTCTAATTTCTAGTATATTGAACTGGACGCCTTTGTGCTGCTTTCACTTTTTACTCTGTCCGCGATAGAATTATCAGCGCGGTGATGTTGATGTGTGACTGTTGTTCCTTTTTTAGTCCGTTTGGTGGACCATTATGAATTCTCGTTCGCCAAAATTCAATTAAACGGGTCCGTTAGAGCTATGACCTCCAGAAGAGAGTCAGGTGTCAGCCGCTCTCGGGAGAAGAGCAACTGAGGAAAATTTGCAAGAGCCGGTGCTGGAATCGAACCCATGACCATCGATTTATAAAGCGAACGTGTGATTACTGCACCGCGAGCCCCGGCAGTTTTCAATATTTGTGTTGCCAAAATTAGTATAATACTGTACTTTCCATGTACCATCTATACTTTTCCTCTAGGATTCTACCATTAACCGGGAAGACCATCATCGATGGGTGTTTCCAGCATGCGGGGAGCGGCAACCCGGCACATGTTCTTTGATTCTGCCTGCAGCTAGCAGCGTTGAGCGGCAAGCCAGCATTCTAGGTACTGAAGCCCGAACATGATCACGCGCAGCAAAAGAGCATATGAATACACTCATTGCACAATTATGGGTCACTCAAGGAACAATCATTTCATAATATGAATCGTTTTTCATAGAAAAATAACATTTTCATTATTTTTATTTTATATTCTCTTCATTGAAACTCCTTTTTATTGTTTTATATAAAAATCTGCTTGTAAAATTCACTTTAGGCGGTGAAAATTACTGAAATGTTGGTGAATAATGAAAACCACAATTATGGGTCAAAATTGGCTGTGTAACAATTATGGGTCAATTTGTTGCCTATTATGGGTCACTCAAGAGGAATCGGCTGAACAATAATGTTTTGTCTATTTTTCAGGGAATGGTCACTTATTCTAGATAGATCAACTATAGTGGAATCTAAAACTGGTCTCAAACCTCTTAACGCAGCGTGTTTTCACGATTTGGAATCAATTTTTCAAAATTGGGACGAAATCTCCAACACAACCACTGATAAACGCCTAAAAGTATGCAATGCCCATGTACGCAGAACTGTCAATATAATGCTTCACAAAAAGTGACCCATAATTGTGTGATTTTCGGTGTTCCTTGTCACAATAATGAGTCATTTAAATTTTGCCTGAAATAAGCTTTAATTAGCTGCAGTCACATGAATTTCTACATTTAGAACGTAAATTATACCTTTGTTCTGGTGACGATACCATTTCGCACTCGAAAATCACTAAAGCTCGCCTTTACAGAGCTTACGAAAACAGCGCACGCACTTTCTGATGTTCACAATCGAAGCGTTACTTTGACAGATGGTTTTACTCCGAACAAAAAATTACTGAAAATAGGTATGTTTTGACGTATGGGGCTGTCCATAAACCACGTGGTCATTTTTTTGGGACTTTTCAACCCCCCCCCCCCGCGTGGTCATTAGTCCATACAAAATTTTTTATTTGTCCATACAAAATGGTCATCGGCCGAACCCCCCCCCCCCCCCCCCTCATGACCACGTGGTTTATGGACAGCCCCTATAAGCCCGTGTGCGATACGTATAGTGACACAAAACAAATCATTTCATCAACGAAAAATGACAATGGCTAACAAAAGCTTGCAATTAATTAGTATTTATCTATTCAAGTGGAAAGTGACTAATAATTGTGTGTGACCCATAATTGTGCAATGAGTGTACAAACCTGTTTGGTTCCTACACTTGGATGCTCTTGCTAGCGTTTGCTGTTGTTGTTTGTATCAAACCGCCTCTTTCACCAACCAGAGCAGAAACAGCAGGCAATGCAACGTTTGATAGGGTCTTGTACCATTTGGGCAGATGTACCTATTTTGGGCACTTGCCGCTACAACTAAGTCAATTTCAAACCTATAGGTTTGAATTTTTGAATAAAATTAGGCACGTACAGTATCTAACTCCATACTAAAATTCGAATCAATCAGTTTGAAATTGACTGAGTTATAGCGACAAGTGCCCAATATAGGTACACCTGCCCAAATGGTACAAGACCCTAGTCGTCGGTTGACCGCCCTGGATTGGTTGATGTTGCCGTTTTGTTGCCCTTTTGTAGATAGGGGATTCTGGGGTAATACGCACCACTTAAGGAAGATGCGTCCAAATGCATATAAAAAAGCAATAATTTATTGGTTTAATGCATGCATTCATTGCATATACTTTCATTCTAAAAGAAACCAAACAAAATTTCAGCCTTAATACAGTTCAGCTCTTGAAAATAACGTTTTTTGTAAAGACCAACATTACGGCTTCGTATGTTTATGCGGGGCAGTATGCACCCTTGCTCGGGGTAAAATGCACTACAACAATGGGGCAGGATGCACTCAAACAAAAGGGCAAGACGCACCACAACATTGAGGCAAGATGTACCGTCGAGTTTAGAAATCTTTTTACTTCTTAGACAAAATGCATGTTTTATAAGGTTTTAAGACAAACAATAGCTCAATTTTGTTTGCGATTACTTACAGAGCACTCATAGATATGATTACAGCTTGTTTTCTACAGGTGCGTTTTGCCCCAACGAATGGAGTGCATATTGCCCCAATCAATAGCAAAAAATAAAATAGTTTAAAACATATAATTTACGTAGATTACTGTTTAAGTTATTTTTCCTATGCTTAGCATTGCCCTCAATGAACTGAATAAACACAACAGCATTAGATGTTTGGTCGATTTTCACCATCAAATCATTCGACAAACGATCGGGAAAATTACATCAGAATCGTGCTTTTCAATTTTATTCATTTTTCTCACTAATTACGTAACGCAGATATGTAAAATTTTCCAGATGCTCATTTATTAAGACGTTCTATTAGAGTGATAAGGTTGCAAAGCTCTAAAACCGATAATCCCTGAAAAACAAAGGGGGTGCGTTTTGCCTCGACAGTGCGTATTACCCCAGATGCCCCTACACTAGGTTCTAGTTCTGGTAGAGAATGATGCTCCTATACACAGTGCAAACTAACTTTCCTGTGGGCTTGTGTGGAGATGGTTTGGCTTCCCAGGGATCCGGACTGGGGACAAACGTGACGGGCTGGGCGCATGCTGTGTTTGTTGGATCGGTCTACACCAAACACTTCAATCGAAGCGTATATTGTGGGCAAGTTTCTATATCTAGCTCAAGTTTCTTGATGCAGCATCAGTTTGGAAACTCTGGTAACATTTGGAAGGAGGTGGATTCTTTTTCTTGGCGTAACGTCCCAATGTGGACAAGGCCTGTTTCTTAATTTAATTAGTGTTCCGAGCAACCCCATGAAACGGCTGTCATCCACATACAACTGGATTGAAGCCAAAAATATGGTGCTGGACGTGGTGCTGATTTGAATCGGCGGTTGCATAAGGCTGAAAACACAGTGATTTTTTCTGTTGGAGCACGAGCGACATTCAAAGTTAATTGACTTAAGTGTTGTTTTAAATGGGTTAAATGTATTTTCATACTTGTGCGTCTTGTAAATTTAACAAAGAACACTAAACCCATTGAAAAATATGTAGAAATGATCGTTTTTCGATAACGAATTTATCTTCGCACGACAAAATTCGCTTCCGCACGTAGCAGATTGGCCAGCAGACTGAAATTTCGTAAACAAACCTGTGGCGCCCCACCAAAGGCGGCGGCTTCAAGAACTAACGCTTTCTTCAGGGGGTTGGTTCCGAGTACACCAACAGTAATCAATGGAAATCTTAATTTTCCAATGGCCATTTTCGTATTTATAAGATAGTCACCCATGGGCCAGCAACAACTGTAAGGTATGGTTATTCAGCATGTATTGGCGGAGCCAGCATTTTCTTTTCTCTTACTCACTCTCCTAAACATGCACGAGAAAGAGAAAGATAGAAGAGGGGGCAGCTTGCCTCCTCTTTCATCCCGCTCTTTCTCGAATATGTTTAGGAGAGTGAGTAAGAAAAAAGAAAAAGCTGGCTCCGCCAATGTTAGCATGAGCATGCCGAGGGTGACGGGTTCGTTTCCCGCTCGGCCCAAGAACTTTTCGTAATGGAAATTTGCTTAATTTTCTTGGTCATAGAGTATCTTAGTGCCTGTCACACGATATGTACATGGAAAATGCTTATTGGCAGAGGAAACTGTCAGTTAATAACTGTGGAAGTGCTTATAAACATTAAGTTGAGACGCAGGCTTTGTACCTGTGTTGATCCAAGAAGAAAAATAAGAAGCAGAAGGCACCCATTAAAGTCAATAAAAGCTTCATTACTTAAAGTTTCGGGACTGGCCGGTAATCCGAACGAGACACCCTCAGCATGTTCATGTTCAATATCCATGCTGTTTTGGCGATTGGCAAATTATTAATAACGGCCTGTCCATAAACAACGTAGACTCTTAGGGTGGAGGGGGGGGGGCTGGTCTGGCCAAAGTCTTCGCTCCATACAAATTTCGAAAATTTTGTATGGACAAAAGTCTACGAAGGGGAAGGGGGAATGATCAAAATGAGTTTACGTAGTTTATGGACAGCGTTCAATGTGTTGTTCTGAATTTCTGTTCTTTGTTTTATTTTAATGACTATTTACTTGTTATCAATCATTATTGGTTTAGATTGTTTGTGACCCTTATTTGATTCCATTTATTAAATTATTCTTTTACAGTTTTCGAAAATTAAATTTATCATTGTCACAAGAACAATCGGCCTATCGAAACTTTCCCTTCTGCCTCCCGTCCCGAAACTCCACTTTGAGCTCGCGCCAATCGCACAGAAACATTGAAAACTAGTTTTTCCGGCTGTATCTTTCGCTGTGTCTCTCATGCACCGCCGCATCGTTCCACCACAGACAGTGCCAATGTTCATTTTGCCTTTTGGCATCGTACCAAAACACCCAACAATCAGCGAGCGCGAGTACAACCGGCCGGCCAGACTCAGCAGAACTGAAAAAAAAATGGAATGGTAACAACAGCCTCAGCTAGAGGCACACACGACTCGGAGCTGGAGAGAAAAAAAAAACCTGGACAGACACCACAGCAGCGTATAACGTTGAAGCCCCATCCCCGTCTCGTTGTGATTATGATGCGAACAACACTGCCGGCGAGGTAAACAACGCGTTATCGATATCGGCGATGGTTCATTCTCTTTGGGTAGGGCAAGAGCACATGGTGTGGGCACATGTAATTCATTTATTCATTGCGAATACCTACTCCGAATTGTAACTCCATTATTATAGTACGATAGATCAAACAAGCATAGCTTTCGAATTACTTTGAAGGACAGCTGGCATTGGCGTAACTAGGAATTTTTCCTGGAGGGGGCCCAGGGGGGGCCTGACTTGAGATGAATTTTAGGCGGGATGGGCGCCCGATATGTGAATATGCAAATTGGTATTGTAGTTTTGAGTAATCAAAATGACTGTTCTAGATTTGTTCATAGTTTCGTAAACTATATGAGTACGAACAATTCCTCCAAGATTTTTTTCCCATAGCTTGCTTCAGTGATTTCATCATGGCTTCTTCCAGAAATTCAATCAAGAATTCATCTAGGGATTCCACTAGACATTTTTTCGGGGATTTGTCCTGGGATATCTTTAGAGGTTCCTCCAGTAATTGTTCCAGTGTTTTTTTTTTCGAGATTTCCTCAAGGATTTTCTCCAGAGATCCTTTAAGGTGTTTCTGCAGGTATTAAGAGATTTCTACAGGGATTTCTTCATATATGCCTTCCAGAATTCCACTAGAGATTGCTCCAATAATTACATCTGGAATGATTCGAAGTATTTCTGCAGGAATATATTTAAAAATTCTTCCAGGTATTCACTAAGAAAGCTCTCCTGAGATTCCATAGAGTTCCTCATGGGGTTGCTTCCGGGATTGCTCATTGGGTTTCTTCAGAAATTACTTCGAGTTCCTCCAGGGATTCACCGGAAATTTCTTCTGTTATTCTTTCAAATACGACTTCCGGGATTTTTTCAAAAATGCCTGCAAGAGCTCTTGTTGGGATTCCTTCAGAAACTCCCCCAGAAATTAATCCAGGATTTCAGGATTTCCTCAGGAATTTTAGCGGTTTCTTCAATATTTCCTCTGACAATTCATCAGAAACTCCTCCTGGAATTCTCTCAGAAATCGAACTTTGTATTTCATCAGAAATAAATCTTGAGATTCCTCCAGAAACTCCTCAAGAGATTCCTTCGGAAATTCCTCCCGGATTTTTTTCAAGCACTATTCCAGGTATTCATCCTGCCAATCCTCTACGATTTCATTCAGGCATTTCTCCAGTGACTTCTGCAAGAGTTCTACCAAGAATTTCTACAGGAATTATCCCAGGTATTTCCTCAGGAATTCCTCTGGGAATTTATTCTAGAATTGATCCAGGAATTCTTCCAGGGTTTCCTCCAAGAATTGATCCAGGAATTTCTCTAGGGTTTCTTCTACACATTCCTCCAGGAATTATTTCATGGATCCCTCCAGAAATTTCACCGATGATTCCTGCAGTAATTCCTCCTGAAAATCCTTCTGGAATTCCTCCTAGAATTTCTCCAGAAATTCATCTGGAAATTCCTCCTGGAACTCCACCAGAAATTCCTTTCAGAATTCCTCTAAAAATTTCTCCAGGAATTCCTTCAGAAATTTCTCCATGGATTTCTACCAGAATTCCTCTAGAGATTCTTCCAGGAATTCATTCAGGGATTCCTCAAGGTATTCATTTAGAATTTCCTCTTGGAGTTCTTCCATGAATAGTTCCACGGAATTTCCCCAAGATTTCCTATAGAGATTTGTTCATAAGTTCCTCCTTAGGTTCCTCCAGAAATTGTTTCAGGGATTCCTCCAGGTTTATTTCCAAGAATTCCCCCAGGGATTCTTCCAAGTAATTCTCTAGAAATTCCTTTAAGGATGCCTCCAGGAATTCGTCAAGAGGTTTCTTAAGAATTACCCCAATAATCTCTTCAGAAAGTCCTCCAGGAATTGATCCAGGAACTCCCATATGAATCCCTTCATAAATTACTACCGCAATTCCTCCCGGAATTCCTGCTGGAACAAATATCTCTTGCAATTTATTCAGAAATTTCTCTTGGAATTTCTTTAGAAATTTATCTTGGAATTTTTTCAGAATTTCTCTCGAGATTCCTCCAGGAATTCATTTCAGGGATAGTTCCTCGGAATTTCCCCGGAAATGCCTTTACAAATTTATCCAGGAATTCGTCCTGGGATTCCGCAAGGAATTTGTCCAGAACTTTCCAGGCATTCCTCCTGAGGTTCCTCCAGAAATTGCTACAGGGATTCCTCCAGGGATTTTTTCCAAGAATTTTCTTAGGAATTCTTCCAAGAATTTCTCTAAAAATTTCTCTAAGGATTCCTCTAGGAATTTTTCAAGAGGTTTTTTTAGAAATTTCTCCTAGGAGTTTCTCCATGGAATCATCCCAGGATTTCTCTAGGAATTCATCTAGAGATTGCTCCGGGAATTCTTCTAGAGGTCCCTCCCAGAATTCTTCTAAAAACTCCACCAGGAATTCATCAAGGAATTTATCTAGAGATTGCTCCAGGCATTAGTTTAGGAATTTCTTCAGGGATTCTTGAAGGAATTTCTCCAGGGTGTCCTTAAAGGATATCTTAAGGAATCCCTCGAGATACTCTTCCAGCAATTAATACAGGCATGTCTCCAGAAATTCATCCAGGGGATTTTTTTCCACCCCTGTTGGGGAAATTAAGCCACTGCGTCCAATAGGCTGAACTTTTGTGGCAGGGGTTCCTCCAGGCATTCCTTTAGAAATTACTATCGCAATTTCTCCAAGAATTTATTTATTAAATCCTCTAGGGGTTCATTAAGAAATTTCCTCAAGAATTCCTCCCAGAGTTTATCCAAGAATTATTCCAATAATTTCTCCTGGGATTCCTGCATCAGCTCCTCCTGAGATTTCTCTAGACATTCCTTCAAATATTTTTTCAGGAATCCTCCAGGAAATCCTCCCTTAAAAATTTCCCCAAAAATTCTTTCCGGAATTCGTTTAAGAATTATTCCAGGTATTGCCCCTGGCATTCTTCCCGGATTTCATCCAGGCATTTCTACCACGAATTTCACCGGAATTACCCCAGGTATTTCTTCAGGAATACCTCTGGGAATTTATTCAGAAATGGATCCAGGAATTCATCCAGGCATTTCTTCGGCAATTCGTACAGCAATTGCTTCAGGAATTCTTCCAGAATTTCCTCCAGAAATCCTTCCAGGTTTTCCTCCAAGAATTAATCCAGGAATTTCTTCTCCTCGGTTTCCTCTACAAATTCCTCCAGGAATTATTCCATCAATTCCTCCAGAAATTCCACCGATGATTCCTCCAGTAATTCTTCCACAAATTTCTTCTGAAATTGCTCCTGGAATTCCTCCAGAAATCCCTCTTCAAATCTCTCCTGGAGCTCCACCAGAAATTCCTCTCAGAATTCCTCTAGGAATTTCTCTAGGTATTTCTTTAGAAATTTCTCCATGGATTTCTTCCAGAATTCCTTTACAGATTTTTCCAGGAATTCATTGAAGGATTTTTCAAAGAATTGATTTAGGGATTCCTCCTGAAATTCTTCCATGAATAGTTCTATGGAATTTCCCGAGATTTCCTATA
This sequence comes from Aedes albopictus, assembly GCF_035046485.1. Classification (NCBI taxonomy): domain Eukaryota; kingdom Metazoa; phylum Arthropoda; class Insecta; order Diptera; family Culicidae; genus Aedes; species Aedes albopictus. The sequence continues at coordinate 330,810,333 of NC_085138.1, forward strand.
GACATTTGTCCAGGAATTCCGCATGTGATTCCGCCTGGAAGTTATCCGGAAGTTCCTCCAGGAATTTCTTCTGAGGTTCCTCCAGAAATTTGTTTTAAGGATTCCTTCAGAATTCATTCCAAGAAATCCCCCAGGGATTCCTCCCGGAGTTTTTCCAGGAATTCTTCCAAGAATTCCTCCAGGGGTTCCTGTATGAATTCCTCCTGAGATTCCTCTAGGAATTCCTTTCAAGGATTTCTTCAGGAATCCTCTAGGAAATCCTCCAATGATTCCTTCAGAAATTCCCCCAGAAATTTCTCTGAAAATTTATCCAGGAATTATTCCATGCATTTCTCCAGGGACTTCTCCAGGAATTCCACGAAGATCTACCCCAGGTATTTCTTCAGAAATTCCTACAGGAATTTCTTCAGAAACTGATCCAGGAATCCCTCCAGGAATTCCTTCGGAAATTCCTACAGCATTTCTCCAAGAATTTCTGCAGGAAATCCTTCAGAGATTGCTTCAGATATTCTTTCAGGAGATTTTCCAGGAAATTTTATAGGAATTTTTCCAAGGGATTCCTCCGGAAATTCTTGCAGGTTTCCTCCAGGAATTAATCCATGAATTTCAACTCCAGAGATTCCTCTAGAAAGGTCTCATATAGCCAAGGCGGTAAACGCACGGGTATTCAGCATGAACATGCTGAGGATGACAGGTTCGATTCACGGTCGGTCTATGATATTTTCGAAAAGGAAATTTCCTTGACTTCCTTGGGCATAAAGTAACTTCGTGCCTGTCACACGATATACGCATGCAAAATGGTCACTGGCAGAGGAAGCTCTCAGTTAATAACTGTGGAAGTGCTCATAGAAAACTAAGCTGAGATGCAAGCTTTGTCCCAATGAGGACATTACGCCAAGAGGAGAGAGAGATTCCTCTAGAAATCCGTCCAGGAGTTATTTCACGGATTCCTCCAGAAATTCCACTAGGAATTCCTCCAGGAATACATCAGAAATTCCTTCAAGGATTCCTCTAAGGATTCTTCCGTGAGATTCCTCCAGTAATTCTTGCAGAAATTCCTCCAAGAATTCCTCATAGAATTCCTCCTGGAATTCCTCCAGAAATTCATCTGTGAATTCTTTTAGAAATTTATCTTGGAATTTTATTAGAAATTTCCCTAATGCTCCAGGCATTACTCCAGGAACTTCTCCAGGGACTCCGCATGGAATTTGTCCAGAAGGTTGTCCAGGATTTCCTCCAGAAATACATCTAGGAATTCCTCCTGTGATTTCTCGAAGAATTCCTCCAGAGATTCTTCCAGGAATGGGTCCAGGAATTCCTCCAAGGATTCATCTAAATTTTTTGCTAGTAATTTCTACAGGGATTTCAGATGCGGATGCTTCAGATTTTTTTTCCTGAAATTCTCGCATAATTGCTCTTCGGATTCCTCCAGGAATTCATCCTGGAATTCCTCCAGTTATACTTTCAGAAATTTCTCCAGGGATTTCTGCAGGTTTTTCTCCGAGAATTCTTGTAATGATTTCTTCCAAAATTTCTCTGGATTTATCAAAAATTTATTCAGCGATTAGTTGAAAAATTTCAGTAATCCGTTCATAACCTTTACCACGGATTCACTCCAGGTTTTTTTAGGATTACTTGTAGATTTTTTTGAATAATTTGAAGGATTTCTAGAGGAATACCTCCAGCGGTTTGTATTGGAATTCTTTTAGATAATTTTAGAGAGACACAGAAGCCAAGAAATTCTCCAAGTAGTCATCCAGGAGTTCTTTCACAATTATATCCGAGAAATCTTTAAGGAATCCAATCATGAATACTTTTAAGATTACCCCTTGCAGCAAAAGCTTTTAAATATATGAAAATTTCATCAATGGCCATTTGAATGTGTGCATTGTTTGATAGACGCACAAATACCCCTGGCCAGCATGGTTTTAAAGAATACACTCGCATTTACGCTTGAGCTACATGGATCATTTCTTATTATGTAACATCTATTCTCACTAGGAATTCAAAAACTTTTGCTGGAAGTCCATTGCAAATTCAACCAGTTTTTTTCCCACATGATCAAGTATCACAAAGTATTCCACAAAGAAGCACTTAACCATATTTTGCAGTAATGCTGCTAGAAAATTCAAAGATTCTTAAAGATACTCATCAGAGAATTCCTGGAAATTATCATTAAGAATTAATTTCTAAGACCAAGCCCACTCATGGGCTCAATCAAGCGTTTTAACGTTAAGTAGAGCCCCGAACAAAGAAGCGAACCGCACCGGTCGCTGCTAAGTAGGGCTCGAAAGCGAAAAGTTTACGTACGGTTCGTAGCAGGGCTTAGAATATAGAGACACGCAAAGTACGGTCTCTATCCGTAGGCTCGTGCGCTCTCTCGCGTTTAGCTCTCTGGGTAGCGTAAAGAGGAGACGAAAGAACATGAGTATGGATTTGTTGCCTGGTAGGTATATAGTTTCTAGAGAATGATTTTCTTGTTTTGTATAGGTAGGAATTTATTTTAGTTTGCATCAAATATCAATATCATAGATCGTTACACGAATAACACAACAAATTGTCTGACATAGAATTGTGATAGAGTGACAATACAAACACAGAAAAATAATAGGTTTAAATTGACAAGCTTTGCTTAAGTATGTTATGAATAAAGTTTTCGCTTCTTCGCCAATTTTAGGATCATGCATATCGAAAATGTATTGATTTTCTCTTAAAAATAGTTACGATTGCTCATAATCGCACCTTTAGTTTTTGATTCGGTCGATCGTCTCGAAACTAATATTAGAAGAAATGTATAGTAATTCAGTGAGTTTTGCTGTTTTAACACGTACATGTTTGAGCCGGGTTTTCTACGCAGCAAGCTTAGTTTCGCACATTAAGAAAAATGTCCAAATAAATAACTCGCGAAGTTCGTTCCGACAAGTTTCAAAAGTATCGTCATCCGATGCAGATTCCGGTGAGAAGATATGCGTATTTTCTAACCCGAAATGAAACTATTTGACGTTAATAAGTGAGCACAAGGTTTTCTTTCTTCACTTTCCGGGCTGAGATCCTCCGCTTTGAAAGAGCTGTGCCTCGCGTTTCGTTTTGTCGTGTATATTTCAAAAAGGCAAAAGAGTTTTGGTTTGATTGCTGTTCTTGAAAATGGTGGTCGTCAGTGGGTGGTTTATTAAATATAAATTTGAAAATATAAATCAAATAAACGAGACATTAGGAAGAAAGTGTGCGAAATGGGTAACTTCACCGTCCACGCATCCTTCCTCCCCTGTAAATTAGAGAAGTACCTTGCCGAAATAAAATATTCTGTACTCCAAATATTTCGAAGAATCATCTTTGCGCGTAAATACAACGCAGTAGACCAAGCCGCTTTGATGCATGTGTCATATCTCTGATATGCTGCAAGCATCAGTATTGACAAGAAAAGTAACACTATTGCTTTCCAGGGTGATTCCGCGTATGTATGAGATTAGATAAGAGTAGTTACGATTTTTCAAAGATGCATTGACTGTACCTAACTCAACTCAGATATCATAGAAACACTACAGTTATTTCTTTTGGTAAAAACTAAATCATACCGATAAAAATCTTAAAAAATGTAGTCGAGCTGCCATGTTTTACCAATTAAAATAGGCGGTGTGCAGGACTGCCATATTGTAAGTTCCTCGTTATATAAAAAGCAAGGCGTTGGATGTTAAAATACAACAATTGTTGTATAAAGTGCCAATAAGGAGAGTGGGCTCATTATGTACTTTGACAAATACGCAGTCTACTTCAAGCGCATAGAATCTGCTTCCAACAAAATATTCATATTCCAGCATCCAAAAGATCACAATATATATTAAGATTTGCGAGTGATGCTTTGTAACTAAAAGGTTGTGACTGAGTATAGAATTAGCTGATGTTAAAATACACGTTAATGAAAAAAGGTTGCGCAAACTTATCGCAGACTGTTAGAAGACAGCTTCTACTATGACCAGGATTCAAGAATCTTGACCTACGCGAAGGAGACAACTACGTTATAAATGTGTTGGAAATGCAAGGGATGTAATTATTCAATAAACTTCTTCTTCTTTTTGGCGTAACGTCCTCACTGGGACAAAGCCTGCTTCTCAGCTTAGTGTTCTATGAGCACTTCCACAGTTATTAACTGAGAGCTTCCTCTGCATATGACCATTTTGCATGTGTAGTGTATATCGTGTGGCAGGCACGAAGATACTCTATGCCCAAGGAAGTCAAGGAAATTTCCTTTACGAAAAGATCCTGGACCGACCGGGAATCGAACCCGTCACCCTGAGCATGGTCATGCTGAATACCCGTGCGTTTACCGCCTCGGCTATATGGGCCCTTATTCAATAAACCTAATTATTAAAATAAATTTCTTGCGAGAAAGGCAACATGAATATTGAAGAGATGGATATTATTTTAGATAAAAATTCAACCTACAAGTCATACAGTAAGCAACAAACATATAATTTAAAAAAAAGATTGCTAGAATTCCGGGATTAAATACAATCATAAATTATTGAGAAAATGATATCTTTAAACGCACCAAAACTGGTACAAATGTCCAAGGGAATTATTTATTTGAATTCAATTTTTACTAACAGTTTTCAGTCTTATCCAAAACCCCATCTTTCATAATATGAGCACAAATTATTATACTGAATAAGATTTGCAATAACCCCATAGAAATACATAAAATATTGCGATGATTTACAGAAGTGCAAAAAACCGATGGTACGGAGAGAATAGAGACCACCGGTGCGCAAAGGCGACTGATCATTATTTTACTCACATGGAAACGAACGACCGGTGCGAAAATGGGTTGATAACGAAATTAAAAATCGTTAACGACGTGCTGTTGCGTGTGTAGTATTAAGCCCACGGGTGGGCTTGGTCTAAGCGATTTAAAAAAGAAGATGTACAAAGCATTGCTATTTATATAATTCTGGTTATATAATGTTTGGCAATCAAAACTTACTAATTACATAGACCATTTTGAACAATGATCTTGTAAAGAGTGACAAGTTGAGAATAGTCTCCAATAACTGTCAATTTAAACACATATTATGCCATATAAATGTCTATTATAGATCTATGTTTGTCACCACGACAGTGGTTTTCAGATTTTTTTAAATTTCCCCCAGGCCCCCTCTCTAGTTACGCCAATGACAGCTGGTAGTAACTTCTGAAAAATACTCCATTATCTCTAAGCAGTAATACTTCCCCAAGAAATCACTGCCTACAATGAAGAAAGTTTCCTCAGTATGAACCAGCTGGCGCTCTTCTTTTTTTAGACAAGAAACGCCTGAGGTTCTACAAAAGCAAATAAGTAAAGGGAAGGTAGAGTAAATGATGATGCAATCGCTCGTCCATTGTAGATCATATTCGTAGGTATCACTGCATCTACACGAAGCTCGTGACACTTTCAGAGTGATAGGTGACGATGTAGCACAGATGCACTTCGGTGGAGGATTGACAGTTGACATGAGATGCACACACACTGGAAAAAGACATATTATGTCCATAGGAAAATCAAACAACAAAATCAAAGAAAGGGTACGGGCTTCAGTAGGTCTGCTCCAAAGACACGTTCTCCTCCATTTGGGAATTCACTTCAGGAAAATTTAGCTCCTTGATAATATTACCAATCATAAGCAGTTCAGAAGCTTGGCCAAAACCAGGACACCTACCCTACTCGTATGTTGCTGGAACTTTTTTCTCGGCAAGTTTTTTTCTGCTTTTTACGCTTCATGTAGGAACAGTTGTACGAAGCAGATTTGAAAACAATAGCCGGTCGGTCAACCGGCTTAATGGCCTCGATCGGTTACGGGATTCTTAACAGCCAGCGAGATGGCACGCTAGAAATGTTTCATTGAAATATGTTCAATGCACAAGATGATTGATACTATTACTTACCTGGATGGAAAAACGACATTTGGTTAGATTGTATCTCAGTAAGCTCTGTAGAACGGGATTCTGGGAGATAGTTTTTAGCGTGTATCATCCTAAGCCGAGGGAAATGTGAGCACACAATAAAAACAACCATATTTTGTACAGTTTATTCAATGTTCTTTATTAAAGTCTTGCATTTTGTTTTTCTTCTGTCAATTAACGTCACGACTAATACCAACGATGTATAATTTCGTTATTTATTTCGATTCGGACAAAAATGCGGTTTCATATTCATCTACTAGAGCGTACGAAGAGAGTTATCTACGCGATAGTTTTTTTTTTTTGTTGTAATTACATACACTACTATTGTTCAATCACTTTTTAAAATGCGTTAAAAGAAAACATCCATTGACGTTATTCACTCGCTCCGGTTCTCGAAGTCTAACAATATGACACAATTCGATCAACTTAACTATGAAATGAAATTATCTTAACTGCTACGCGGTGAACCTAATACACAATTTTACACAAAGTATCAAACAACGAGTTCCCTATCAGAACAACTAAGTAAAATCAACTTAAGTAGCTTGCTGACTAAGAGGACTTGCACTTAACGACTAAGAACTAAGAACTAAAAAGGTGTTTGTATATGTGTGTATGTTTGGGTGTCAACAGAAAATTGTTGAGTATCTCTACATATTTGGCAACGTTCGCTCAAATGTCGGGATTTGAACAAAGCTTTCGAAATATACCTAGGTTTACTAGTTTACTTTTTACAGGATACGCGCGCGTTGTTCGCTGACTACCAAGCAGTACAGTGGTCGAGATTATTCTATGTTTTGATTATTCGTTTATTAGGGCGGTTTTCGGGTGGAACTGAGAAAACAACCGATCGTTTGAAGTGTGCAAATTTGAAATAACACTCCAGACAAACACAACAACACTCATAACAAACCGTACAAAATAATTTCGGAAAAACACAACTATGCTAAAACATTTGCTTATACAATTGACACATAATTTTAAAATGCTCGCAACATTTCTGAAATAGTTAAATGGTGATTTTGATTAAACTGTTAAATATCCATTGAACTGAAGCTCCTACTTCTTTAGAGAGTTTCATCCGGCATTCCTCCAGGTGTTCTTTCCGAGATTTTTTTAGAAGCTCATTTCAGAATTCTTCCAGAAATGTCTTTCAAGACTCCTCCTAGAGCTTCTTCCGAGATGCTTCAGGAGGTTCCTTCTAGGATTTTTCAAAGCTATTCCTTCAGGATTTATTCCATGAATTTCATCCTAGGGTTCTTCCCGAAGGCTGCTTCAAAAGTTACTTCCGGAATTCTCCAAAGAGTTCCGAGATTCGTCCTGTAATTCCTCTCGGGATTCCACAAGGCTTTCTTTTTGGTAATTCCTTAGATTGTTCCTTCTTGGATTCTTTCGTATGCTCTTTCCTGAATTATTTCAGGAATTACCTGTATTGTTCCAGGAGTTTTTTTTTAATTTCTTCAAAAGTTCCTTCCGCGATGCCTCCGGGAGTCCATTGCGGGGATTCCTCAAGGAAATCTTTCCAGGATTCCTGCAGGACTTTCATACGGAATTCCTCTAGGAGTTCCTTGTGGGATTTACAGGAGTTCGTTCTGGAATTCTTCCAGGATTCATTTAGATGTTCCTTCCAGGAGTCTTCTAGGAGTTTCTTCTATTTCCTTCAAAAGTTCCTTCCGGGATAAGTCCAGGAGTTTCTTCCGAATTCCTTCCTGATCTTTCTTCAATTCTTTCAGATATTCCTTATGGGATTCCTCCAAAACATCTTACCTGGATTTTCCAGGACTTTTTTTTTCAATTCCTCCAGAAGTTCTTTCCGAAATGCCTCCGGGAGTTCTTTCCGAGACTCCTTCCGGAGTTTGATCCGGAAATCCTGCAGGAGTTCATTCAAGAAGTTCCTTCTGTGATTCGTACAGGAGTTTTTTCTAGGATTCTTCCAGGAATCATTCAAGAGTTTCTTCCTGGAGTCATCCAGGATACCTCCATAAGTTCCCTCCGGAATTCCTCCAAGAGTTACTCCCATGATGCTTTCAGAAGTTTCTGCTGGGATTCCTCCAGAACATCTGACCTAGATTCTTTCAGGATATCTTCTGGAGTTTTTTTTCTGGGATTCCTAATGGATTTAGATGGGTGATTTCTGAATTCATCCAAAAAAAATATCTGCAATAATTTCTTGAAAGCAGCTCAGGAAGGAATCCCGAAAGGAACTCCTGAAGGAAACTCGCCATGAACTTCTGGTAGAATCCCAGAAGGATCTCCTGGAGAAATCCTGGAAATTACAGGGGTTCCTGGAGGTATTTATTCTGAAAGAAATTCCAGGAAAGAAATCTTAGTGGAACTCTGGGATGAACGTTGGAAGGATCTCTTAGAGAAATCCTGGAAGGAATTTTTGGAGGAACTCCTGGAGGAACTCCATAGAAATTTCGAAAGGAATTCCTGGAGCTATCGCGGAAGGAGCTTCTGGAAGAATCCCGGAAAGAATTCCTGGAAACATTCCGGAAGGAACTTCTAGAGGAACTAGGAAAAACCCTACTGGAAAAAATCCAGGTATGATGTTCTAAAGGAATCCCAGAAGAAATCCATGAAAGAATTCAAGAATGAGCATTCGACGGAATCCAAAACATCTAGTTACGTTTTGGAAAAACTCCTGGAGAAATTTATGAAAGTCCTTGCTAAATTCCGTGAAAAACTATTTAAGAAATCTCGTAAAGAACTAATTTAGGAATTTCAGGAGGAACATTTGAGGATATCCCAGGAGGAATTTCTGAAGGAACTGTTTCATAAGTACCAGAGGGTACTCCTTATGAAATTCCGGCATCGGCAGGAACTTCCGGTAACATTATCTGGAAAAATCCTGAAACAATCCCAGAACTTCTGGAGAAATTACCGAAGGTACTCTCAGAGAAATCCCAGAAAGCACCCTCTAAGGAATCCCGTTAGGATCTCAAGGAGGAATTCAGGAAGAAACTCCGGGAAGAATCTATGAAAAAAAAGAGGAACTCCAGGAGGAATTTCTTAAGGAATTATTTTAGGAATCTCAGAAGGAACACAATGAGGAATCCCAGAACAAACTCCTAGAGGATCCCAGAAAGGTTTCCAGGAGGAATTCACGAAGGAAATCCTTGAGGAATCCCGGAAGGAGCACCTGAAGAAATTCTGGAAGAAACTCCTAGAGGTATCTAGGAAAAAACTCTTCGAGGAATCTCTGAAGAAACTCCTGGAAAAATCCCGTAAAGAGCTTCTGGAAGAGTTCCGGAAGGAGCACCTGGAGGATTTCCAAAAAGACAATCTAGAGAAATCCCGGGAATACTCCTGGAAAAATCCCGACAAGAACTCCTGGAGGAATCCTGGGAGGAACTCCTTGAGGAATACAGGAAGGAATTTCTGAAAGAATCCTGGAAGTTCTTTTGAATAAATTTCTTTCAGATATGGATAAATCTCTGATAGAAATTCTTAGAGAAATCCTATAAGGGTCTTCTGGAGGAATCCCAAAACAAACTTTTATAAGAATTCTGAAAACATTTCTTGACCTTTGGAAGAAATTTCCACGAGCCCGAGATGTGACTTTTGGAGGAATCACGGACACAATTACTGAGCAAATTCTGAAGGAATTCTCGGAATTCTTTTTTGATGGAACTGCGAACTTGTGTGAATTTTTCAAAACGAGCTTCTGCAAGAACCTCAGAAGGAATTCTTGGAGAAATACCAGAAAACGAATTTGTTTTTAAGATTCATCAAGATATTTTCCTTTCCAAATTGCTCCAAGTGTTTCTCCAATGTTTTTTTTCAGAATTTTCTACGGGAATTCATCCAAGATTTTCTTCCGAAACTGCTCCTGAAATTCCATCTGATATTTATCTGGGAGTTTCTTCTGGGGTCTCACTAAATAGTATTTATAGGATTTCTCCAAAAGTTTTTTTTATTCATCTGTCATTTTTTTCAGAAAATTTAACTGGGGTAGGTTCAATAACTTCTCCTGGAGTTCCTTTTTTGGTATTTGTGAATATGGTTCATCTGGCACTTTGATTTTAAATCATATTACGTGCTGGATTCTTTATATAATCGTCTTACAAATATTTCCAGGTTTTCTTACTGCATTTCATTCTGAAGATTAGCCTGGGATTCCTCCAGAAGTTCCTTCAAGCATTTTTCCGGGTAAATGAGGAATATCTGGGATTCCTCCAGAAGTTCCTTCTAGCAATTTAACAGGTGAATGAGAAATGCCACTTCTCTCCTGAGAAATGTCACAGGAAAAATCCGTATTCATTCGTTACTAACAACTGCTAGCAGCGGTTAGAAGCGGTTAACGGCAAATAGCAGGAAATTCTCCTTGTCCAGGAATTTTTTCTGGAAATCGTCCAGAGGAACCTTCTGCAAATCCTTAAGAAGATTTTTCAGAAAATACTCCAGAAATTCCTTCATTGAGCCCTCCTGATGTTTCAGGGTGTCTACTCATTGGTCATTTTTTATTTCGAAAAATACATTATTTCTAAATTTCTCCAAGATTTCTCCTGGGTTAATTACATGAAATTAGTGTGACATTTCTATCGAAAACTTCTTTTAAAAAGGAATGACATTCAAACACTCATTCCTAATATAAACTCTTTCGCAATTTCACACAAAATTCTTCCCAGGAGTTCTTGAAACCAATATTATTTCCTCTTAAAGTTTGCCAGAGATTTTTTTGGGATTTCTCCATTTCTCTTGATTTTCCATCCAGAGGTTGTTTTACGAATTCGGGATTTCCGAAAGTTGCTCCTGGGATTTCCACTAAAGTTCGTCCCAGAATTTCTGCTGGAGTATCTCTCGGTGTTTTTGCCAAAAGTTGATCCATGCAAAACATAGCAAAAGTTCCTTCATGAATTTCTCTTGGTGCTTTTCCGGTAAAGCTTTCCAACAATTTCTCTCGGGATTTTTGTGAGACATTCACACAAGTTCTTCCAGGACATTTCACTTGGATTTCCTCGCGCGATTTCGTCCGTAGTTTCTTCCGGGATTTCCGTTAGACATTTTTACAGTTGAATTTCTTTGTTATTTCCTCGCAGGATTACTCCCTGAACTTTTTCCCAAGATGTTTCACCTTTTTAAAGAATTTCTTCTGAAGTTCCCCTCGAGTTTTGAAAGATTTACGCTGTAATTTTTCCGATATTTCTCCGTGAATTTCTTACAAGGAACATTCCGGAGAAAATCTCTCGGAAAAATCGCCGCAAGAACTCAGGGATCAACTATTAAAGAAATCCCTAAAAGAGGTTTCCAGAATCTGAGGACAATTTCTGGTAGGGATTCCGGGAAAACCTCTGCGAATATCCCGAGTTAAACAAAATTTAATGCTGATCACTGCAAGCAACATCTACAAGGATAAGCCTGAAAAATGCTTCGAAAGAAATCACGGGAAGAGCTCCAATACCAGCGAAACCTCCCGCAGAAGTTCCAGAAAACACTGCGTAAAATAATTGGAAGAAAGTGCAGGGTAAATTCAGATTAGCTTTGAGAGACATCCTAGGACCTACATCAGAATTTTCTGAGAGAAATCCCGTGAGAAACTCCGAGAAACCCTTTGGTAACACTTCAAAAGAAATCTAAAAAGAAGCTTTCGGAGATGTACCAGCTAAAACTTCTGTAGAAATCCAAGGAAAAACTCTAGAAGAAAGCCCACGGATATTTCTTGAAAAAATTACAGGATAAACTTTGGGGAAGAAATCACAGGAGGAACTCCAGTAGATAATTCGTGAATAATTCCTTAAGAAATCCTTGGAGGATCTCCAGGTGAAATCCCAGGAATAGTCTCTGTAATAACGCAGAGAGAACTCACAGGAAGATCTCCTAGAGAAATCCCAAGAGGATATGGAAAAAAATGCGAAAATCCTTCAACAGAAATCCCGAGAGAAACTCCGCCACGACATCTGCGATGTATCCTTAGAGGAACTTATGTGGAGATTCCGAGATTATTTCTCGTAGAAATCTCAAGAAAAAGTGCTTGAGCAAAACGCAGGAGGAATCCCACGAAGGACTCTAGGTGCATTACTGGAAAAACCTCTGGAAGATATTATGGACAGAAATTCTGTATGAACCCCGTAGGAAATTTCAGGGAAAAAACGGTCGGAGTTTAGGAACCCTGGCAGAATCACATAGACACAAGACATCTTGTGAGAACTTCTGGGAGACATTACAAGAGGAATTTCTAGAGCAATCCCCTGACGGAATTTCAAGAAAAACCCTTGTGGCGGAGTTTCTAGAGGGATTTTAACATCCAAATTCATCCGCACACCTTATCTGAATTGGGGTCTCCAGTTAGCCTAATGGTTAAGGCTTAGGATCGCCAATCCGACTCCCTGGGCATAGTGTATCATTGTACTTGCCTCACAATATACAAATTCATGCAATGGCAGGCAAAGAAAGCCCTTCAATTAATAACTGTGGAAGTGCTCAAAGAACACTAAGTTGAAGTGAGGCAGGCCAAGTCCCAATGAGGACGTAGAGCCATAAAGTAGAAGAAGACCTTATCTGAATTGTCGGCTTGCCGGAAATATCTGCTGGATATAGGAAGGATCCAGAGGATTCCCAACGTTATCATGAAACCACAAGCTTTCAGTAAGAACCTTCAGCATTACCGAAAATATTTGTTTTGATAATTCTGACCACAAACACACGAAAATAAAGCTCATGTTCAAAAGACGTAAACACAACTTTTTCCGTGTAGTAGACAATCTGTGTTTCTTACGGAAATCTTCCAGGAGTTGTTTCTGGCAATCCTTAAAAAGTTTGATACAAGCCTTCCGAAGTTCCTGTCGAAATACGTAGATCGAATTCGGATCCTAGACTAAACTCCTGTAGACTAGACTGAAATCCCTAATGAAGCTTCTCATGAACTTCGTGGAGTCATCCCCAAAAGAAGCTCATGAAGGCATGTGAAGGAACGTGCAAAAGGCATCCAAGGTGGAACTTCGTGGATGGATCCCCAGCAGCAACTCCTGAAGGAATCCTAGCTGGTGTTTCTGGAATGATATACTGATGGAATTCCTGGAGGAATCCCCAGATAAAATTTCTGTAGGAATTAACTGGCGTTCCTGGGTGATTGTCTAGCTAGATGGTATGCCTGGCGCAGTCCACAGATGGGGTTCCTGAATGAAACTCTAAAAGGAACGTCTGGAGTAATCCAAAATGGCACTAAAAGTCAGATTTAATGTGAAAACCGTGTGATTTCCATATTTGGACGGGATGATATTTGTTTTGCAGAGAAAGCCCCGGAAGTTCCGTTCGTTCGTTCTTTGCTCTAACAAAACTTCTTTAAGTAGTGTCAAATGGCGTCAGAAACAGAACTTTTTCGGTCTATTAAAACAACTGTTCCTCCAATTGAATCGATAGAGTATAACATCGATAAGAGATTCAGTAATAGAAAAAAAAAAACGCTCCTGGTATCGCTATGCACTTTTTTTATACATTTGAGAGTGAAATCAAGTCTGTACACTTCACACGTTTTGTTTTCTCAGTTTTTTGTTTCGCTGGTATCTATTCTACGAGGAGAGCATGAGTCGATAGTTTGTTTGTTTTTTTTTTGGACCTTACTTTCGGGCGGTCATCCATAAAGCTAACACACTCATAAACTCTCTAACGGTTCGCGAAAAACAGGTGTTACGGGGTTTGTTGGTATACAATATGGTTAGAAATCTCATTCCGATTCTCCAGCATCGTGGATGACCCATTCTTAATTTCCCCTCTTCTCTACTAAACATAAGCTCCCCGGCTCCGGGCGTCCTTACCTTGCAGCCGTTCGGCAAACTGCCTCCAGCTGACCACGGTTTTGCCGGACCACAGCCAAACGCTCGACGTCACCCCGACCAGCATCGAGCACACGTACTTCGCCATGTAAATGTGAAAGATCGGTTTCTCCTCCTCCGGAACCATGTTGCTGTTGTACTTGGTGGCCGGGCAGGGAATCGAAAAAATCTTACACATTGCCCGGTTCCACTGGATCATCCATTCGTCGAAATTATAATACTCGTAGAACAAACAGCCCAAGTAGCCCAGCGCCGGCAGGATGAACAGCCCGCTAAAGAATCCAATCCTCAGCATCAGCCGTTCCAGCTTGTCCGTTCGGGTGCCGTCGTGCTTCATCACCGTCCGAATGCGGAACAGGGACACGAACCCGGCCAGCAGGAATATCGCTCCCAGCGAAAGGTAGATGCACAGCGGAATCAGCAGGAACATGGCCAACGAGTGAGTGTCCAGTTGGCCCACGAAGCACACCCCGGACAGGACGTCACCTGTGCGGAACGAAATGGGAGGGGAAAAAAGAAGGGAAAAATGTTAATTTCTGTTATTACGGTTGTGGAGTTCAGTGATATCAACCGCTGCGCGATGGTGGGACAAGGGCCTGTCATCAACGGTTAGCAATGAGAAGAGCTGTTCTGACATTGTTGACATGCTTGGTTGGATGGATCGGATGGATGGCAGTGCCTGGCCTGGCCAGTCTGGGTTACATTTACATGCTAATTAGCTGCTATTATGTAACCTTCAGTTGGGGCAGGTCGCTTAATTCAGCAGCGAAGGAATTGATTACAATGTAAAACCTTGATTAGTTCTGCATTCCACTGGAATTGTTTAAAGGTGGGGTATGCTGGGATACTGTGACCTTCTGTGACAGACAGATGGTGGTACAAATCCACACAACTAGGTATATAAAAGTTGAGAATTGTTATATTCTTCTTCAAGGGAAAATAATGCATCTTTGCGTATGAGGCACCTATAACATGAAGAAGCAGTTAAAATTTCTAAATACATACGTATTTATAAAGAAACCGATTTCAAAAATTTACTTCGTTATTTAATAAAAACATAACAACAAAACGGAGAAAATGCATCTAGTTTAGATATGTCAATCTTAAAAGTTTTTATGAATATGTTTCTATTTTTACGAAAGTCCGCCCTGATGGTTTACCAGATGGTCACCCAGAACGTCCTATAGCATCCCATCTTCAATTTAAATTTATGCCGGTGTTAATGCACAGAGCGTAAAATCAATTAATGCATCCCTTTTCTTGGACTGCGGCAGTAGTTGTTATACGCAGACCTCAGAATGACCGCGCAGACGAACCCTTTCGATGACCAGTAAAAGACCTATAGCAATCATTGTTAAGTATGCCCGACTCGTCATTTGCGTGTCATAAATTCTGGTGTTCCTGTCAAGGGAGCGAATGAAAAAAAAAACAGACTTATCTACGCTGCTGGTTTTACGATCACTTTGCGAAGCCACTCCGAAATGAAGAGATACCTAGGAAACCACTTTTGTTGTTCGGAGGTTGACGGTTTTAACTACCCCTAATCATTACGTTTGTTTGCAATGTAAATGATCGTATGAAAGATGATGGATGGAGTTTTTTTTTCTTTACCAACATAATCTACTCCAAAACCGAGTAGTGAATATTAACGTCAGGCATGATATGCAGCAAGGTCAGATCAATTTTATGGCGTTTAACATTTGTACTTGCCTCATGGAAGATTGATGAAGCACGTAATTTTATAAGCTAATATCAGCTAGGCATTGAGTCAATATCTTACGGATATTATACAGGACAGTTCCAAGGGCTTCTAGGAGTACTACTTACAGTAAATTGGCCAAGTTTGTAAACCAATGAAATCCCAGTGGTTTCGGAATCTACGGATTGGACATGCGGATAGCTACCAAGTGGAGCAGTGAAACCAAATGCAGTAGTTCCCAACAGAGAAGTAACAGTACACGTCTTATTAATATTATTATCTCGCGACAGATATTACCTGATGCTTTTTTTTTTGGAATTCATGATGGCGTTAAACGAGTAGATGTTGAATGCCGGACATTGATTTCCAATATCTAATCAGTCAAACAGGTCTCGAAGAACCAACATTACATAAGCTCACGTTATTAATTACGGTAAAAGCATTACAATGATTGTAATCAGTAGTTCACTGGGATCAAAAGGGACTTCAGACTTTTCTAAGCCATCAAATCGTTATGAGTCTCGGATCTCACGTTCCTTTGCCATTTTCCTCATTCAGCGTACAAAATACGTTCAAATCTTCTTTTTGACGGCAACGATAGCCCTCGTAATCCATGTTGGCGTCGGTCGACCTATGGACACCTTCGGGAACAGTTGCTCTTCATGTTTCGGTCCCAAGTCTATCGGGACACTGTAACTATGTTTTTTTTTCGACGAAGTGATCCATTAGTTAAAATATTTTTGCCCTCATGGAATTCAACTAGCAATTTACTTTTATTATTATAATATTATTCTAGAAAGATTCTGGTTTTCTCAATCTAAGGAATTCAAATGATTAAGTTTTCATTGCCTGACGTTTCGGCCTGATTTATTTGGCCTTTTTCAAGGGTTAAATTGTCCATCTTTTTTTTAACAAGAGTGCAGAAACAAAAAAAAAACACACAAACAGCTTGAAACAAGACCAAATAAATCATTCCCTAGACCGAGAAAACCAGAGTCTCCGTAGCATACAACTTCTAGTCAAAAAGCTCAAGCAAAACCATTGCTATTATTATTATTCTACTTGACGCAACGTCCTCATTGGGGTCAGTGGTGTAAACGAGGTTACTCCAAGTTACTTACTGAATAACGAGCTCTCCAGATAAAAAATACGCTACTATGGAAAAGCGCTCTCATAAACATACAACATAACCTTTTAAAGATTTGCAAATTTTTAGGGCCTTTATTTTAAATTAAGATTATTTGTTTATAAATTCGGTCATCTTGTTTTATTTTTATTAACGATATTTTTAAACCAGGGTTAGTTCATCTCGGGGCCCACGTTTTACTACCCTTTCGAAGGAAGGCATAGGAACTCATGTTTTGTGAGTTTGTCGGGAGTGGGATTCGAATCCAGGTCCTCGGCGAAACAGGCACGTGCTTTGACAATCACACCAGGTCCGCTCCTAATGCATTATAATTTATATTGGTGGGCTTCGTGGCCGTGCGATTAGCGGCGTCAGTCGTTTAGGCGTATTCTGAGTGCCACGGAGTGAGGGTTCGATTCCTGCTCCAGTCAGAGGAAACTTTTCGTCAAACGAAAAATCCTCCACTGATCCACTCGGTGTTCCGTGTAGCCCGTTGCCTAATGTTAGTGATTGTTCAGTCTGTGCAACCACTGGTTGAAGACGGTGTAGCGTTTTTTTTTATATGAGGTAACCGACCAAATGACTTCTAAAAAAATGTACCAGAGTTTTTGAATCTTTCTCTACCTATATAAACATAATAATAAAAAACCTTTGTGAATATTACAATATTTTGTAAGAAAAATATCATTTACGATATTGGAAACTTCTCCTCCTGAATTTAAGAAAACCGCCTGTATATGCATTTTAATCTTTGTGAGTGGAGTTTTTTTTTTCAGATATTTCACCAGGGATTCTTTGAGAAATTCGCTCAGGGATTCCTCTATGTAGTTATTTACCCTGAAATCACCCTGGAATTCCTTGGAAAATTTGTCCAAAGATTTTTTTAGAAATATTCACGAGAATTCAAAAAGAGACACTACACACCGTCTTCAGCCAGAGGCTGCACAGACTGAACAAGCACTAACATTAGACCACGGACAACACACATAACACCCAGTGGCCCAATGGAGAATTTTCCGGTTTGACGAAAAGTTTTCCCCGACTGGAGCAGGAATCGAACCCGCACTCCGAAGCTTACGAAACGCCTAGACGACTGACGCCGCTAACCGCGCGGCCACGAAGCCCACATTCTTTCATATTTAGACAGTCTCCCAAGGATATAAGGGAATTTATGTAGTTTCGGCAGTTTTGTTCTCTGTTTTGGCCTTAAATCTTTTCCACTAAAGCTGAATAATACGACCACGTTTCAACCAATTTGACCGACGAAAACCCCCCATGGCGTAGAGAACAAACTTGCCGAAAATACCCTAAATAACCCTATTTGGACATTTTGCTCAGGGATTACTCAAGGAATTCCTCCAGGTATTTTCAAAGCAATTCCTATAAGATTCCTCCAGAATTTTCAAGCACTCTTCTTGAACATCTTGAGTGGATTGTTTCAGAAAACCTCAAAGAATAACTTCAAAAACTCTTCCAGACATTTTTTTTTGAAATTTTAGTAATTTGTCTAGGAATTTCTTCAACAATTTCTCCGCTTTGTGTTAAAATTTCTTCGGAGATACCACTACAAAAACTCCTCCAGACATTTTTTTTTTTAATTTTAGTAATTTGTCTAGGAATTTCTTCAGAAATTTCTCCGCTTTGTGTTAAAAATTTCTTCGGAGATACCACTACAAAATCTTTTACAGATTCCTTCAGAATTTCTTGCAGAAGTATTTCAGAAAATCCTTTAGAAATCCATCCAAAAATGCTTACACAACTTTCAAAAAAAAATAAGGTCTGGGCGGAAATTCTAAAAAAATTATTAAAGTCAAACTGGCGTGGATTTCTTCAGACATTCCATCCTGAATATCTTTAGAGAATAATTTGAGAAACTCTTCAATTATTTTCTCAAACTACTGCTTTCAGAAAACCATCGCTGGATTTGTTCAGGAATTCCTACATGAATTTTCAGCAAATACTATTGAATTGTTTTTAGAAATTCTTTCAGTAAGGTGGTTCGGAAGTTTTTCTGGGATTTCTTCAGAAACTTATTCCTAGTTTCTTCAGAAATATCTCAAAGTACTTCATTACAAAATCTTTCACGGATTCCTTAAAAAAATGCTACGGGAATTCTCAAAGAAAATCTTTCATCCACTGAAATCGATCAATTACCCAGCCAACCACATATCGTAAATCATTGTGTGGAAAAAATCGTATGTTTTCATATATTGAATCAGAATTGTATAGTAATATGTATATTTGTTGACAATGATTGCGTAAAATAGCATTTCATGCCAAATTAAATTTCGATTGCGATTTTGTTTCATATAGTCGTCTCCGATCATAAAAGGTGCGAGATACTATCGGTAGGATCGCACAGAGTCGGATAGAATTGTGAAAAAAAACATACAGTCTCTACTAGAGAGAAATGTTTTACCATTTTGCTACAAGAAAGAGAAAACATAAACATAAATGATCAACACCGCTGCTTTCCATGCAAACGTCCAGAGAACATTTCTGTCATGACACATCTGTCCAGAAAAATGCAAGACATTTCTGTCTAGAGACGTCGGGTAAGAAATTTTTCTAAGGACACTTTCATAAAATTCATAAAATTTACAAAATTTAAAAAAATCAAAAAAAAAATCATAAAATAAAGGCTTAGAGAAATTTTTGAAGGGTTTCATCAGAAAATTTCCTATAGAATCGTCCCAAAATTTTTCCAATAAATCTTCCATGGATTGTTTCCAAAATGGATACATGGATAGGATTCTTTCAGAAGTCCAACCAATGGTTAATTGAAAAATTCTTCGTGAGTTTCACAAATTTCTACAAGAATTCGTCATATGCGACCACGACGATAAAACTGAGTATAACAAACGTGTTCGAAGCAAGCAAGGTTGCAGCAGATGGGCCGAAATAGTCCAATGCCAATTTTTTTTTCAGCAAATTTTTTATAACATTTTTTAAGATTTTTTCGAGATTTATTTTGGAAATTCCTCTAGAGGTTTCTTCAAAAAAATCCCAGGGTTCTTTCAGTAAATCATATAGTTAATCATTCCATCACGAGCTCCTTCAACAATTTCTGCATTAATTTCTCCAAAGATTTAATCTTGGATTCACTGGATATTCCCGAAAGAATGTGCGCAGGAATTTCTTCAAAGATTTTTGCATGATTTCTTTCAGTAGGGTATGTTGAAATCCAAACAGAAATACCATCATAAACTCCTCGGGATATTCCTCTTTGTGTTTTTCCAGATAATTTTCTGGGATTACCTTCAAGGACACCTTTAGGGAATTCTCCTTGGATACTTTCGGGAATTCATTAAGATGTTTTCCGTTAATATTTCCTAGCAATTGCTACACGAATTCTACTACAATTTTTCGCAATCATCATCATCATCATCATTATGACCGTCATGCTTAGCCATTTGTTTCTTCATACATTCCTCCAGAGATTTCTTGGAAAAAAAAACTAGGTACATTTCCGCATTTTTTCATGCTGGATTTTACATTAAATAACGGAGCAATATTTTTCCTGGTGTTTCCGTGTTTTTAATTACCATTTTTTTTTAGAAATTTTGTTTAAAATGGTTAAAACATGACCACTAGATTAAAAAATAGGAGATATCCTCTCTAAATACGTATTAAAAAACTTTCTCTAAATACGTATTAAAAAACTGATTCTGGAAATATTGCTTTTGTTTTTTTTTTATTTTTAATTAAAAAAAAACAAAAATCAAATACCAAAAAAAAATATATATATGCGAATGCATTCAATTTTACATTAAGGGATTTTTTCAGTAATCTAAACTTATTTCAAAAGATTCTTTAGAGAATACCACCAGGGCACAGTGGCTGATTTCGTCATTTTAGCGCGCTTAATTAATAACTTTTTAACCATGACGTTTAGCGTCATGGTGTCTTCGAGAAAGTTTTTCGCTATAATAAGGAGCTTCTTTTAAGCTATTGTAAAAAATGATCAATCCCCCTAAAAGTGAGATAGAAAATTTATTTTTTGCATTTTTCAAGATACAAGGTTGGTGTCTTGACAAAAGTTGTAGATAATGTTATTTGGAGCAACTTTGTCAAAGACGCCAAGTTTGTAACTCCGTTACTTTTCAAGATACGTTACGTTTTTTATCATCAGACCCTTGAAAAGGGTTTTTGCGCAATAACTTTCGAAGGATTGATTCTACATTTTTCTGATGTTCTACAAAGTAATAGATAATGGTAAAACACATAACTTCGCCGAACACGACATTCTTCTAATTTCTAAAATAAAATAGTTATAACGGTTTTTATAGATTTTTGGGCCACATTTCAAGCATATATAACCTAGCTATAGGCAATTATATGCAAATTTCCTTTTAAGCATGTGAATATACAAGTAATTGCCTCTCTTAGAAAGCCAAAACCATCAAACTGTAAGAGACTGTAAGATGGTTTTTGTACAGAAACTTTCAACCATCTATGTTACTTTTATATGGGATTTATTCATATCTTCACCATACTTTTTTGAGAGTTCATGGCAGCTTGCATTTTTATTGTTATTGTAAATGTGTGAATATATAGAAAGGATTGTGGTGCATTCTGCAACATTCATGAAGTACGTTACATTAAAACTTACCATCTACTTCTATTTTCTGACTAACTGACAGTGCTGCATGTAGTCCACGAAAAGAACGCATAAAGTGTTATTTGTTTTGTCAGATCACGATTAAATAGCACCTTACTGTAAAGTACAATAAGATTTATAATTAGCTATACCTATTGTAGACATGCACTAGAGGGAGCGTTCACAAAATATGTCACGCGCAAGTTTAGAATTTGAGAAAAAAATGGCACTTCGTTCGCTCTTTTCGTGGACTACATGCAGCACTGTGAGTTAGTAAGAAAATATAAATAGATGGTAAGTTTTCGTGTAACGTACTTTATGAATGCTCCAGAATGCACCTCAATTCATTCTTTATATTCACACACACGAACAACAACAATAAAAATGCAAGCTGCCATGAACTGTCAAATAAATATGTTGAAGATATGAATAAATCCCATATAAAAGTAACATAGATGGTTGAAAGTTTGTGTACAAAACCCATCTTACAGTTTCTTACAGTTTGATGGTTTTGGCTTTCTAAGAGAGGCAATTACTTGTATATTCACATGCTTAAAAGGAAATTTGCATATAATTGCCTATAGCTAGGTTATATATGCTTGAAATATGGCCCAAAAATCTATAAAAACCGTTATAACTATTTTATTTTAGAAATTAGAAGGATGTCGTGTTCGGCGAAGTTATGTGTTTTATCATTATCTATAACTTTGTAGAACATCAGAAAAATGTAGAATCAATCCTTCGAAAGTAATTGCGCAAAAACCCTTTTCAAGGGTCTGATGATAAAAAACG
Source organism: Aedes albopictus (assembly GCF_035046485.1). Classification (NCBI taxonomy): domain Eukaryota; kingdom Metazoa; phylum Arthropoda; class Insecta; order Diptera; family Culicidae; genus Aedes; species Aedes albopictus. The sequence goes on from NC_085138.1 coordinate 330,832,262, forward strand.
TAACGTATCTTGAAAAGTAACGGAGTTACAAACTTGGCGTCTTTGACAAAGTTGCTCCAAATAACATTATCTACAACTTTTGTGAAGACACCAACCTTGTATCTTGAAAAATGCAAAAAATAAATTTTCTATCTCACTTTTAGGGGGATTGATCATTTTTTACAATAGCTCAAAAGAAGCTCCTTATTATAGCGAAAAACTTTCTCGAAGACACCATGACGCTAAACGTCATGGTTAAAAAGTTATTAATTAAGCGCGCTAAAATGACGAAATCAGCCACTGTGCAGGGGTGTCCGAAGGGGTTTTTAAGGTATTTCTCAGTGGATATCTTCCTATGTATTCTAAGGCATTTCCCTTGGTTTCCTTCAGATACGTCTAACATTTCAACAAATGTTCGATCAGAGATTTTTTTGTCGAATTACGGTACAATTCGGAAGTAGTTGCCATGGGGCCATATCAATATAAGAGGCATCAACATTTGAAAACCTTGAGTAACCAGCTCTGAAACTGGATGAAGTTTGTACGTAACTTCATATAGGATAACTTAACTGCTCACATTTCTCTTATAAAGAATTAAATTATTCTGGAAGTAAGTATGTAACCAATGATGTAAAAGTATAGCCCAGTATGTCCTGATAAACTTTGTCTGAAATCGCAAGGCGATCTAAGTCTTGTAAATGAATAACACCCATATAGCCGAGGCGGTAAACGCACGGGTATTCAGCATGACCATACTGAGGGTGACGGGTTCGATTCCCGGTCGGTCCAGGATCTTTTCGTAAAGGAAATTTCCTTGACTTCCTTGGGCATAGAGTATCTTCGTGCCTGCCACACGATATACACATGCAAAATGGTCATTGGCAGAGGAAGCTCTCAGTTAATAACTGTGGAAGTGCTCATAGAACACTAAGCTGAGAAGCAAGCTTTGTCCCAGTGAGGACGTTACGCCAAGAAGAGGAAATGAATAACACCAATAATAAAAACTCAATTCTTGATAAGAATTATCAAAGAGTCAACAAAGTTTTTCAGAGCGCTTTTTTCTTCCAAGCTACGAAGCCACTTGATCATCCGAAAACAGAGATGGTCAAGTGGCTCTGTAGTTTGGGGTAAAGAAGTGCTCGTCTAGCGAATTGGGATTCGTCGGATCGATTCCCACCGGACCACGAGGATTTCTTTTCACAATTCAATTCTCAATTTGTAAGCTAAAATTTTACTTGAAGATACTTGGAAAACTTAATTATAAAATGTGGTTAGCAAGATATTGACTGAACCAACAGGACCAACAAGAAGAACGGGATCACGAAGCGATGGAAGAGCTGGACCACGCTAAGAACACACGGAAATTCTACGAGAATCTGAATCGCTCGCGCAGAGGCTTTGTGCTACAAGCCGACATGTGCCAAGACAGTCATGAAAATCTTCCCACGAGCGAGCGTGAGGTGGTCGAGAGGTGGCGGCGGCATTACGATGAGCCCTTCATGGCAACGGTACAAGCACCCAAGGTGGCGTGGTAACAGATCTAGGAGAACATGCGCAGAACGACAGACTTGTGGTTCCTAACGTCCAACAGATTGAGGGGGCGGTTGACCGGTTGAAAAACAACAAAGCCGCTGGAGCAGATCAACTATCACGTGGGCTTCTTAAATACGCTGGAGAACCACTGGGTCATTACCAAGATTTGGGAAAAGGAAGTATTACCGAAGGAGTGGATGGAAGGTATCGTGTGTCCCATCTACAAAAAGGGCGATAAGTTGGATTGCGAGAACTACACTACTGAACGCTACCTACAAGATACTCTCTCAAATGTTATGCCACCGTTTATCACTGATTGCAAGAGAGTTCGTGGGACAATATCAGGCTGGACTCATGCGTGAACGCGCTACAACGGGCCAGATGTTCGCCATCCGCCAGGAGTTGCATAAATGCCGCGAATACAACGTGCCCATATCACTTGATCATCCATTTTTAATCGGCATATGATACAATCAATCGAGGCCACCTATAGCAGATTATGCACGAATACGGATTCCCAGATAAACTGATACGATAAATCAAGGCGACGATGGATCGAGTGATGTGCGTAATTCGAGTATCAGGGACACTCTCGAGTCCCTTCGAATCTCGTAGAGGGTTACGGCAAGATATGGTCTTTCGTGCTTGCTGTTCTACATTGTTTTAGAGGGTGTAATTAGGGGAGCGGGGATAAACACGAGTGGAACGATTTTCACGAAGTCCGTTCATCTGCTTGGTTTCGCTGATTATATTGATATTAAGCTCGCAAGTTTGAGACGATGGCGGAAACGTACATCCGAATAAAGAATGAAGCCAGGTGAATCGGATTAGTCATTAATGTTTCGAAGACAAAGTACATGATGGCAAAGGGCTTCAGGGAAGAATCACCGACCGCTACTCCGAATTTATATCGACGGTGATGAAATCGAAGCGGTTGAAGAATTCGTATACTTAGGCTTAGACCGCCTGGTGTTGTACCAGTAGAGACATTCAGAGACGCATTTTGGCAAGAAATCGAGCTTACTTTGGACTCCGCAGAACTCTACGATCGAAAAAAGTTCGCCGTCACACGAAGTTAACTATCTACAAACGATGATCTGCGGACCCTACGCAGAGTGCGGAACTGGAAACGCACAGCCATGGACCGAGTTGAATGGAGACGACTCCTACGTACAACGGAAGACACTCAGGCCTTAAGACTCAAGCATCCGTCATCATTTTTCGGAAATAGAAAAGCAGTTTTTTCGCTGTAAATCAAAACAACGACCACGAAAATGTATTCACTGTATTCTATTCCTCATGTGGAAAACAGTGAATCCATTTTCGTTGCAAAAATGTTTAATTTCAACGAAAAAACTGCTTTCAAATGTTTCATGATGACGATGATTTCAATGACGAATGGTTCAAAGTTAATCTGACTGGTAAGGTAGGTAAGTAAGATATTCACTTCCAACGCATCATGGTACGCGGTTAGAAAAAAAAGAGTTCTGTTGCTAATTAGACACATAGTTTTATAATGAGTTCACAATTATAATACAGTTTGTATGATCCCGTTGAAACTCACTGATTACGGCTCAATAATGAGCCTAACTAAACAAAATTATTTCGGTTCCAGCTTGAACATTAACACAACACCCTGAATAAGATTTTCCCAGCTTCTGTGTGTCTTCTATCTGCGAATGATTCTTCACCATTAGCGCGTTCTCTATTGAGTTGTACGAGCGCAATCAACTTTTGTGAGCCGTGTCGTACCAAAAGCAAAGCACAACAAACCATCATCAAGCCACCACACCACACACCAGACCAGACTCATAAAATCCAACCGACTGTCTGTGCCGCAAGCTGAGACTGGCAGATTTCACGCTACATTGCGGTCATTTGCAAGTTGAACCGTACAGAAAAGTTTTCTCGTTTCTGTCTCCCAGCCACTCACTGACTGACTGCCGCGATGCGATGCAGTGTGGTGGTTGTTGGAAGAACGACGCCTGCCACTAAGGCCTCTTTCAGAGATATGACGAACGCCAGTTGGATGCGGTTGCAAGGTGGTCCGAGGGGATGTTAATAGTCTTGCTGTCGGTCTTAATGTGCCACGAACGGCACGAACGACCTTGACTAGATGGAAGCTTTGACGCCTACACCTAGTGCTGTGCTATGTTTGCAAGATTTTCCGCTCATTCGAATTGAATTGGAAATTTTTCAACGTGAGCGAGTCATGAATTTCGCCTGATACTGAAATTATAAACCCGACGCACTAGTTCAATTCCAGGAAACACCTCTACCATTATTCGTCGGCATTATTCCGGTAGATTACCGGTTTTGTACATATATCGTGACAAACATCCATAAACCGTCCTGTACCGTAAAGGTTGTGGCTTACAGGTGCCATAATAGAGCTTTGAATTCATCACTGTACCTACTAGGCACAATCCATAATTCAACGTTGCACTGCTATCACCGTCCATAACATGTTCCACACATAGCTCGTAAATTGTTGACTGCGTCTCCCAGGGCTCCAATCCCCATTCGCTCGAGACATCAAATCAACCGGCGTCCACGAACTTAACCTTCATGTACACTCAGTCATGAATGTCCAGAGCAGGAGTTGGTCAGGATACATTCCATGGCAAATCGGAAAATGGTTTGAAACCGAAGTTTTATCCACGATTCCGCACTTATGCTAACTCCGAAATGGATCCAGTGGAGTGGAAAACCACCTCAAGTGAAATAATAGATTTCTACTTTTTTTTTTAACTCATCCATTCGACGTGGAATGACTCCAACATCAATAGGAAAATGGACGTACGCCCGAACCAAAGCTTCGCCAACATCGCAGAACCATCAAATGGACTGAAGGGGAAAGTATCTGGTAGGTACCTCAACATAATAGACACACAAAAACACACGTAGACACAGAACTTACCTTCCACCTTGCCGAGCGCGAGCACGAAAATGGTCTGCACGGCCGGGATGGCCCACGCCACCAAATGGAACAGATGGGACCGGTTCTCGATCGCTTCGTGACCCCACTTGAGGCCGGCGGCGAGGAACCAGGCCAGTGCCAGACAGGCCCACCAGGCGAACGCGGCCATACAGCAAAAGTACAGGGCCATGAAGAGCACGGTGCAGGACGTTGACTGGCGGTGGCCCTGTGGAATAAAACGGGGGATAAAAAAAGAAAAAGAAAACACTAAATATCAGCAAGAATGGGAAAGGGATGGGGCGCAACTTCGAATGTGCGAATTAAGTGTTGATTGTTGGGTATGTGCTGTTGGGAACAATAGACGGCCGAAATTGCAGTTTTTGAGAACTGAACTAAATGCATTTGTTACGAGTCACGCAACGGGCAAGCAGTCCATGCCCAACGGTGTCAATCTTTTTAATGGGTTTATGAAATTTAGAGCATTGGCCGTCGAAATTAAATGTTATTCTTTCGGGGCACATCAATAAAACTGAATTAAAATTAAAAGCTTTTTTGGGGGATGTCTTCAGTTCCTCCGAGAATGAATAAGCACAGCAATTAATAACATTGCGTGATACAGAGTTATGTATTTCATTCATTTATTTACTAATACATCAAATTCAAGATAAAACTGAATCAACAATATTTCTCCATAATACACGATTTGTGGCTGCCATTCTTCATCCTCGGTTACGCCCGATGCTCGCCTAGTCACGCTCCACCTGATCCGCCCATCGTGCTCTCTGCGCTCCACGCCTTCTTGTGCCAACCGCGAACACCAACTTTGCCGGGTTGTTGTCCGGCATTCTTACAACATGCGCTGCCCATCGTATCCTTCCGGTTTTGGTCACCTTCTGGATGCAGGGCTCGCCGTAAAGTGCAGCGAGCTCGTGGTTTAGATCAACCAGAGCATGCGTCGCTCGGAAACTGCTTAGAGGTTCTCCACAAGCATGGTCCATGTCTCGTGTCCGTAGAGGACCACCGGTCTTATTAGCGTTTTGTACATGGTGCATTTGGTGCGTGGGTGAATCTTTTAAACCCCAGCTTCTTCAGGAGCCCGTAGTAGACCCGACTTCCGCTGATGATGCGCCTTCGAATTTCACGACTCACGTTGTTGTCAGCCGTCAGTAAGGATCCGAGGTAGACGAATTCCTCCACCACCTTCAAGGTATCCCCGTTACACAAATTGACCGGATTTTGTGAAAATCATTCTCTGACTGTTGAGCCCGGCTCGTCGCATTACACCTTTCAGAGCGTTGTTGAAGAGTAGACATAAGAGACCGTCACCTTGTCGCAGTCCCCGGCGAGATTCGAATGAACTAAATATGAAGTTCACCCGAAACCCTTACGCAGTTTTTCACACTGTCCATCGTTGCTTTAATCAGTCTAATCAGCATCCCGTTTTCGTCCACGATTCTCCATAGCTATGCACGGTCGATACTGTCGTATGCCGCCTTGAAATCGATGAACAGGTGATGCGTTGGGAACTGGTACTCACGGCAGTTCTGGGGGATTTGTCGTACGGTAAAGATCTGGTCCGTTGTCGACCGGCCGTCGATAAAACCGACTTGGTAACTCCCCACGAACTCAATCGTTTTAGGCGACAGACGACGGAAGATGATCCGGGATAGGCAGCATTCAAAATAGTGATAGCTCTGAAGTTCTCACATTTCAAATGGTCGCCTTTCTTGTGAATGGGGCAGATAACCCCTTCCTTCCACTCTTCCGGTAGCTGTTCGGTTTCCCAGATTCTCACTATCAACCGGTGTAGACAGGTGGCCAACTTTTCTGGGCACATCTTAATGTGATCAGCTGCGATACCATCCTTACCAACTGCTTTGTTGGTTTTGAGCTGATGAATGGCATCCTTAACATCCTCAGCGTGGGAGTTGGTTCATTTCCATCCTCCGCTGCACTGGCATCGTCGTTTTCTCCGTTGCCGTGGTCTTTTTTGCCTACGTTCTCCACGCCGTTCAGGTGCTTATCGAAGTGCTGCTTCCATCTTTCGATCACCTCACGTCCGTCCGTCAAGAAGCCTCCGTCCTTATTCTGGCACATTTCGGCTCGCGGCACGAAGCCGTTGCGGGATGCGTTGCGCTTCTGGTAGAACTTCCGTGTTTCTTGGGAACGACACAGCAGTTCCATTTCTTCACACTCCGCTTCTTCCGGGCGGTGCCTTTTCTCTCGAAAGAGGCGGGTCTGCTGTTTCCGCTTCTGTTTATAACGTTCCACGTTCTGTCGAATCCCTTGCTGCAGCATTACCGCCCTCGCTGCGTTCTTCTCCTCCAAAACCGTTCTGCACTCTTCGTCGAACCATTCGTTCCGTCGATTCCGTTCCACGTACCCGATGATGCCCTCGGCTGCGTCGTTGATGGCTGCTTTCACTGTACTCCAGCAGTCCTCTAGAGGGGCCTCATCGAGCTCGCCCTCGTCTGGCAACGCGACCTCAAGATTCTGCGTGTATGCTGAGGCGACATCTGGTTGGTTTAGACGCTCTAGGTTGTACCGTGGCGGTCGTCAGTACCGTACATTGTTGATGACGGAGAGTTTTAGGCGTAGTTTGACCATCACCAGATAGTGGTCGGAGTCGATGTTGGCGGCACGATAGGTCCTGAAGTCGATAATGTCGGAGAAGTGCCGTCCGTCAATCAGAACGTGGTCGATTTGAGATTTTGTCTGCTGTGATGATCTGTAGGTGTAACGATTGGAGAGGCTGTGTTTGAAAAAAGGTGCTACATATGGCCATGTTTTTGGCGGTGTTGCTGGTGGGCGCTGAACTTTCCAATCGTCGGTCTGAATTCCTCCTCCTGGCCTTTACCTGAGCGTTTAAATCTCGACGTCGTGCTTGGGCAGCGATCGTACTCGCGTTCGAGCTGCGCGTAAAATGCGTCCTTGTCATCATCACAGCTTCCGGAGTGTGGGATGTGCACGTTTATTATGCTGAAGTTGAAGAATCGGCCCTTGATCCTCAACCAGCACATTCTTTCGTCGATCGGCCACCAACCGATCACGCGCCTCTGCATATCACCCATCACTATGTAAGCTGTTCCCAGCTCGCGTGTGTTGCCGCAGCTCTGGTAGATGGTATGATAACCTTTAAACGTTCGCACCATGGATCCTGTCCACCACACCTCCTGCAGCGCTACGATGCCGAACCCGCGAACTTCAGTAGATCGGCGAGTATGCGGGTGCTCCCAATGGATGCAGATAAGTCTGTACACCAACGTGTCGCCAGGTGGATTCCCGTTTTTGGGCAGCAGACCAGTTTTGCCTTTTCCACCTCTCCGGAAATTCCCCTCAGGCTAGGCACATCTGCATACCCACTCTGCCCATGTCAGGACTTGCCTCGATGGCCGTCTGAATGGCTGCAGTAGATACCATGCGGAGCCGAAGTCTTGTTCAACTTGAGCGTCTTCATCATCGACAACAACGTTTTCACGATGGCGATGTACTGACGTGCCCTTCATTTGGATCACGACGACCTTTTAGGCAGCACCGCAGGGGGATGTGTTGGCTGCCTGGCAGAGATTATCAAAGCTGGCCCGCTTACGCACCTTAATCTCTTTGTTTAAGGTGAAACATCAAGAAATCCCATTGCAATTTTGCATACAAACTTTAGAGGCACAAATCTGACGAACGAAGCATCGAACCACGCCGCACTTGTTTATCCTGACTTTGCTCACTTGCAAAAAGAGGCAGCTTTTCCAAATCGAGCTCATTTGTTTACAAATTTTTGAGATTGGTGCTCTTGAAATCGTGAGTAGGGGCAAAGTTGGCTGTTGTGGCAGCCATATTTGAATTCTCTGATGTTTCTCCTTAATGCCAGTTTAGGCGCCCTGCACTCCATTCTACCCATATCGGTATGTACTTGATCTTTGCATCCTCCTCCTCCTAACTGTCGGGCAGGATGCGCGAAGTTCTGTGATTTCTGGTGACCATCAATATACCAGTCCGCATTCATTCTTACGTAGGGAACGCTTTGGCATTGCGGCGTCGCCCGCAGGGTAGGGTTCCGAATAGATCGTCGCTAGACAGATCGTCGGTGTTATCCTCCATGAGCAATTGCTCACACAAATACCGGTTCATTGAAGCGCGAGATAAGCCAACCCTTGGCTGCGGTCGTCTTCCCCCGTGTTCCACCATGTATCGAACCGCCAGATGATCACTGTGCGGATACCCATTGTCGACCCTCCAATCGGAGCTACTAGGGTTTAGACCTGGGCTCCAAAAGGTCACATCGATGACGGACTCTACACCATTCCTACTGTAAGCATTTCTGCCGTGTACGTTCGTCACGCCAATACGTCTTGCATATGGTCGGCTTATGCGTTGTGTTCCAGATATTATAGATCAAGTGATGCGGCTGTTGTGCAGACACTACGGGGTTAGCTTTGTACATCTTGGTTGATATATCATCGACCCCAGGTCTGTTGGATGTCATACTGTTTGATGACTGTTTCTATCTTCTGCAGTGATGGCCTTGGGTGTTTTCACGGATAATATGTCGTTACGCCAAGAAGAGAGAGAGAGAGATGTCGTTCCCTTGGCAGATCACGCATAGATGTTATTGGCGCGGTACTTCAAAATGGTTTTCAAAGTCCTCAAACCTAGTGGTTCAACTGTTTAACTAATCTTTCACGGGCATCGTAACATTCAGCTTAGTCTTACTAAAAGGATGTGACATAGAGAATACGAATGTCGCCCGTCGGGTAACGGGTTCGTTAACTCTCTTTTGTCCAGTCCACATCAGCATTTCACTTCCCTCTCGAGAGCCGAATACCACTGACGAGCTACTGCTTTGGATCGTTCATGCTCACTCATTCGCGGCTTTGCCGTTTCTCCACTCCTGTATCTTCATCCATACTTCTACTTCCATTGCATCAATTTGTTCAATTAGAAGCTGCAAAGAGTGATTTGAAGCTCAAAAGAACTACACAACTCCTTTGGGGTGACCTGAAAGGACATCTCAGTATTCTTAAAACAATTAGTATCAGTTCTCTAATCTTAAACAGTAGTGATTGGATGAGCAAAAAAAATACAATTTTGAACGCTCCTTTGAAGTGATCAATCCTGGGCGAAATCTGTGGACAAATGGTAGCCCAGTACTACACCCAGGATCAATCGTATTTTTCACTGATGGTTCAAAATTCATATCAGTTCCTATGGGTCCTATGGGCAAATGGCCTACAGTTTTTCAAGCTGAAATTCAGGCGATTTTAGAATGCAGTAATATTTGGTTACGCAGAAATTACAGACATTCGACCATTTTCATGATGTCTGATAGCCAAGCAGCTCTAAATGCATTGAAATCGGAAACATGTACTTCTAAACATGTTTGGGAGTGTATTCTCAGTCACTTCAACAATTAGCTTGCCGCAATCAAGTGAAGCTATTTTGGGTTCCAGGGCACTGTGGAATTGAAGGAAACGAATAAGCCGATATGTTAGCAAGACTTGGATCGTCTTATAAATTCATAGGACCAGAACCATTTTAAAACATAGGAACATGAGAAAATAAAACCCAACTGGGAAACCACCACTGTTGTGAGGCAGTCGAAAGATTTCATGAAACCGAAAGTTTCAAACGCTCGCAAAATTCTAGAACTTTCTTAAAAAGATCTAAGTACTTTTACTGGCCTTCTAACAGGTCATGAGCCGGTATCATCTGAAGCTAATTGGAAAACTTCAAGATGATGTGTGTCGCTTTTGCGACATGGATATAGAAGACTCGGAACATTTGTTATGCCGTTGCCCGGCAATTTCAGCTAAGAGAATTGAGATCTCCCACAAGGGGCTGATAGAACCCTTTGATGTCTGGAGAACAAACCCCAATACGGTAGTACCCGAGTAGAGGAAAAGAGCTTAATAATAGCATATTTTGATATGGAGATCAAAAAGTGATATGGGTTTGATTGACATAAGAGATAAAAGATCTAAAAATAAAATCAAAAATTTACTCCTGGAACATCATCATCATATCATATTTAGATTTTGTAAGATCTGACCAATAGCAGCGAGCTATTCCTTTGATCTTAAAATATCAAATTTTGATATTGCTCAGATGTTCCAGGAACATTTTTGAGATATTATTTTCAGATCTTTTATCTCTTATATCAATCAAACCAATATAACGTTTTGCTCGTCAGTATTTCACCTCTACCCGGGTACAGTTCATCCGAGCTGTAGCACCGTGATGGGATCACGCTTACAGTCAAGGTTTGATTATCGCCCATACCAATGGTGATACGTCAACTTCCTCTCCTCCTCTTGTTGGCGTAACGTCCTCACTGGGACAAAGCCTGCTTCTCAGCTTAGTGTTCAATGAGCACTTCCACAGTTTTTAACTGAGAGCTTCCTCTGCCAATGACCATTTTGCATGTGTATATCGTGGTGGCAGGCACGAAGATACTCTAGGCCCAAGGAAGTCAAGGAAATTTCCTTTACGAAAAGATCCTGGACCGACCGGGAATCGAACCCGTCACCCTCAGCATGGTCATGCTGAATACCCGTGCGTTTACCGCCTCGGCTATATGGGATACGTCAACTTGACAAAGCTAAATAAAACTGGGGCATTTGTCACAATAGATCTAAAAACTGGTCGCAGTGACTTATATACCCAACAAGGAATTAAAAAAAATCTTTGTCCGGATGAATACTTGTATTCTTTGAGTGTTTAGGGGCTGTTCATAAACCACGTAGATCAAAATTTAGCCATCTCAGATTATCCCTCCTCGTAGACTTTTGCCCATACAAAAAATTTGAAATTTGTATGAAGCGTAGATTTTGGCCAACCCCCCCTCCCCTCAAAAAGTCTACGTGGTTTATGAACGGCCTCTTAGATTACCCAAGTTATTCTAGCCAATCTTTTACATTAGGGTAAGTGTACCAATTATGGCTATTGTACCAATTATTCGCCATAGTTAATTTTCACCCATTAACGATGTAAATCTACAAGAAAAAAAATGTGAACAACAGATCACGTTCACAAAAGATAGTCGCACTCATTTAATTTCCTCATTTTCCTCAAATCATGGTAGAAAAAAACCATTTTCCTTAAAATTTCAGCTTCCTTGCACCCTTTTTCGCCATAGTGTACCAGTTATGGCTAATCCCATAAGGATTGCATGCAAATAGTGCGAAAAGGAACCGAAGTTAAAAAATGTAACCATAACTGGTACAGGGTTCCTATCATTGGCACACGCTGTAATAAATACTAAAAGTAGTTTTGGCTCGGTTTCTATATTTATCCTGTAAAGTATGGAAACTAAACTGTCTTTTAACTTATTGATGACATTCGTTGGTCTTCTCGTTATTTTTGTATAAATAGCTTTCCTTAGGTAGTGCCATAATTGGTACACGCACCCTATAACCTTTCGAGATATCCGTAGAATGGTTTTTCAGATCCTCGATGAAGAATATTTTCACAGCAGTCGGCACTTACAGTCGGCGAGTGTTGAAACGGCGCCCGATTATCAACTCCTGACGATGGATCCTAGCTATGCGCAGTCGGATCTTGTCGATTAAGAGATGATGGTCCAACGCTGTTTTCTAAGAGCAACGTTAAATTTACCGTCGTTCGGGGTGACGCAGAGAACACATGCAGTGCGTTAAACTATTTACAGTGTAATTGTATTTAAGCGGTTAGAATTTTATTAGATCCCCCTAACCATTTATTCCTAGGTACGGTAGGCATATAGCTGCATGACTCCATGAAATAGGGGTCACCTGTTTAATGAACTCTTGAATTGTTATATGTAAAGATACCTGACATCCATCGTTGGGTTCCCAGACTTTTGTTCAACAATTTGGATCAATGGACCAACACGACCCTCCAGGCCCCACACGGCAGTAGCTTCAAATATTTAGTTTTGGTTATATTTATGTAGAAAAGTATATTTCCTCCTACAATGATCAAGGACAATGGTACCTATGAAATCGTGCTAGTTGTGTATTTCAACGAATAAATAAGAACATGTAAATTGATTTCGTAAAAAGAAAAAAAATCGATTTGATAATTTGCCCATTGATAGCTTCAATAGTTTATTCACATTTTTTTGCTTCTGTATCAATCTATCATCATCATCTATAATTCCCGATGATCCAGTTACCGCACATCAATAGTAGTTATTCGATGGAGTGACTGAACACAAGACAATCCGGTTTATGGTCGCGCAACCACCAACCGGTTCAACTAAACTTAGATGTCTTCCAGCGAGCTGTCCCTATCCACCCAACCTACGCCTCCTCGCAGCCTCTTGTGGATGCTGTTGTGTGCAATAACAGCACTAAAAACTAAGAAATGAGACCAACTTGAAGTACCATTTCTTCCTACATCAAAGCACGACGACGACGACGACGCAGAGGAAAAACATACTCCACACAGAGCATACTTTTGAAAGCGAGGATTGTTTTGCCGCCCCGCATCTTCCCTGCTCCCGGCGGGCTTTCTTCTAGGAAGTCCTGCCCTACCTTCGAGTCAACCCGCTCTGAGTCCGCCGGCGACGAGGAAAGAATCGCGCGCGCAAAGAAATGTGAAATATCAGCGTTTTTCATCTTTCCATTCTTTGCGCGGCAGCCCGAGCCCAGCAGCAGCATTCCACCTTCCTTTCCGTGTGCGCACTGTGCAGTGTGCTGCAGCATCAGCAGCACCACCACATGGCATAAATATTTATATGAAACGCGAAAACAAAATATTAATTCAATATCCAAACGCGGCGGGGAATGAGGGAAATGTGTAACGGTCACCACCATACAATTCGCTGCGCTGCACCACCGGGTTATACCTGCGACACGGGGGAGCTGCTCACCGGGATGACAATGGACGGCATTTATAACCGCTGCGCTGGATGATGGAGAGAGAGTAGAACACATTGGAGTTCATTTGTATGCATAAGCTTAACGTCATCGTTCGTTACGCACCCAGGATTATTAAGTGAACTTCTGTTTGGGAACGGGAAGTTCAATTCTAGAACTTCGCTGAACGAAGTGAAGCTTTGAAAAAATCGGAGACTTCAACTGCAGGTGACGAACCTTCAGAAGTATTGGATTATGCCATTTTTTCCCGAACATCTTCCATGGCGACCACCGCTATTGCTAAGGTTTGCGTAAACCGGCCATGCACCTTTGCTCGGGAAGTGCATGTATTGTTCTTTTTCCAGGAGAAGTCTTCTTACCATCCCCATTCCCGTCGTCGCGTTGTTGTCGCATTTGATGACAACGAATGCAATGGACGACGACGACGACGACGAAGGCAACGACAACCACACGCACGCTAACCCCGCTCAGCACTAAAGTGCATAATTTCCAGACTACACCAAAAATGTGTAACCCTTGCACATTTACAAAATCAGCTCCTGCGTCCACAAAATCGTTAAATTCGCAAAAAATTTTGTACGCCAATCTAGCTAGGTTTACTAGTGACCTTGGAAAACAAAAAAAAATCAACATTTCGCATCTAGACGAGTGTACGAGCTGTTTTTTGAGAATGTGTAACTGTAACACATTTTTGTGTGGTCTGGAAAATATGCACTTATGAGTAGGTCTTACACATTTTAGTGCTGAACAGTTTTAGCGTGCGGCAACGATTTGCTGCCTTTGTTAATCCGTGCGTGCTTGCTCAATATAGGCAGTCAGTGTGACTATGTCTCTCTGTCTAGATGATCCTCGCCCATGCTCGGATGTTGAACATGAACATCGGTGGGCACAAATGACACCAGCTTTGTGTGTTCCATGTATACCGGGATGAGGCTGGAAGATTTTCCCTGCCTGCAGTGGAACGTAAAAAACATGTTCTCCGCAGTCGATTCACGTCGACTGCACTGTCGTCGTCGCCGTTGGTTGTTGCGATGTTCGTGCAGTTTGTATGTCATAGGTAGGGCCAAGTTCAGGTCGTGGAAGGGCCTCACTGTGGCCGTTTTGCATATATGGGGGGGAGCTCGGGGTAATTTCGCCGATGGGTTGGTAGTACAAGGACAACTTTATAAAAAAAGACAAGGGATTGCCATATTTTGAAAACTTTAGTGAACATACGTGGTAAGCATTAATGTGGCGTGGCTTTTCGTAAAAGAGTATGGAAAGTATCTTTGCAGTTAATATACTTCCATTCGCTATTGAAATACCGGTGTTTTTCATAATATTTCAGACACCTCCCATTTTGTTAATAAGAAAGCAAGAAAATGATGATAGAATCACTCGTCCACTGCAGACTATAAACTCCTACCAGAGTGCAGATCAAAGAGTGGAGAGAAGTAAGCGATGATGCAAACGCTCGTCTTCGTCTTGAAGTTAGCTTGAGCTTGTTGAATTCAAATCCTTATGTAGGATCTTGTACCATTTGAGCAGGTGTACCTATTTTGGGCACTTGTCGCTATAACTGAGTCAATTTCAAACGGATTGATTTGACTTAGTTATAGCGGCAAGAGCCCAAATGGTACAAGACTCCCAACTAACAATCTCTTATTTAACAGGCATCATTATGACGAATCAATTCAGCATGATGTTGAGTAACATTTGAATTATTTTCACGTACAACCTATGTTCGGGTTTTGTTCACACAAATTTGAAGAAGTAATTAAGCGTAGTGTTTTGTACCAGCTTCATAATTTGTTGTATAAAGCGTTTTACAAATATACATGAAAGCTTCTATTAAGCTTGGGAAAAAATGACTAAAAATTAAAAAAAATGCAAAAATGTTGAACTCTCCCGAGAGTAATTATTTGCTCTCATGTTGAGAACACCTATTATGAAATAAGAATTACATACAAAATTACCTAAATCCAGATTAGAACTTAAGACCTGTCGATTGTCAGCCGCATGCCCTCCTATCTGCGCCATCCTAGCAGGCATGGAATCCTCCTCAGAGCAAAACAAGAGAACAAAAAATCTGCTCTGCGCTCCCGCATTCAAAGCTAGAGCATTTTCTCTCATTTTGTTTCAGCTTCCTGCTTGTAGCTTGTGACTCCGAAAAACGTGCGGATTGATTGCTCAAAAAAGTGCGTTTCCTCAAAATTGAGGCACTTTGTGTACGCCGGGAGTAAACATGAATATGTTTGTGATATCAAATCATTTATTAACAATTGCACAAGTATTTATATGTGCAATTATGACATACCACCCAATCGGCGAGCTCATACTGCGAACAACGCCATAAAAATAGTCCACCAACTTACCGGGTTCCTCAAAAATGAGGCACAAAAAAGTTACACTTATTGTGTTGATTCAAGTGGCTCGAAGTTTCTCTTTGTCTCGCTCCCGTTCTCTCTTTGTGCATCGCTCCCGCACAAACGGCTTCGGTAGGAACGCACAAAGATAAAGAGAGCAAAAACGTTCATTTGAGGCACATTGTGGGAGCAAATAACAAGCCTGCATCCTAGAGAGGGTGACTTGAAGCACCCAAGACAAAACATACACTTCCCTTGACTTAATAATGATCACTGCTGAACTTGTGTTCAGCAGTGGTGAACTAGCGTGGTAATCAACTGAACAACGCCTTATACTTCAGCAGCTGTTCAGCTCAAAACACGTGCTTTTGTTGTCAGTATTTTATGAGAAAACTTGAATCAAATTAGGCCAAAAAAAAATTTTGGTATTAATTGAAAATATAGTTTCCACACTTTGGGGCTGATGTAAAAATTGCAAAATGAAAATGTTTTTATTTTTATTTTTAATATCGATCTTTATGGCATGTATGGCTATATGTGGTGCAGCATGGCGCATTCACAACATCTGTTGAGGTAATCTACTCATACTCTGTTGGAACTCCGTTGATTCATGTTTTTGTCAGAGAATATTGATATCATGTTTAACAAAAAGTGCTTAAGGATAGAAAAAGATAGCATAAAACCCAAATTAATCCACCTAGTGGTGATAGTGCCTTTCTCGTCGAACATGTTCTCATAATCTTTCCGACAACGTAAGTCAAAGTGTTTCTGAATCCGAATATTTTTATAGAAAAGCAAGCATTTTATCAAAGACATCTTTGAATTGACTTACAACTTATTTATTGCACATAGTTCGACGTTATGTTCAACGTATAAGCAGGGCTGAAAAACATCAGACTTCTCAGTTGACTGCTCGAGCACTTTGTTGAGCACCTTCACTAACACTGGAGGCTGATCAATATCAAGACGATACTAACAAGCTAAGCTATAACTCTTTACACAATCACAGATCACAAAATTTTTTTCTGAACATTTGGGCTATATCTTATTGACCGTTGAAAACAAGAGCGATAGGTAGTGCGTATAGTGCGACGTCTGTTTGTATGTGGGTTTAATTTGTAAGATTTTGTTCTCTTACACATTTTTATCGCTTGCATTGATTTTATTTACTTTCGTAGTTCCGGCGAAGCACCAAACGCTGGTTGTGCAACTCTATCGGTAGTCTGTAATGTGGTGTGAGCCTATTTTCTAGTTAACCGTTCCTCGGGTTATTCAAAAAGCTGTGATGTAATATGTTGCATGGTACATTTGGTTACTTTCGATGCGGTACCGGAACAGGTCCCGGAGCACACCGGGTCTTCCAAATATAGTCTGAGACTATTTCATTGCTAACGTTCATTAGGTTACCCAAAAAAAACACGATTTGATTTATCTCATGCATGGGTGGGTAAAGATCACTTTTACATTTGACCACTTCCAGTGGGACACCCAGAACTGGTTTCGGGACACTACCGGTTGTCTAAAATATGGTCTGAGGCTATCTTCTTACGAATCGATCATCGTGTATTCAAAAAAGCTGCTATTTGATATACTGTCAAACACTTATTTGTGCATTTCGCCAGTTCCGGCGAGACACTCGAAAGTGGTTCCGGTACACTACCGCACGCTATGTCTTAACCAGCAGATTATAAAAAATTGAATGTACATCGGGTTTCTTTCCACCAAACATCAGTATTCAAGCTATATTTTCATTTGCAGAAGGTTTTAAAATACCGTCAAGGCGCCATTCACCGTGGGGGCTCCATTCACCGTGTACCTTCGAATATTTTTTCATTATTTCCATATTATGATTGAATGATATGACAATTTCCCTTCAATTTCACCAATACAACATTGTATTGATGTAATTGAAGGGAAATTGTCATATCATTCAATCATAATATGGAAATAATGAAAAAATATTCGAAGGCACACGGTGAATGAAGCCCCCACGGTGAATGGCGCCTTGACGGTATTTCATCGGGGAAATTTTGATTTTTTCATCTTTTTAGCTGTTTTTCATACAAATTTACATGAAATTCTCATTTTCGGCCAATTTCTGCCCCATACAAAATGTGTGGAAAAATTTTCACCGATAGAATATTTTAAAACCTTCTGCAAATGAAAATATAGCTTGAATGTTGATGTTTGGTGGAAAGAAACTCGATGTACATTCAATTTTTATAATTTGCAGGTTCAGACATAGCGTGTACCGGTAGTCTTAAAGTGGCCTGAGACTTTTCTCGCTGACCGTTCTGCGCGTCATCGAAAAAGCCGATATTTAATGTGCGGTGTGCATGCGTTTGGTTCCGTTCTACATTTTACCACTTCCGGCGGAGCACCTGGAACCGGTTTCGGCACAGTATTGGTTTTCCAAAGTGTGGTCGTTGATTGTTTCTCTTGTTAACCGTTCATCAGGTTACCAAAACAGCTATTTATGGAGTTGGTTCTCCTTTACATTTGATCACTTCCGATGGAGCACCCTTAATCGGTGAGGAATACTACCGGTTGTTCCAAATATGGCCGAAAACTTTTTTTTTTGTCAATCAAGATACCTAAAAATCCGCGATTTGATTTGTCGCATGGGTTTGGTTCACTTTTTTGTTTGGCCATTTCCGGCGGGACTCCCGGAACCGGTTCCGGATCACTACCGGTTCAGATACATATGGTCTGAGAATATTTTCCTGCTGACTATTCATCAGGATATCAAAAAAGCCACTATTTGATATGTCGCATGTATGGGTTTGGTTAACTTTTAAGCTTGGCCACCTCTGGCGGGACATGTGGAACCAGCTCCGGAACACTACTGGTTTCGATATGTTCTGAGAATGCTGTCCTGCATACTGTTCATCAGGTTATCGAAAAAGCCGCGGTTTGATATGTCGCATGCATGGTTTTAGTTCAATTTCATATTTGGCCACTTCCGGCGGGACACCCGGAACCGGTTCCGGAACACAACTGGTTCAAATATGGTCTGAGAATATTTTCCTGCTTACCTTTCATCAGGATGTCAAAAAAGCCACTATTTGATATGTCGCATGCATGGGTTTAGTTAACTTGTATACTTGGCCACCTCCAGCGGGACATCTGGAACCGGTTCCGGAATACTACCGGTTCCAATATGGTCTGAGAATGTATTCCTTCTTACTGTTCATCAGGGTATCGAAAAAGCTGCGGTTTAATATGCCGCATGCATGGGTTTGGTGCACTTTTATGTTTGTCCACTTCCGGTGGGATACCCGGAACCGGTTCCGGGACACTACCGGTTCAGATATGGTCTGAGACCATTTTTCTGCTTACTATTCATCAAGTTATGGAAAATACCGTAGTTTGATGTGTCGCATGGATGGGTTTGTAGCGACATCCCCTCAATTCGTCGAGCTGAGTTAATTGGTATATGTGACTCTACCCTCCGGGCCTTCTATCGAAAAGTCATTTTGGAGTGAACATATAGCCTTTCCAGTACACTTAGTGTACGAGAAAGGCAAAAAGATAATAATCAAGGTACAGTTTATATCCTTTCAGGACGCGCGCCTTTCGGATTCTGAAACTGCACCGCGCTCTCTCTGCATACGACGAGCGAGGTTTTTTGGGGGTGTTGTACTTTTTACAACGGCGCGCGTCCTGAAGGGATATAGTTACAGACATAAATGCCTCATGATTACGTTGATTACGTCTCTTCCTCACCTGCCACGTCAGATTGATGGTCAAACGGGAACGGAAGTGATAAACACATTCTACCGTGACGTTACAATGTTTTGACGCCTTTTTGGTCAGATTTTTCACTATAATTTACGAGTTATAAATTCGACCGTAAACCCTTAAATATTTTTGCAAATTTGGATTCCTGGTAAAATTTCCAATAGGTTTATTCTTTTAAACAGTTAGTTTTAATTGGAAATGCATTATGAAATTCAAATAACTCAACGTACATATGTACAGATGGGTAAATTATTGGTTAAATTGGTAAAAAAATCCACAGCTCAGGTGAGATTTGAACTCACGACCCTTATTCGCTAGACAAGTGTTTTACCAACTAAGCTACCGAGCCAATTAATGACCCGGTAACTTAGTTGTCATAAGGTTCAATTCTAATCTCATCGATCTATATCATCTTCCCCTAAACCGCAAATATAACCATCTCTGTTGTACATATGTACGAAGAGCGAAAGCGATTTGTTTATTGTTTGAAACTGTTTGCCTATCGTACAGGCAACTAAGTTGCCGGGTCATTAATTGGCTCGGTAGCTTAGTTGGTAAAGCACTTGTCTAGCGAATAAGGGTCGTGAGTTCAAATCTCACCTGAGCTGTGGATTTTTTCCCAATTTAACCAATAATTTACCCATCTGTACATATGTACGTTGAGTTATTTGAATTTCATAATTTGACCACACGGATTGGTATTACCGAAAATTTGCACTTCAAGTGAGTCGTGGAAATGCATGTTTAAAATGGGAATTAGTAGCGTGAGTTAACAACGTTGTAATGTGACGCTACTCATTTCCATTTTTAGGATACTTTTCCAATGAAATCTAACTGTTCAACAGATCATAATTATTGGAAATTTGCAATAATATTTGAGGGTATATGGTCGAATTTACAAGCTATAGTAGAAAATCTGACCAAAAAATCGACACGTTCTAACGTCACGGTAGAACTGTCGTGTGCAGCATAGTTGTCCCATGTTACTTTTTGACGAATTTGACTTTTTATCATCAAAAGGTCTATTTTTGCGTATACTTCCAGAATCTACTCTCGGTTAGTATACTTTGTTCAGAAACTCCATGAAAACAACATCAAGTCAGATTGTCCCACGTTCAGTTTTGTCATCATAAGTTGTCCTATGTTCCATTTTGCAGCATAAGCTGTCCCATGTCCATTTATTTTTTTCTCAAAAGCTATCCCATGTTCATTCTTATGGGGAATCCATTAGTAATGCTTTTGGATTTTGTTTCAGCAATCGCTTCGGAAATTCCTTAGAAATTTTCATTGCAATCAATTCAGATTTTGTCTGAAATTTCTCGTTTATTTCAATGAAAATTCCAATGGCAATTCCTTTAGCAATCCTCCGCCAATTTCATTGGAAAGTCCCTCAACAATGCATCTCTGCAATTTCTATGAATATTCTTAAGACATTCCTAATTCCTTCGTGATTTTTTCAGCACTAGTTTCAGAAGTTCCTTTAAAATTTCCTTCAAATTTCTTTGGAACTCTTATTAAAAATTTCATTGACAATAGCCTTTTTCTCAAATACTCTAAACATATTAGGCATTTTTTTATTCCTTCCGCAGTTTCTTTTGGTATGACTTCGGCAAATCCTTGTCAGCTGCTTGAGAAATTACGTTTGCAATTTCTTTGGTAATTTATCTGGGAATTGATTCGGTAATAGCATTACAAATTTCATATGAATTTTCTTTCAAAACTTCACATGCAAATATTTACGAAGCTTCTTTGATGATAACTCTGTAAATTTTTTCGGTTATTGCTCTCAAATTTCTTCAGCAGTTTCTTTGAGACGGGCTTGGTGGTCTAGTGGCTACCGCTTCTGATTCTTATGCAGAAGGTCATGGGTTCAATCCCTGGCCCGTCCTTTTCATCCTACTTTGTATCTTTCTATCCACTTTCTCTTGCTCTCTCTTCTCTACATATAGGTACAGCTCATGTATATTCATATGTTCATAGCCATCGCTAGAACCAGAAACGAATTGAAAAAAAAGTCGTTTCCCTCCCTTCCAACTTCCACTCACAGCACAGCGTATATATAACGCCTATAAGTTATGCAACCAAAGCGTGCTGTGCCGCTTGACCTTATTCACGTAATTCACCAAACAATCTATCACGAACACTATAAATAACCCTATCCATAGATCGCATCACCGACCCAACGGAGACTCCCAGATCTCCCATCCTTTCCGTCTAACAAATACCCCAATCCGTGCGGGTTGTGGGGACGCAGAGTGCTCTCGGTCTCTAGTAGCAACAACCAGTACACTCTAACATTCCTTTCCCTTCCTAGCTGACTATAAGGACTTGGCCGGCGCCGTTATTGATCAAATATGCATGAGCTGCTAAAATTGCACTTTGAGAATAAGTGGAATGTCCCAGCCCCTTATTCAGTTGGATCTCAGTGCAACTGGTACCAGTTCAGATCAATCACGGAGGAGCAACCATTGACATGTATAGTCAGAATTGATCGTGATCGTGATCAAATTTCTTCAGCAGTTTCTTTGAAAGAAATTGAAAAATCCAAAGAATTGTGCTTTTTTCGAGAATTTCTTTGAAAAAACCCTTTCGGCAATTACTTTTACTGGTTGGCAATTTCTTTAAAAAATTCTCAAGTAATTGTTTTGAGAATTCCTTTCGCTATTCTCTCGGTATCTTGCTCGGTATATTCTTTGAGCATCCATCGGAACCCTTGTGAAAATCCTGCGTCATCTTAACTGAGATATTTTTAAAGAAATGTCCACGCAAATTTGTTAGTTTTAGTCGAAATTTCTTGATAATGAAAAGATCCCCAAAAACGATTGCCGAAGCAGTTTTCAAAGATAGTTTACATTTAAATATAAAAAAGAGATGGAACTTCAACACAACTGCCGAAGAAATTCCCAAAGGCATTACAAATAAATTACCGAAGGAATAACCGAAGAAATTTCCAATGGATTTGTTGAACAAGTTTCAATGCTACTAATGTGATATAGAGTAAAATTTATCACGCTTTAAACTTAGATCAATATGTAGAAATTACCATAATTTGACATCATAGATATATTAAATGAAAAGATAACTGGTTTCAAAGCCATTTCATAAATCTAGTGCTTTATTTATTTAAAAGATAATTACCTAAAGAAACTTTTAACATGATTTATGTAGAACTTTTTCAAAAACATTTGCATGTAAACTTAACCTCAAATTGACCCCAACTTTTGGTGAATTTATCCGATTTTTACTGACACTCACAGTCTACGGCATCAAAACGGATAGGTCAGAACAAAACCGTCCGTTTTGATTATTTGATCCCTCAGACTACTATCACCAGTAAAAAAAATCCGGACGAATCTTTACGTTAGTAAATTACAAATTGCTTGTTAAGGGTTTAAGTTTACATACAAATTTAGGTTAAGTTTACACGCAAATATTTTAGAAAAAAATTTCACCTAAATCATGTTCAAAGTTTATCTGACTTATGACCTTTTGAATTAAACCATGATTCTTGAAATCGGATGTTAATTGGCGCAGATATGAGCCTAAAAAATGACATGTTTTCGAGGGGGCGACTAAAAACTTTTGATTAGGATTGTATGCTATTTCAGGAGTATTGCAGGAAATTTTAGGAGATTGGCGTTTCAGGGGTTTTCCAGTGGACCTCAAGGGGTTTTAAATGCGTTTAATGGGGCTTCAGGTGGTTTCAGGGGCGTTTCAGGGGGTCTCAGAGGGCTCCAGGGCCCAGAGGTGTTACAGGTGGTTTCAGGTAGTTTCAGAAGGATTCCAGTATTTTAATGGGTTTTATCCGCGTTTCAATGTGTTTGAGGGGCGATAGAATTGCATGAGAAAATTTGGAGGTTTCTAGGTGGTTTTAGAAGTTTCATGGACACTCCTGGATTTTCAGGGGTCTTAGGATGACGCAAGGGTGTTAAAGGGAGTTTCAAAGAGATTCAAGGGAGTTCCGTAGGGGTTTCAGTGACATTCATGAGTGGTTTCAGGAACGTTCTCGCGGGTTTTACGGGTGTTGCCTTGAGTTTCGTGGGATCTCGCGAGCGTTTCAAGGAATACACCCCTGATAACATCTGAGATCCTGAAAAGCCTTGAAACACCTTGAAATCCTTCAGGAATTTGGATTCTTTAACGGTGTTGAGATAATTTCATAGTCTGAATCTGCACGCCAAACAGAGCGTTTACATGGGGTTGATTTGTTGAATCACCTTTCGTTTGTACTGGGAGGAGTTACCCTACTGTCAAAAGGTGATTAAAAAAAAAACTCTTTGAAATTTATTTTAAGCTTTAAAATGAAGTTCTAAAAATCTGGAAAAAATGACAGTGACTCAGAAAACAGATGCTTTTTCGTGTTAAATAGATAAACTTTTCAAAATTAATAACCCAGTAAACTGTATATTTTTTTAAACCACCCGTATTCCCCGCAAGCTTTTGCGGTACCCTCCTGAAAGCCTCTGAAAATCCTTGATACGACTAGAAAAAACTCTGGAACATCGCTGAAAATCCCTTGGATGCCCCAATAGGTTTCCCTCGCCGGGAGATTTCTCAGAAACGTCTCTGGAACTCCTATCCTCTTCTGAAAATTTAAAAAAGGTCATATTTGTGAAACACTTAATTTGAAATTATGACTACCGGAGTGACCTGCTTCAGCATTAGCGAGAATTGATCAATTTTAAGATAAGCTAGCATAAGTTGACACTTGATGCATTTGTTCTAATTTTGTTTATTTTTGCCTTTCTCGTACACTAAGTGTACTGGAAAGGCTATATGTTCACTCCAAAAATGACTTTTTGATAGAAGGCCCGGAGGGTCAAATCGCATATACCAATCGACTCAGCTCGACGAATTGAGGTGATGTCTGTGTGTGTGTATGTGTGTGTGTATGTGTGTGTACAAAAAAACTCACATCACTTATTGGCAGTAAACCTCATCCGATTTCAATGACCGATGGTTCATTCGACGCGGAATCTGGTCCCATTGTTTCCTATTGAAAATGGTTCGGATCGGTTCAGCCGTTCCGGAGATATGGCCATTTAGGTGTTCCGGAACGGTACCCCAGGAAGGGACCAGATATGAAAATGCATCAAACCCATGCATGCGACACATCAAACCACGGCATTTTCGATAACCTGATGAGCGGTAAGCAGGAAAATAGTCTCAAACCATATCTGAACCGGTAGTGTTCCCGAACCGGTTCTGGGCGTCCCGCCGGAAGTGGCCAAATATACAATTGTACCAAACCCATGCATGCGACACATCAAACCACGTCATTTTAGATGACCTGATGGACAATGAGCAGGAAAATCATCTCAGACCATATTTGAACCGGTAGTGTTCCGGAACCGGTTCTAGGCGTTCCACTGGAAGTGATCAAAAATACAATTAAACCAAACCCATGCATGCGACACATCAAACCACGGCATTTTCGATGACCTGCTGAACAATGAGTAGGAAAACCATCTCAGACCATATCTGAACCGGTAGTGTTCCGGAACCGGTTCTAGTCGTCCCGCTGGAAGTGGCCAAATATACAATTGAACCAAACCCATGCATGCGGCACATCAAACCACGGCATTTTCGATGACCTGATGGATAATGAGCAGGAAAATCATCTCAGACCATATCTGAACCGGTTGTGTTCCGGAACCGGTTCTAGGCGTCCCGCTGGAAGTGGCCAAATATACAATTGAATCAAACCCATGCATGCGGCACATCAAACCACGGCATTTTCGATGACCTGATGGACAATGAGCAGGAAAATAGTCTCAGACCATATCTGAACCGGTAGTGTTCCGGAACCGGTTCTAGTCGTCCCGCTGGAAGTGGCCAAATATACAAGTGAACCAAACCCATGCATGCGACACATCAAACCCCGGCATTTTCGATAACCTGATGAGCGGTAAGCAGGAAAATAGTCTCAGATCATATCTGAACCAGTAGTGTTCCGGAACCCGTTCCGGGGTTCCCGCCGAAGTGGTTAAATCTGAAAGAGAAACAAACCCGTACATGCGTCACATCAAATAGCGGCTTTTTAGATAATCTAATAAACGGCCAGCAAGTGTTTCGGAATCGGTTTTGAGTGGCCGGAAGAGGCCAAATGTAAAAGTAAACCAAATTCAGGCATGTGACACATCAAATCGTGGCTTTTGCGATAACCTGATGAACAGTTAGCTAGAAAATAGCCTTACGTCACACTAAAGACAACTGGTAGTGTTCCGGAATCGGTTCCGAGAGTCCCGTCGAAATTGTCAAACCCTGCATGTGACACCTTCAATTTGCAGCGTTTTTGGTTAACCGATGAGCAGTTAACAAAACAATAATGTTAGACCATATTTGGTTCAGCCGGTAGTTACCCGGAATCAGATCCGGGTAGTAAAATGTAAAATTTAACCAAACCCATGGATGCGGTACATCAAATCACGCCCAGTCTTGTAAACATTCGACACTTTTTACTACTTTCATTTCGTTGCCGCAGTCGGTTGTCAGTCGGCTTTGTTACATTCGTGCGTACACAACACGAGCAGTAGAACGAAGATCAATAAACATAAGAATCAATGTAATTTGACACGATGACATGTGTCTAATTCTAGCTATACGCATAGATTTTCAGCCTTAACGGTTGAGATTTCGGTAAAACATTGCCGATGTCGGTGATTTTTTCTAACTGTGCAGATGGGCAACATAGCTCTTATTATGGAAGAAGACAGGAATAACAAAAGCCGAACCGTCTCCCGAAGCCGCTATCGTGGTGAAGTGCATTCGTTTGACATTTTTGGCTAAAATATAAACGACTCATAAAAAAGTGATCATTTTCCATAACAAAATCAGAAATTGCCAATAAAGAAGTAGGGGTGGGAGCAATAATAAACTATAAAATTTCCATAAACAAATCAAAAAGTGCATAAATAAATCAAAATTTCCCATAAATAATTGATTTTCGAGCAATAAAAAACGTTGGAATTTCCACGAATAATTCAATAATTGCAATAAATAACTACATTTTTTCCACCAAAACAGTTAAAATTTTCCATAAATAAATCTGATTTTTCCATAAATAATTTCAAAATTCCCAATTGAAAAACATCAAAAAAGCAATTGAAAATTTAGCAATAAATAGGATCTGATGAGCAAGGTAAAAGTACCGGCTGAGCCATGCGGCGGAGCCGCATAGAGGATTGAGGAACTGAGGCGGCAGAAGGCCGCCGATGTTTCCGAAATCCGATGCGCCGTAACTGCGTCGATTCGGTTCTAGGCAATCCACAGATCCAAGAATTTGCCCGGTATAATGCGAACAGAGATGTTATCCCTTTTTTAAGTCCGACGAGCGTTAGCGAGTTCGGACAGCAAGCGATTGTCTGTTAAATTGCACAATAGTTTCAGTCTTTCTATCATAGTTCTATAATGTAGTATGTTCGAAAATTTTTGTTGGAAAAAATATAGTTTTTTATTGCAATTGTTGATTTATTTGTGGAAATTCTTGCATTTTTTATTGCTAGAAAATCAATTATTTATGGGAAGTTTCGATTTATTTATGCGCTTTTTGAATTGTTTATGGAACTTTTCTAGTTTATTATTGCTTCCACCCCTAATTATTTATTGGTAATTTTCGAATTATTTATGGAAACTTTTTAATTTATTATGGGACGATTAATTGGCTGCCGACATTTTTGTTTCGAACAGTACACGGAACTACAAATCAACCCAAATTTAAGTTCTTTTGACGCAATCCCGCACCTCCGTGGAATTACTCAAATTTGCGTCAAATAGCGATAGTGGTCACTAGGTAAATCTCATTTGATCGCTGCAAAAATTTTCACCCAGTGGTAAGTAATTTTCACCCAGCGGAGGCCATATTTGACGCAAATTTGGGTTTAGTCAAGATAACCCAAATTTGGCTTCTTCCACGGAGCCGCACGGATATGTCGGTGCTTCTCTCTTCGTTTTTGACAACATTCGTGTGGGGTGAGGGAGAAAACAACCCAATGCTTGTAGTAATTGAACCTCGTCGGTTGGTGGTTGAATACAGAATGAATTTATTTCTCTGAATACTGTCAAATGTACACTATGATCAAAGACTACTTAGATGCTACATTCTCTCCCTTTGTCAATTTTACAAATAATACAGGTTATGAATATTAATATATTTAGTTAACAAATTGGGAACGATTGCTTCTCAAACGTTTGGACCATACCGATTGATGTTGTTCTTCGTCTTGCAGTCGCTTATCGCTTAGATTAGTGTTTGATGATGTTAAGTTAGTTAATAGTGGATTATTAATTACAATTGGTTTTGTGTGATTTACGTGTCTTTCTGTTATTACACCAGAATCAAGATTTTTAAGTTTGAGTCTGGTCCCATTTCGTTGAAGCACAATATGTGGCTGAGACGCAAAATTTGTAGTTAACTTATTCTTTCTCAACATGTTTTTCACGAGAACATGATCGCCTACATCTATCTTAGAATACTTTGCATGTTTCTTCATGTTAGTGTATAACCTGCCCTTTTCTTTTGAGTTTTTATCATTCTCTTGTGCTTTTGTTACATCAACTTTCCTCCTGATAGGTGGTAGTCTATCTCTAATATTCCACCCAAACAATAATTCTGAGGGACTAAAATTTGTAGATGAGTGTGCTGTAGCTCTATAAGAGTGTAGGAAATCTTGAAGATCGTTCTTCCAGTTTCTTCCAGTAGCGACGCTTATTCGAATAGATTTCAAGAGGTTTCGATTCTGCCTTTCTACCAGACCATTCTGGAAAGCAGCATACGGTACAGTATGTTGAATGGTGATGCCGTTGACTGAACAAAATCTTGCGAATTCTTCCGATGCGAAAGGCTGCCCATTATCGCATACAATCATTTCGGGATAACCAAAACGTGCAAAAACTTCTCGAAGTTTGGTTATTGTTAGATTTGCGGTCATTGTTGATTGATTTGCTACTTCAATGTATCTATGAAAATAAAATTAAATTTAAAATCGTCTTACATGTCTGATGTATGAAATACTGAAACCTCGAAAAATAATCAGTAATCACAAGCAAGTGATTTCCCCCAGGTATTTCCATGAAATCTATAGCCAGCTTTTGCCATGGAAATGTTGGCATTTCGATCCTGGAAACAGGCTGATGTTTGGGTTCAGAAACCAGAAGGCATCCGGAACAGCTTTGCACAAATTGTTCCACCATTTTGTCCATGTGAGGCCACCAAACCTTTGTGCGCAGACGTCGTTTCATCGACGATATACCCAGATGAGGATCGTGAGCTATCTGAAGGGTTCTTGTTTGTAAGCTTCTTGGTACAACAATTTTGTGATCCTTCATTATCAAGTTTCCATTATTCATCAAGGAGCTGGCAATTTTCTTGTATCTGGACAATGTTTTCGGCCAACGGTTTGCCGGATAAGGTATCCATTGGATAAGTTCTTGCAATTCAATATCATTGTTGGTAGCCGAATCAATTTCCTCAAAGGACACCGATCTTGGGCATGTGTCTACCGCTAAAATCTTCACGATCCTTTCTGATTCCTCATCAAATGTTGGATCTGAATCGGGAACACGTTGACAAAGCCTAGAGAGTACGTCTGCGATATTACTGTTTCCAGGACGATACATGACCTTGTAATCGTAGGACATCAACCTCAATTTCCATCTCTCGATCCGAGGCGAGGGCCTCAAGCGATCTCCAAATATCGATACCAGCGGCTTGTGATCCGTGATCAACCAAAAGGTTAAACCGTAGACATATTCATGAAATCTTTCGCAGGCCCAAACTAAGGCAAGAGCTTCACGTTCTGTTTGAGCATACTTCCTTTCAACAGGAGAAAGTGTTTTGGATGCGTAGCAAATGATACGTCCATGATCTCCTTTGTGCCTTTGTACAAGTACAGCGCCTAATCCAACAGGGCTGGCATCGACAATTATGAATGTTTCATCACAAGGGTCATAAAATCCTAAAGTCTCGTGTTTCATTAATATGGATTTTATTTTATCAAATGCTTCCTGATGCTCAGCTTCCCAAATAAATTTGGATTCTTTCCGAGTTAAACTGTTCAGCGGAAATGTGAGTGTGGCCATATCGGGAACGTAACGGTGAACGAAATTTACAAGTCCGAGACAACTTCGAGTTTCGGCACACGAACGTGGTGGCTCCATTTTCTGTATTGCTTCCAATTTCTTTGGTGAAACAGAAACACCGCTACCAGAGATCAAATAGTCAAGAAAATCTATTTCTTTCACATTTGAAACAACTTTCTCGTTATTTAACAAAACATTGTGTTGATGGAGACGTTCAAGCACAAGTATTCACCCTCATTCTTGTTTTCGATCGAATCCACTTTCGAACGAAAATCGTGCGCATTTCCGTTTACGCCAGCAAAATCAAATGGCCTACTGATTCGATCGAACCAAAAACGTTCGAAAGTGGATACGTCCGTAAACAAGGATAAGGGTGATTGTTCATTGATGAAGTTCATCTCTGTTTTTAGCTGGTATCAGTATGTCATCTATGAAAATGATTAGCCACGGCATATCGGCGAATAAAGTTTCCATCACCTTTTGGAAAATTTCAGGGGCGGCAGATAGGCCAAACATTAATCGTTTGTATCGCATCAAACCAAGAGGCGATATAAAAGTGGTTATATAACGGCAATCTTCATGTAGTAATACTTCCGACCGGGAATCGAACTCGTCACCCTCAGCATGGTCATGCTGAATACCCGTGCGTTTACCGCCTCGGCTATATGGGCCCTGACGATTTTTTATGAACGTGTGTAAGTATTGATGAAGTAGACAAAGCAAGGATGTTAATATATTGTGTGAATCAATGCGAGTTCGAGTGGAATCTTATCCACGGTGCGGAGAATTCCATTAAAGAATCACTCCAAAGAATACTTTAAAGTAGTTTTGATAGAATCCCTGGAAAACATCTCGGTTAATCAAAAGAATCCTTGTTGAAATGCTCCATGGAAGCATTCACTCCTGAATAGTGATTGTAACAAGCAATTTTTAGAGAAATCCCCTAAGAAATCTTTAAAAAAAATCAAAACCTGTCTCTAGAGCAATTTCCGAAGGAATACTGGGAGAAAATTCTGAGGGAACCATTGGAGAAATTCACGGATACATCCACCCCTGAAAATAATTTCCTTGAAATCTCTAGGATTCCCGAACTCCCGTTGTTATTTAAAACTTTTAAATTAGAGTTTTCAAGAAGTTTGAAATTAATAATGCTATCTGTTGCGGACACTGGCAGCACTGCCAGGAATACCCCCCGTTCATCTCAAACTGTTTCGGACTTCGGTAAGTTCACCGACGGTTGACAACCGCTGTCAGACTACGTCATGCGAGACAAGTGTCTGGGCTGTCATCAGGAGTACTCTATTCTAGTGCAAATTAAGCTAATCACACGTTTGTATCACGCTGCTCTGTTATTGTAAAATTAATAGTAAATTGTTGGAATCGAACTCTTAGTACATTATTTGGATACCTTAACGTAAGTAATTCACCTAATAAAAATGTAAAATGAATTTTCAAAATAAACATATGCTATTACAGCTTGAAAAGACCAAAAAACGGCTTTTACGAGGCGGATCCGAATCGTCTTTCTACGTTCCAACACTATCAATTAGTACACAAAAATGACCTCAAATTGATTATTACAATGGAAGTTATAAGGATATGTAAGGTATCACATACCGCCTTCTTGACATGTTAATACTCGAACAGCTCAGCACCAGTAGCAACTACTCAAGCGTTAAATCAAAAGCATTCACTTTTGTGTCATTCGCTAACCCCCACAAAACAATCCAAAATTCGTATGGCTAACAATTTACATAAACAACCAATCTCCTCTTACCTGCGTGATCGTCGCCAGCATCTGCATCCGGCCCAGCTTGATGTGCGGTTGGAACGGCTCCCGGCATGCTACCGAATCGCCTGCCCCGAGCCCGGCCACGTACGCACAGCCCACGATCAGATAACAGATCGCCAGGAACACGATCGGCCGCTCCGGATATCGAAAGCGCGAAGAATCGATCAGAAACGTGAGCACCTGAAACGAGACAGAGAGATGGGGAAACATGAATAACTCGTGTTTTTGTAGATATGCTGCTATGCATATGTGGGTTTATTTGTGCGGAGCGAACCGCAGGGAAAGGTAACAAACGAAGCAAATTTATAAAACTTTATTACGGCTCGACGGGTATCCGAAATGGGGTTTGGACGGATTTAATTTCTACCCATCAATCAGGCTCATTTAAATGCCGGGGAACTTTTCCAGTGACGACTTCGTTTCGAGAATGGGGCAATACGCGAACGGCGAACGGAGATCGATCGTAAATTGAGCCGGAGCTAATGCTCACACAGCTTTCAATCGAATGAATAAAACGTTTCGAACGGGCATGAATCACATGGGGTTGAGTGATTCATATCGCGATTATTCGAGTGTCTTCCAATTTACCGCTGGATGCAAATTGGAACAAAATGTGCGCTGTGCAAGATTTGCTGATTTCCCGCTAGCCCGTTCGTATACAAATAAGGTCCACACGATCTCCGTCCGCGAGAGTTGGGGTTCACGAGTGGCTTGTGTCGTTCCGAGATCGTTGCAATAAATTCGCCACTCGACGTCATCGTCATCCAGTCGGCAGTTGAGGGTCTTAATGAACTTTTTGTTTCTATTACATATCGTTGAATGGAAAGGCTATAATTTCACTTTGAGACAAAAAATAAACTGAAACTGAATTAGTCTGGTCTAGTCTGGTCTACCTTCAGATTGGCAGCCCAACAAGCATACAAACAGAGCTAATTCTACAGCTCCTGAAACTGAACTGAAACTGAACTGAAACTGAACTGAAACTGAACTGAAACTGAACTGAAACTGAACTGAAACTGAACTGAAACTGAACTGAAACTGAACTGAAACTGAACTGAAACTGAACTGAAACTGAACTGAAACTGAACTGAAACTGAACTGAAACTGAACTGAACTGAAACTGAACTGAAACTGAACTGAAACTGCACTGAAAGATTTTAAGGTGGATTGATCTGAAGCGTCCAGAACAAGAAACAAATAAGAACAATAATAACAACAAAGCAGATCGTTCAAACAAACGCCGTGCCAAAGAACCTGAACTCAACATGTGCTCCGGTTTTGCCATCAACATGGTCCTCCTTCACGACACGGGTGTTTTGCTTTCTTTGGCTGCTTCTTCCTTGCCTCGCTTGGCTGACAACACAGCGGATTCACGGTCATTCATCAGCAACATAGGTTTACTGATGACCAAGACGAAGACGTCTACAAAGACAACCGGCGCAACTGGTCATGTTTATCGAGTTCTAGCAAACATCCACCCCGTTGTGGACACTGTCTGCTTGCCCGGTCCAGTTTAGCTTGCCGGCAGCCCAGTCGGTCTGCCGGCCGGACCATTTCGCCTAGCTGGAAGCATATAAGCAAAATCGCGACTCTCAATCATCTACCCGAGGGGTGCCACTGCTGCCACAGTTAGCAGCTGACTACAAGACCCCTGCCAGCCTAGTGGGGGAAATGTGCGGCACGAAGACGAGCAGCAGCAGCAGTCATCAGGTGAAGGCAATTTCAACTTCCTTTGGCGAATCATCAACACCACAGTTGGCGCAGTGCAGCGTTGCGTTGTTGCTGCCCGTGGAATAATGCCTACGCTTGTGCCTGGATTTGGATTGAGGAGCCAATACGCGATTTAGCAGGCGATCATCATTGATCACGCGCGCGATGCTGATTCAACAGGAAACGCTATCCGGTTTTGGGGTGAAATTGATCGCTGCGCGGTCATTAGCGGGAGTAGAATAAATTGGTTGTTTCTCTTTTTTCGGGGAGCTTCGGCGTATAAGAATAACGATAAGTAAATGATCGCGGGTAATGAAATAAAACCTTGAAATTGAAATATATTAATGTGTGGGCAAAAACCGCTGACGCAGCAACAGATCTTCGTATCCGCAGTACCATGATGAGATTTGGAACACAACATTCAGCGTAGTTTCCAAGGTACAAGCCCAAAATATGGCCCAGCTGTGGCAGTATAATGGTTTTAAAGTTGCCTTCCTGGTATGGGGCTGTTCATAAACCACGTAGACCAAATTTTGACCATCTCAGACCTCCTCCCCCCTCGTAGACTTTCGTGCATACAAAATTTTTGAAATTTGTATAGAGCGTAGACTTTGGCCAGACAACGCCTTTTTCTACTTTTTTGATAAGCCTTAGATGTATCTAATATTTGATAGCTCCGGCACGCTAGAATTATTTTCAAAAAGTTGCTCTTTCTACAGAAGTCCAAAACGTTGACTTTTGAGTTTACATCTCGCTATACTAAATTAAAATACCTAAATTAATAGACATAAATTTTACACTGGGCTGCAAAACGGTGAGTCGATAAGGAGAGCGTCTAACATAGCTCTGATCCTCACAAGTTCCTACCTCATGCTTCCACGGGTCAAACGATGACAAAGACCGCCAGCTAAGAGTTGTGTGCTTAGCTGGTAGTGCAGCTAGGGCACTGTTGTCCTTCTGACTTCAGCTAGATTGAGGAGGTATGACCCGAGCGTCTGTTCACCAAGGAGGTGCGGCTCAAACAGCGTCTGGTCTGACATTCAGCGGCTGGGACGTTAAACAGAACTGGTACGATGGCCCTCCGGCGAGACAGGAGTGTTGGCGTAGGCCTAATACGCCACCCGTAAAAATCCCCATTGCGAATAACATAGGAGAAAATACGACTCGATACAATCGGCAAAGACCCACGCGACGAAATAAAGACTACGATTGGAAACTTGGAACATGGAATTGCAAGTCACTAGCTTTCGCAGGATGTGACAGGATAATCTACGACGAACTACATCCCCGCAACTTCGACATCGTGGCGTTGCAAGAACTTTGCTGGACTGGACAGAAAGTATGGAAAAGCGGGCATCGAGCGGCTACCTTCTACCAAAGCTGTGGCACCACCAATGAACTGGAAACAGGATTTATAGTGTTGGGCAAGATGCGACAACGTGTGATCGGGTGGCAGCCGATCAACGCAAGGATGTGCATGTTAATAGTTAAGGGCCGTTTCTTCAACTACAGCATCATCAACGTCCACTGCCCACACGAAGGGAGACCCGATGACGAGAAAGAAGCGTTCTACGCGCAGTTAGAGCAAACATACGATGGTTTCTCGCCGCGTGACGTGAAAATCGTTGCCGGCGACATGAACGCGCAGGTAGGAAGGGAGGAAATGTACAGACCGGTAATCGGGCGAAACAGCCTGCACGCCGTATCAAATGATAACGGCCAGCGATGCGTAAACTTTGCAGCCTCCCGTGGTATGGTAGTCCGAAGCACCTTCTTCCCCCGCAAAGATATCCACACAGCCACCTGGAGATCACCCGATCATCAAACAGAAAACCAAATCGACCACGTTCTAATCGATGGTAAATTCTTCTCGGATATAACCAATGTCCGCACATACCGCAGTGCGAATATAGATTCGGATCACTACTTAGTAGCTGTATGCATGCGCGCAAAACTTTCGACAGTTATCATCACGCGTCGAAGTCGAACGCCGCGACTCAACATCGAGCAGCTGCGTAACGTAGAAGTGGCTCAAGACTACGCGCAGCAGTTAGCAGTGGCCCTACCAACGGAAGAGCAGCTTGGCGCAGCTACACTTGAAGATGGCTGGAGGGACATCCGATCCGCCATAGGTAGTACCTCGGCTACAGCACTAGGTTTCGCAGCTCCGAATCACAGAAACGACTGGTACGACGGCGAATGTGAACAGTTGAAAATCGAGAAGAATTCAGCATGGGCGAGAATGCTGCAACACCGTACGAGAGCGAATGAGGCACGTTACAGACAGGCGCGGAATAGACAGAACTCAGTCTTCCGGATGAAGAAGCGCCAGCAGGAAGAACGAGATCGCGAAGCGATGGAAGAGCTGTACCGCGCTAAGGACACACGAAAGTTCTACGAGAAGCTGAACTGCTCGCGCAGAGCCTTCGTGCCACAAGCTGACATGTGCCGAGATAATTAAGGGGAATATTCTCACGAGCGAGCGTGAGGTGATCGACAGGTGGCGGCAGCATTACGATGAGCACCTCAATGGCGACGTTTCAAGTACTGTAGGTGGCGTGGTAACAGATCTTGGAGTATGTGCACAGGATGAAAGACTTCCGGCCCCTGACCTCCAAGAGATTGAGGAGGAGGTTGACCGGTTGAAAAACAACAAAGCCGCTGGAGCAGATCAACTACCAAGCGAGCTTCTAAAATACGGTAGAGAAGCACTGGTGAGAGCACTACACTGGGTCATTAAGATTTGGGAGGAGGAAGTATTACCGGAGGAATGGATGAAAGCACATAACATAAGTGGAACTCCACACACCAAACGCTTTCAGCAATATTTTGCTGAATTTTGCCGAGCTGAAGGATTCAGCAAAATTTTTTGCTAAACTTTCGGCAAAATTCAGTAAAATTTTGCTGAAACCCTCAATCGAGTTTTGGTGTGCATGGTCAGAGCTAAGGAAAAATTTGTATCCTTTTCCAGCACGCGAAACTGTTATATCTTCCATTAAAGGCGTCGAACTATCACTTATTTTGGTAAACAAAAAACATCTGATCGAACCAGTATTCCAGTTTTGGCAAAGAATACAGGTACGAAGATTGGCATCTGAGATACGCGCAAAACTAGCTGCTGGAAATCCACTTATTCATGTTGTCATAAATTCATTGACATCTTCAAAATAACACATCCGCGTTCCACATATCGATCTCCCTTTATATTTAAAGCCATAAAACGTACTTTCGACTTGAGTTTACAAAGTTTTATTACAATTTATGTTCTATGTAGATCTCCACGTGCTGCCAGTCTAGATCTATGAAGTCTTCGTTTTACTTCACAGCAATGAAAAATGGTATACATGCTGAAAATAGTATGGCAATAATGTTATAATGCATTTGACATTTCGAGGCCCTGTATACCAGCGTACGAACTCGGAAAGGCATAAACTTTTTGAGCCAGAGTTCCACTTATGTTATGTGATGGAAGGTATCGTGTGTCCCATCTACAAAAAGGGCGATAAGTTGGATTGCGGGAACTACTGCGCAATCACACTACTGAGCGCTGCCTACAAGGTACTCTCCCAAATTTTATGCCGCCGTCTATCACCGATTGCAAGAGAGTTCGTAGGGCAATATCAGGCTGGATTTATGGGTGAACGCGCTACAACGGACCCACACATCACTTGTTCATCGATTTCAAAGCGGCGTATGATACAATCGATCGAGAACAGCTATGGCAGATTATGCACGAATACGGATTCCCGGATAAACTGACACGGTTGATCAAGGCGACGATGGATCGAGTGATGTGCGTAGTTCGAGTATCAGGGACACTCTCGAGTCCCTTCGAATCTCGCAGAGGGTTACGGCAAGGTGATGGTCTTTCGTGCTTGCTGTTCAACATTGCGTTAGAGGGTGTAATAAGGAGAGCGGGGATTAACACGAGTGGTACGATTTTCACGAAGTCCGTTCAGCTGCTTGGTTTCGCTGATGATATTGATATTATTGCTCGTAAATTTGAGATGATGGCGGAAACGTACATCCGACTAAAGAGTGAAGCCAGGCGAATCGGATTAGTCATTAATGTGTCGAAGACAAAGTACATGATAGCAAAGGGCTCCAGGGAGGAATCACCGCGCCCGCCACCCCAAATTAATATCGACGGTGATGAAATCGAGGCGGTTGAAGAATTCGTGTACTTGGGCTCACTGGTGACCGCCGACAACGACACCAGTAGAGAAATTCAGAGGCGCATTGTGGCAGGAAATCGTGCTTACTTTGGACTCCGCAAAACTCTACGATCGAATAAAGTTCGCCGTAACACGAAGTTAACTATCTACAAAACGGTCTACGGTCGTCCTCTATGGGCACGAAACATGGACCCTACGTGCAGAGGACCAACGCGCCCTTGAAGTTTTCGAACGGAAGGTGTTGCGTACCATCTACGGCGGAGTGCAGATGGAAGACGGGACTTGGAGAAGGCGAATGAACCACGAGCTGCATCAGCTGGTGAGAGAACCAACCATCGTCCATACCGCGAAAATCGGGAGGCTACGGTGGGCGGGTCACGTCATCAGGATGTCGGATAGCAACCCGACTAAAATGGTTCTCGAGAGTCTTCCGACCGGTACAAGAAGACGTGGAGCGCAGCGAGCTAGGAGGGTCGACCAAGTAGAGGACGATCTGCTCACCCTACGCAGAGTGCGGAACTGGAGACAAACTGCCATGGACCGAGTGGAATGGAGACGGCTACTATGTACAGCAGAGGCCACCCCGGCCTTAGCCTGATTGGTAAGGTAAGGTCAGTACTTGTAGACCAACTTGCACCCTTATGCCTGACGATCTAGAGGTAATCTATGATCTTCCAGGTTTCGCTCTCACGATGAGACGCCATCTCCACATTCATTGTCATCTGTACCGGGTACAGTTTTTTCGAAGACTCGGTTCTGCTTGAAAAGGGGCAGTCTTATGATTTCGTTGTGCTTCTCCGGACGCTCTACAACGTTGGACCGAGGTGGCTATCCGTATACTTTGGTTTCCATCGCATTCTTTACAAATGGCTTTGATTTGGCTTCAAATTTCAGGCGCCCCCTTTCCAGTTCAGCAAGAATTCTTTCAGGAATTCCATGAGTTTTCTTGAGATTTCTTTTTTTTGTTAAAAAAAATTGCATAGATTCATAAAATTATTTTTTAACTAATCCACGAGTTTCTTCAGAAATTCTACCTGTGATTTCTTCATAAATTATTTCGGAAATTATTTCAAGGATTGCTACAGAAGTTCGTGCATGTATTTCTTCGAACAGTTTTGAAGGAATACTTCCATGAATATTATAACAATTTTCTCCAGAAGTTTTTTTTTTTAAGTTCGTCAAAATATACAAATTTGAGAGATGTTTTAACAGAAATTCACAGATTCTTCTAGAAATTTCCATGGGGGTTTCCTTTAAAAGTTCAGAATTTTGTCCTCTTGTTACAAAAAAAATGTTGAAATTTATCCACAGGTTCCTTCTGGTGTTGTATACAGGTATTCTCTCAGGCTCAGGTATTAATTTATAAATTCCTCTGGAAAATTGTCAAGAAATTCTTATGGAAGTTCCTCTGTTTTTTTTTTTCGAAATTTGTCGAGATATTTCTCCAGGGATTGCTTAAGAATTATATAGAACTTTTTCAGAGATTTTTTCAGAAATATAATCGTTGATGCTTCAGGAATTATTCCAAAAAATCTGTCAACAATCCCTGCCTTCAGGGATTTTAGTGTCCACTATGAATTTCTGGAGTTTTCGAGCGACGCGTGCTAAGAACGATCTTCGGCGGTGTGCAGGAGAACGGTGTGTGGCGGAGAAGGATGAACCACGAGCTCGCTGCACTTTACGGTGAACCCAGCATCCAGAAGGTGGCCAAAGCCGGAAGGATACGGTGGGCAGGGCATGTTGCAAGAATGCCGGACAACAACCCTGCAAAGCTGGTGTTTGCAACAGATCCGGTTGGCACAAGAAGGCGTGGAGCGTAGAGAGCACGATGGGCGGACCAGGTGGAGCGTGACTTGGCGAGCATTGGGCGCGACCGAGGATGGAGAGCGGCAGCCACAAACCGAGTATTGTGGCGTACTATTGTTGATTATGTCTTGTCTTAATGATGTAGAACAAATAAATGTATGTATGTATGAATTTCTCCAGTGGTATCTCCAGATGTTATTCCGTTGATTCCTCCAATGATATTGCCAGAATTCCTTCAGAAAACCCTTCTGGTATCCCTCAAAAATGTATTCAGGGATTTCTTAAAGAATTCCGGCAGTACCTTCGTTGGCAATAGAACAGATTGGTGAAGTACTAGATTTGTAGTAATGAGCTGAGTTTTAGTATGGTGAGAAAGTTAATTCTCCGTTTCTGCACTGAAATGGTGCAAAAAGCGTGGGTATTATAATTCCTTGCCTAATTTGATGCTGTTTAGGCAAAA
Organism: Aedes albopictus; assembly: GCF_035046485.1. Lineage (NCBI taxonomy): Eukaryota > Metazoa > Arthropoda > Insecta > Diptera > Culicidae > Aedes > Aedes albopictus. Next base: position 330,871,655 of record NC_085138.1, read on the forward strand.
CTTTGGGTAACAGTGTTGTTTTGTTCTCCAATACTTGCAACATAAACAACATAGTTATCCAAAGTTTTGCTCAAACAGCATCAATGCAGGCAAGGAATCATAATACCCATGCTTTTTGCAACATTTCATTGCAGAAACGGAGAATTGACCTTCTCACCATACAAAAATTCAAATCATTACTACAAATCTAGTATGGTAAGTGGGGGCAGGATGGGTCACCTAAGAAATGGATCCCTATAACTTTCTGAATATAAATCGCATTTCTCTGTATTCTACCACGACTCTCAGATACACTAGTCAGCTATGATATAAGAGTATAAAAAGATAATAAAGTTTGAAACCTGCTTCTTGACAAACAATTTTCAAAACATGACCCATCTTGCCCCACCTCATTTTAACGGGGGCAAGATGGGTCAGCTATTAGAAAACTCGATTTTTCTCCAACAAAAAATACTATATCTTCTAGTTTTTCTCCATACATCTAAGCTTCATAGACGTACAGATTACATGAAGAAAGTGTTGAAACATATCGGTAGATTATTCTCAGAACTAAAAGATTTTTGTTCGGGTAGCCATAAACGGACTTTGAAAACCTATATTTTTTGAAGGAAAATTTAAAAAATATGTTCTCAAATTTTCAGTGCTCTCATCGCTTCGATAATGTAGGTCACAGAATAGCCTTTCCATGAAAAATAAAACATTTTCAAAAACTATGTAAACATACCGAAAAATTGAGGTGACCCATCTTGCCCCGTCTACACAATACACGTAGTTATATGGAATGTATAGCATAAGGAGTATAACGAAAAAAATATTTTATTTTTTTCTGTGCGAGGAACGTATAGAATTTTCAAAACAATATACCACTTTTTTGTGTATCCCCGTCGTTCATCTGGGAAAATTATTGAAAGATTCAAAACATATATTGTGCGATTGAAAACGGTACTGACCCATCTTGCCCCCTGACCCATCTTGCCCCCACATAACATACTACACCGAACGTGCCCCATTTCCACAAGAAATTTTGAAGACATTGTTTTTGAAATCCTTTTCTGGCTTTCTCTGGGAATCCATTCAACAAATATCAAGTTATTTTTAATTTCTTTTTATTCGTAAATTTGACCTATAGCTAATTTCTCACCAATTTATCAAGTATTTTTTTTTTCTTGAAACCACTTCCAGAGCGGCTACAAAAGCTTCTCATGTTTTTCTCCTAAAATAAGGGAAATGTCTTAGGGATTTTCATTGAGTATTCTCCCAGGTATTACTCCGGGTATTTTTCCAGAAATAAGGCTGATACAAATTTAATTTTGTTTTTTTTTGTCTCCCTCCCCTTTCAAACATTTTAGGCCGGATTTTGCATCTTGAGGGGGCAGATAAAAAAATATTTTATGCAATTAAATATGATAGTATCCATTTTATAGGACTCATTTTAGTATCATAATGGCCAATTTTTCCGAACTGGTTTATTATGCAACTGAAATGAGTTGCATAATGAAAAATAGTTGCATAATGCTCATAATGCAACTCATTTGGGTTGCATTATGAACATTATGCAACTCAAATGAGTTGTATAATGAAAACATTAGTGCATAAAATTGTGTATGGAACTCGTTGCAAAACCTAATTTTTTCAGCACTCGTGCTGAAAAAATCAACTTTTTGTAACTCGTTACATAAATAACTATTATGCAATTCAGTATCATAATTTATAATTTATATTACTCATTTTGGTATCATAATGGCCAATTTTTCCAAACTGGTTCATTATGCAACTGAAATGAGTTGCATAATGAAAAATAGTTGTACATATAATGTTCATAATGCGACTCATTTGAGTTATGAACATTATGCAACTCAAATGGTTGTATTATGAAAAATCATTGCATAAAATTTTGTATTGAACTCGTTGCAAAACTCGATTTTTTAGCACTCTTCGTATTCATCCAACTTGGCAAGCCTCGTTGGCGAAATGTACGACTCGTGCTGAAAAAATCAACTTTTTGCAACCCGTTACATAAATAACTATATCAAAATTTCGAGCCTTGCTGAAAATTCTTTAACAAATCCGATGAGTTTTTAATATTTTTTCAGATTAAATGGTTTATTATTTTATCCCCCCCTCGACCAGCCAAAGAGTGGTGGCACAAAAAGTGAAATATACATTTGTAACGACCTAACTTCAAAAATCGCTTGGAATCCCTCCAGAAAACTTTCAGGAATTTCCAAAGAAATCACTAATAGTTTTTTTTCCAGAGATTCCTTCTGACAATCCTTCAGGGATTTCTTAAGAATTTCCTTCAAGTTATTTTTTTCAGAACTCTGCTGAACGGAGAATGAACTTCTGAAAAAAAAAATCCCTTCATAAATATCTCACTCCTGGAGGACTTTCTCAAGGAATTCTTGGAGGAACCCTTGGAAGAATTTCTTAAGGAATCACTGTAGGATTTTAAAAGAATCGTTCAGAAGAATAACTGAAAACAAATAATGGAAAGGGCCCATATAGCCGAGGCGGTAAACGCACGGGTATTCAGCATGACCATGCTGAGGGTGACGGGTTCGATTCCCGGTCGGTCCAGGATCTTTTCGTAAAGGAAATTTCCTTGACTTCCTTGGGCTTAGAGTATCTTCGTGCCTGCCACACGATATATACATGCAAAATGGTCATTGGCAGAGGAAGCTCTCAGTCAATAACTGTGGAAGTGCTCATAGAACACTAAGCTGAGAAGCAGGCTTTGTCCCAGTGAGGACGTTACGCCAAAAAAAAAAAATATGGAATGACTTTTAATATAATCACTCGCTGATATTCTAAAAGAAATTCCCAAAATTCTTAAGAAGTTCTTTGAGATGTATTGAAGATATTCCTAGAGAAATTTCAGAAGGAATCCAAGAATAAATTTCTTAAAGAATCACTGCGGAAATTTCCAGTAGTATCCTTGTACAAATCTCAGGAAGTCCTTTTCAATGAATCTTTAGAGGAATATCTGAAGAGGTCCTGAGGAAATTCGTGGAGGAATTCCGAGAGGGACTTAAAAAAACCCGGAGAAATACTTTGATATTTTTAATTGCTAGAAAAGTTTATTAAATGATTTTTAGAAAAAATCCTGAGGTTATTTTTAATAATATTCTTGAAGGATTTTCTGAAAGCAATACTGTAACAATCTGCGGACGTATTTTTGAAGGAGTTCATATAGAAATACTTGGAAAAAATACTCAAATAAAATTCGGAGGAATTCCTGCATAATTTTCTGGATGAATTACCGAAAAAAAAATCAGGACATATTCGAGCGGGAATTTTCAAAGTCCAATTTATGAACAAATCCCTGGTGGACTTCTTGAAGATAAAACCTGTACGAATTTCCGAAGGAATCTCTGGTAAACTTGTTGAAAAAGCCACTGAAAGAATTTGTGAAATAACTTCTGAAAAAATCTGAAGGAACCCCTGGAGAAATTCGGAAGAATTTTTTAATCGAATTCCAAGAAGAATTTCCAAAGTAACTCTCGCGGAGTTTCCGCAGGTATCCATAGAAGTGCACCTGAAAAAATTCTTGAAGAAATTCTAGAAATTATTCTTCTACCTTATGAAGAATAACCTTGGAAACGTTTCAAAATATTTTTTTGGATAAATTTCTAGAGGATCATCCAGAGGAATTGCAGAAGCAATCAATGAAAGATTTTCCAAAAAAAAAACTTTCAAAAAGAATTCGTGGAAGACTAAACGATACTCCGGGAGAATTTTCTAAAGGAATTTATGTATCAATTTTGGAAGTATTCCAGAGAAGGTTTAATTGAGGAGTTAATAAACTAATCTTCAGAGTAATAACAACACAAATTTTGAAAAAAAAATCCTTAGGAAACTAGAAGAAATCTAAGAAAATTCCTGAAGAAATTTTCAGAAAAATCTCCACAGACATTTCTGACGTAATACTTCAAAAATTGCCTGCGATATTTTCTGTAGGATTCGCTAGAGGAATTTCTGAAAAAAAAATTACCACGAAGATTGTAAGGGTGGTTTTCTAAATGAATTAGTAGATGAGTTTCTGTATGAATTCTTCTCTCAAAGAATTTCTGAAGGAATTACCAATGAATTTCCGAAGAATTCATTGATTAATTTCTGAAGCACTCCATGTTCATTTAATTCATTTAGTTTAACATCAAATTCATGATAACACTGAATCAACAATTTGCCGCCATAATACTCGATTTGAATCTCCAGATCTCCAGCGTCCCTAAGTAACCATTAGCACTACTAGTACTGAAGATGAGTGAAAACGCGATGCGAATAATAGTGCCATGTGGATACTTAGGCGGTCACGCCCAACGCTCACCAGATCACGCTCCATCTGGTCCACCCATCGTGCTCACGGAACGCAGACTTGCCTACTTATTTATTTTTTTTTACAACATGCCCTTTCCACCGTATCCGTCCAGTTTAGCCACTTTCAGGATGTTGGGTTCGTTTCGGTCATTTTTGCAAAAGTTGGAAATGTTAAAAGTTCAATATAGCAAAACGATTGTTTTAGCTAAAAAAAACTATCATACCATATATTTGCTCAGAATTGCGATATCTCTTTTCGTTTCTAAATTATTGACGAAAAACTACCCAAAAATAAGCATTTTGATCATTTTTTGAGATCCCTGAGGAAACTTGCCATTTGTCCGATAACTCAAAAACGACTTATTCTAGCTGCATTCACCACCAGTCCGACCATTGCTGCTTCGCGTTTCAGGCGAGTGTACACTTCTACTACTGTTCCGAATGTTCTAGCAATAATATCCATGTCATCCGCAAAACAGACAAATTGGCTGACAATTGGGACCTGGTATTCACGGCATTTCTGGAAAATTTGCCGCATGGTGAATATCTAGTCCATTGTCGATCGGCCGTCGATTAAACAGGCTTGATAACTTACCACGAACTCATTTACTTCAGGTAAAAGACAATGGAGGATGATCTGGGATAGTAAGCGGCATTCAAAATGGTGGAATTGTACGAGTTGCGGATGAAATTTCATCATCGTTCGTAGCCTAAAACTGTTTAGATACGCCTAGGTGACGGCTGTTGTAATGTTGTCAGCCGAATGAATTGTCCATGTTCAAATCCACTGGACCTTAAAACAACTCTTTATTTTGCCCTGAAGATGAGTGAATAAACGCTCAAAACGTCGGCTATAATTAAAATCGTTGTTTTCTAAGTAACCCGATGGCCGAAAACGCGCCTGCACTTGCTAAGTAGCCTAAAACGGAAGATAACACTGGAAGGAGCGATAAGGAGAGCCGATGTGCAAAGGAGCGGAACCATTGCACGCGGTCGTATATGTTTCTGGGATTCGTGGATGATATCGACATTATCGGGATCGACCGTCGACCCGTGAAAGTGGCGTTCATACCTTTTAAAAGAAAGACTGCGAGGATTGGAGCTACGATTAACACTATAAAGACCAAGTAAATGATTGCTGGTACTCAACGTCGGTCAGGCCATGGTAGTGGAGACGAAGTAGTTATGGACGAATTTGTTTATCATGCTAGTTTAGTGACGTGCGATAATTATGTTAGCCGCGAGGTGATGTGACTGCGACTGTGAATCGATCGAGCATCTGACGATCTGTGAAAACAGCTGAAGTCCCGTACGTTACAAACGAAGACAAACATCGCGTTGTACAAGACCTAAGGACTTCCGGTCGCTTTATACGGTCATAAATCGTGGACGTTGAGAGAATTTGATCGGCGAGGCTTTCGAGTCTTCGAATGTAAAGTGCTGCGAGCAATAATCGGCGGTACACTGGAGGATGACAATTGGCATATTCCTAAGAGCAACAACTTTCAGTGGCTACAGTTGTTGGGTTACGTCACCAACTCCGTTAAGCAAATACCTTTTTGTGTTAGTGTGCTTTAAGCTACAAACAATTATTATTTCAGTTTTAGTTCGCAGTTCAATGGCATTAATTTACTTTCAATTTTGTTGTTCTACCTACTTTCTACCAAGTCATCTTCGATGACGTTTTGGTGAGGCCCCTGTCAGAGTTGACAGTAGGACCCACGTCGACAGTGTTGCCGTTGGGTGGGATTTCGTCGCAACATACCCCCGCCCGTAAACCATGGTGAGCCTCCAAAGTACTAGGAGAACTGGAACTTGGTTTACTTCTCTCTGCGACGTCGAGTACAGCCAGTTTTACCGCTGCTCTTCGTAGAGATCCCGTTGAAGTCCGTACCAATGCATGTCGTACTCTTCCGTCTCGTCCGGGAAATATTTCTTCAATGCGACCCCGCACCCATTGCTTCCTCGTCATGCCGTCAACCACCAGCACCAAGTCACCAACTTCTAGTTCCTTCACATCCTCGAACCACTTGCACCTCCGAGTGATCATTAGCAGGTACTCTTTCAGCCATCTTTGCCAAAACTCGTCCGTGATGCGCCTTGCTAGTTTCCAACTGTTTCTCAGGACAGCTCGATTGTCTAGTTGCCCAGTATGCAAGAATTTTGACCCAGAAGAGTTACCCAGCAGAAAATGATTGGGTGTCAAAGCTTCCCGATCAGCTGAATCCAAAGGAACGTACGTAAGCGGCCTCGAATTGATCATCCCTTCAGCTTCTGCAAGAATAGTCTCCAGAATCTCGTCGTCCGGTTTACGTGGAGTTTCCAACGCGGCTCCAATCGCTACCTTCACTGAGCGCAGATAAGGCATTGTCCAGTTAGAATCCGGACGCAGATAATCACTTATATCTCAGAGGTGGAATAACAAACAGAAAAGGTTTAACCCTCAAAACAAAGATAATTTACTGTAGTTTCATGGAAAAATATCATTAAAATTATTAAGTTTAATGTTTAATACATTTCCTTATTTTTACCGTGATAACTTCCTTAAAAATCTGCACAATGGTAGTAAATTTTAACATCAACGCCTTCGGCGTATTTGTTTAACAATCGGGTCATCTCTGTAGTGTCCTGAGACCCTCTACCAGTCTGATTAGGAATCCAAAGAAACTTTACCAAATATTTATCTTCATGCGAAATTAAGGGCTGTTTAGTGAATTCCAAAGAAGCAAAATTTGAGTGTGTTTTTCGTAAATAAACACTATCCAACAGTGATGACACCACTTCACATCTCAGGCTGTCGTTATAGCTCACCAAAGTAGCTCAAACCTCTTGAGATCCCTTGTGGGCATTTTTGAAAAGCAGCGCGCGATTCTTGAGTTTGTCATCTTTGTACACATTTGGTGTAAAAATCGTGATGTGAGAAAACGATGTCCAGAGCTCGAACTTCCTGGCAAATCTTGGAATTCCAAGCAGATTTAACCATGAACATAAACTTTAAACATCCTTGCACACTTCCTCATGGCATGGTTAACAACATCTGAGCACATCACACATAATGGTTTTGGAGATATCAACATTTTTCGTGACTGTCGTATCTGACCACCTTAAATTTTCAGCGTGTTTGTGCAAAAATTTTTTCCTTCACATGTCTTCAATCTGAAATAACTTTTCACTCGTAGTAAGAAAATCGATGAAATTTTCACCATCAATAGAGGACTTGTTTACAATCAGACTGCAGTGAAAAAAAATAGAATTATGATCATTTAGAGCAGTGTTTCCCAAACTTTTAGGAGATATCGCCCCCTTGGAGCTTGAGAATAATATTTTCGCCCCCCTCAGTGAGATTGAATTTTTCCATGATAAAAGGCTAAAAATTTGCTAACCGGGAGCCGTTAATAGCCCACTATTTGACACTTTTATGGTAACACTGGTATTTAATGTACCTAAATTAGTATCGCTCTCATTTTCATTGAGTTGTAATGCAAATGCGTTGATTGTCTGCATTTGAAAAAAAAACTGCATTTTTGCATGTAAAAACAGTGCATCTTGAGATCATAGTATTGAACAAAATCGAGCAAAATAGAACGGACTGTGAACATTTACGAACACTCGTTAAACTCAACCAGATGTTTCACCAATATTCTAAAAGGGGGTTCTTCAACACCCGAAATATTTAGTCATAAGAACTCAAATAGGACTGGTGAGAAATTGAAAAACAATTACAAAAATATCGTTGAAGCAAAAATTACAACTCGAATAAATGTATGGAATTTCAAAATCGACCCATTTTTTCTCGATTTATTGTAATTTTTCTAATCAACGTAAAAATAATCTTAAAAAATCCCAGAAAGCTTGGAATTTGAAGAATTTTCTAATAAGCTTAGTTCAAAATCGACGAAATGGCCACTTATACCCCTTTGCATCTGGGCCCCTTATTTGTATATTTTCAAATGTAGTCAGCTTTGCTCAGTAATTAAAAATTATGAAAAGCCTGGGATGTGTGTCAAATCAGCTTCCCAAGAATTGTAGAAATTTGTGTTGTCAAATAAGTAGATATGCAGACATGCAGCTATCACTCGCTTTTGAGAGAATTCAACGCTTTATTTGTGGAAGATTTTCAAAAAGCTACTTTCACTAGCAATGTTTGAAATTTCTCCTGGAAGCTTCTCTGATATATTTTCAAACAATATGTGACGACCTTCATCCGAATAGTGTTCTAGATGCATCTTAAACGTCATGTTTTTGATTGAAGTTTCAATAAAAAAAAACCTCATATAAATTAAGAACAAAACTTTCTTATTTTTTACTTAATGAGAAAGTTTTGTTCTTGCCTTCATAACTTGGACAAAAATCAATTTTCAAATCCTATAAACAAAAAATCTTGAAATGTCAGGGAGTTTTAATGATAGAGATGACATTCTGAACTTGTATTTCAATATTTTTGATATTTCTCAATTATTTAAAAAATCGCCCCCTTATTTAGTATTTTCGCCCCCCAAATTTGGTATTTCAAATTTTCGCCCCCTTCGGCCTGATTTTCGCCCCCAGGGGGGCGATTTCGCCCACTTTGGGAATCACCGATTTAGAGCGTCACAATAAATTATCCTTTGCGTCCGGATTCTAACTGGACAATGCTTCATATCGAAACGTTGGCGTATTTCATTGAATATTGTTTCATTGAATATTGTTATTGGTATTGTGGTACCAATCTACTATAAGGAATGTAATGACGTGTTGCTTCGACAAGATGATCGGAAACTTGGCTTCCATAGTTGCATAGGGTGCATAACCTATTCGGCCACGGCTTCGCAGAATTCCTTTCTCATCCATGAATAGATACCTTTTGTAGATGACACTAGTTTTTTTGACCGTTGGATGTTGACCTTCGGAAGGGCCTTGACTCTTTTTCAGGATGTCGATTTCATCCGCAAAAGACTCGCTCTGAGCCGTTTTAAACAAGGCTTCTTCTGCTCGTAGTAGTTCGTTTCTGGTGAGGTAGCCCAGCTCAGGTTGTTCTTTGCTTTTTCTCTTTTTGAGATTGGAGATCCACCGAAACACGTATGCAGTAACACGGAGCAACTTGGACCACCTGTTGAATTTTTCGAAGACTATACTGCCCCCACTCGCATAACAGTCCCATCTTTGCTGGCATTCCTATTCATATGGGACAGTTATGCGAGTGGGGGCAGTATACTCGAGGAAAAGTGTGCCAAATTTGAGTGGATAGGTCGAAGTTCTTCTTGTGTTACGATGCTTGTTTTCTGCTTTGGCCAGTGTTCTTCGAGCTCGTACAGGAAAGACGGACCATGGAACCATTGGTTGTTCGTCCTCTCCTGCCAGCCGTTGTTCCATTTGGTTGCTAGATCCGCAACGTTCATTTTCGATGGTACCCATCGCCATTCCGACTGCTGCGTGGATGACAAAATCTCCCCGACTCGAACGACGACAAATTGGTGGTATCGCCGGTGATCGGAAGCGCGTATCCATGCAAGAACAGTGTTTGCATCAGTCCAGCAGAATCGTTTACTGATCGAGTACGTGTGCTGGTTCTGGATTGTTTCCATCAGACGGCAACCAAGAACGGCCGCCTTAAGCTCCAGTCTGGGAATAGAGAGAGCTTTGAGGGGGGGCACTTTCGTTTTTGCGCCGACGAGTGCTACATGTGTACTATGTTCAGTTGCAAGACGAAAGTACACCACAGCTGAGTACGCTGAATCGCTTGCATTTACGAAAAGATGGATTTGCAGAGAGGCGTAATTTGTCGGAACTGAGCACGGAAAGTTGTATCGCAATATTCGTAGCTGGTTTAACTGCTGTAGCGAGCCGATCCACTGTAGCCAACGGACATTAGTTTCTTGAGGAATTGGTTCGTCCCACTCCGTCCCTTTTGTCCAAAGCTCCTGAATTAGTACTTTCCCGTGTATTAGCAGGAAGGAGATAAGGCCAAGTGGGTCAAATAGACTTATGATTACTCTGGCTACCTCGCGTTTCGTGGGAACGTAGTCAATGCTCATTATCTGGAGGATATCCTCACGCGAGCCGAATGTATAGACAAATATATCTTCGTCCGGCACCCATTTCATTCCCAACACTGATTCGACTTTTCTAGCTCTTTCCAAGTCAAGATTCTTCGGCTCCGTTTCTATGACTTCTCCTATTCCATGCAGGACTTCCGGTTCGTTTGACAGAAATCGACGTAGGGTGAAGCCACCTCTAGCGTGTACAAGTTTAACCTCGTTCACGACGCTCACCGCCTCCGGAATCGTCTCGAAGCTATCTAAATAGTCATCGACATAATGTTTGTTAACGATGGCTTCTGCTGCCCGAGGGTACTCTTCGGCGAACTCTTCCGCGTTGAGGTTCTTCACGTATTGGGCCGACGCCGGTGAACAGGTAGAACCAAAAGTCGCCACGTCCATCACGTAGGTGACAGGTGGATCCGTTACATGTTCTCTGAAGAGAAAACGCTGAGACTGGCACTGCCCATATTCGCATAGGTGACGTAAACGCCACATAGGTCAAAATCCACTTTTTTAGCTTAACATATCCTACACCATGTATAGCATATGCTCCAATTATTAAAAAAATGTGTTTGTTCTAAAACATGTGAGTATATTGAAAAGAACGTTTTGACGTAACCACCATGTGGTCGCAATACTGACGTCTGTGTACAAGAAAACTAAAATCTCCTCATAAAACGTGATTGAACATAATTTATTGAGATAATTTATTGACATAAACATAATTTATATTTGAGATATCTAATTATTTGATTTCAGATGCCTGAAAATCATTTTCAATATCAACTACTTTCATAGTGATTTAATACTTATGATTTAGTAGTTAATACTTATTATGGATGCAATGTAGATACTGAAACATTTATGATGCTTTGACAACAACATGCGAATAATTTAACAAATTGATACTTGATAGCCTACAACTCGTAATGGTGAGTCTACGCCGATTGAAGTTATCGTTCCCACTGGTCTCAATCCTGGATCAATCGCTTCCAGTCGCCCTAAGATTTTGGAGCCCCTTAGGGCCGCAAAATGCAGTTGAGGAAGACCTAATAGGCCAACGTGCGCGCCCTACCACGAAGCCAACGGCTCCTTCCTGGTTCTCTGCTAATGTGGTATAAGTTTGTCATTTCTCTGGCATACGAGCTACGTACCCAGCCCACCGCAACCTGCCGTGTTTTATCCGCTTCATTATACATCAGTCAACCGATTTTGTCAGCCTGTTTCGGGGACACATTTTTTATTCTCCTTAAATATCTAAATAGAATTTCAAGCAGTAGTTTAGTGATGAACATGATTGAATTAGTTAAAGTTTGACCGTAAGTTAATGAGAGCAAAACGTTTGTGGGGCTGACAAAATTGCGTGTATCGATTTATTTACATACTTGGTACAATTCGTAGTTCATGCAACGCCGCCATATGCCGTGATCCTTGTTAGCGGCGAGTATTGTTCGCAGTTAACGTGCTTACTTTAAATTACTCTAAAATGGGTGTTTGTTAAATCTCCTAATAGAATCCAAACACTTCATGTATGAACAGTTGTATTTTTTGTATGGATGGTTGTGGTAGATCTCTATCGCCTCCTCTGAATTACGACGTAAACTCCTCAAACCCCCTTTCAGCTACTTACTAAGTGCTTGAGGCAAATTCATTGAAACCCGAAACGTGAGTTTTTGTGGCACCTGACTGATTAACGAAACAGTAAAGTCATGGTTAGCCACGAGTAAAACCATTCCACAGCAAAACTATTATAAGTTTTACGTTTTGTTTCAAAACCATCGTTGAAACAATACTACTGAACTGCTGTGGCTATTTAGTCTAACAAAAGTGAAACGGCCAGGAGTTTGGCATAGCCATTTTAATTCTGTTAGGCTGAGAAAGCCACAACAGTTCAACATTTCTTCCCAGTCGTAAACACTCTCCAGTGCGTAAACAATCCAAACAATTAAATCCATATCTATCTGATTAGGCGTTGAGTGTAGAATTAGCATGTTAGTTAAAATACACATATAAATAAAAATGAAAAAAAAATTGATTAGGCGTTTGGTGTATGAGCTTTTGATTTACTAATTTAACTGCAAAAACTTAGTTTCGTAACATTTCGTAATTTGTCGAATATGAGAAAAAATAAATGAGGGTGATACTCAATGTTTTAGTTTATCAAGTAAATCTCAAAAAATTCTAAATAGGGTGACGATGGGTATTCTCGGCAGGTTTGTTCTCTTCGTCATGGGGTTTTTTTGTCGGCCAAATTTCCTGAAACTTGGGCATATAATTCAGCTTGGTTGGGAAGGATTTGAGGCTAACTCTGAGTTCAACAGCTTTCAAAAAACCCCCCATGACAAAAAGAACAAAACTGCCGAAAATACACAATTTCCCCTATTACTAAGGTATTTCTTAATAAATAGTTACGTACAACACCATATTTTGGATAAGGCATAAAATAACCTTTTCAACATAGACTGCCTTAATTGCAAGGTGCATTGGAAGAAGCCGTTAGGATCCATCGCAGAGCCTGGGGATTAATTTTAATTCCGGTATTTTGCACACATTAAACGAAATAAGAAAACTGGTCGGCGTAAAGTCAAATTGGACTAGGCGATTTTTTGGACAGGTAAAGATAAGCCAAGGAATCATAGTATTTCAAGAAATAATGCACATGCTTTGATATCCCAATTTCTTGCAGGGCATTTTCCCATAATAGGGGGCAATCAGTGAAGTACTAGATTGAAAGTAGTGAGCTAGATTTTTGTATGGTGAGATGATCGATTTTCCATTTCTGCAATGAAATGGTGCAAACAGCATGGGTTATATGATTTCTTGCCTAATTTGATGCTGTTTGAGCAAAAGTTTGGGTAACTGTGTTGTTGAAGTTGCAAGAAAAAATAATACAACAACAAAGATACCCAAACTTTTGCTCAACCAGCATCAAATTAGGCCAGAAATCATATAACCCACGTTGTTTGCACCATTTCATTACAGAAATGGAGAATCGATCATCTCACCATACAAAAATCCAGCTCACTACTTTCAATCTAGTACTTCACTGATTGCCTCCTATTATTGAAAAACAGTTGGTCCGGTCTGATTTAAAGCCGACCAACTGTGAATCTTACTACGATGCCCATGCTTTATCGTACGCTCGACCGCACTATCAGATAGTTCACATTTTCAGACGTGTTATTTAACGCACGAATACGGTCATTCAGCCGGAGACCCGGGTTCGATTCCCGTTCCGGTCGGGAAATTTTTTTCGACTCCCTGGGCATGGTGTATCATTGCACTTGCCTCACAATATACAAAAGCATGCAACGGCAGGCAAAGGAAGCCCTTCAATTAATCACTGTGGAAGTGCTCAAAGAACACTAAGTTGAAGCGAGGCAGGCCAAGTCTCAGTGGGGACGTACAGGGGATAGACAAAATGATCGGGACAGGCAAAATTTTCACTTTCCAAAAAATGTTCAACTAGCTGTAACTTTTCGAAAAGTGCATCAAATATTCTCAAAATTTTACTGCAAGCTCTTCAACTAGTTGTGTATCAGTGAACAAAATTTGGAAAAGATCGGACAATTCTTCACGAAGTTATAAAGATGTTTAAAAAAGATAAAATTATCCGATAGCCTACTTTGAGCTGTTATATCTCCGGATTCAATGAACCGATTGCTTTGGAATTTTGACCATTCATGACTTATATAATGAACTCTAGAAAACATTTGACTTAACTTGAAATTTTTAACAGGCGAAAAAGTTATAGCGATTTTATTTTTTTCACGTTTTTTTAGTAAATTGGTCTATTTTTAATATGCATCCCATTACTTTTTCAATTTATTGGCGGCTATGTTGTTACTTTCCTTCAAAACGCATTTATATATAAGTCAATTAGAGGGAAACTAAATGAACTATAATTTGCATCTTTAATTTTGAAACGATGTTGATGTTTTGGATAATTTGGTGTTTTATTAGAAAAATAATCTAATCGTTTTAATTTTCTTCCGTGTTAAGAATATTAAGTTAAGTCAATGGTTTTTCATAGCTCATTATATAAGTCATAAATGGTCAAAATTTCATTGCATTCGGTTCATTGAATCTGGAGATATAACAGCACAAAGTTGGCTATTGGATAATTTTACTTTTTTCAAAAATCTTTATAACTTCGTGAAGAATTGTCCGATCTTTTCCAAATTTTGTCCACTGATACACAACTAGTTGAGGAATTGACAGTAAAAATTTGAGAATATTTGATGCATTTTTCGAAAAGTTACAGCTAATTGAATATTTTTTGAAAAGTGAAAATTTTGCCTGTCCCGATCATTTTGTCTATCCCCTGTAGATCCAAGAAGAAGAAGATGGACATTCCGGAAAAAAATCTAACACGTTTTCAGAAAACGGGTACCGTAATAGCTAAAGCTAACACATATTATTACTTCATTAAGACATTTTGTCAGATGATTTTAACCAAACTAAATAAATAAATAAATAAATAAATAAATAACGGTCATAGCAATCTGGTCGTTACGTCAACTTATCCGTGTAATCATTCATCAAAACGACTGAATGGTCGCATAAACTGACGTACACGTTTTAAATATGGAAAAATTACATGAAACATCTTAAAATCATTGCGGCTCACTTTTTGTAGCTGTAATCCACGAAACTGGCAGATTATTTCATTCAAATAATCGGTGCATGTGTAAATCCGGAAAAAATCTATAAAATCGTGTTTTCCCATCAGAGCAGACGTTGGTGGTTACATCGACTATGCGAATATGGGCAGTGCGGCAGTCAGGTGAGCGGATGTTGATCTGATGGAACACACAGCCACACAGCCACCGGATATTGTCGAAACTGGTACAGAACTTTGGGAAGGGGGGTTAGAAGATCCGGCCCTTTAAGAAGCTGAGAGTTGAAAGACGTGCCACCTACTTTTGCCGCCGCATCCCAGATGAGTTTCAGCTGTTCTGCTAACATTGCCGCTCGTACACTAGACGTTACGCTACCATTTGGGTCCGGAGCCTTCTTTCCCTTTCCCTCTCCCTTTAATGTTACCCTAGTCGTACTTACAATAGCTATAGTTCAACAATTAATGTTAAGTTTCGCGAAGTAGTGTAGGATTAGGTTTAGAAAACTGTAAGTAATTGTAAATATAACTTTAGTAAACATAATAATTAAGCGGTAATTCAATTATTTTCATCATTGGATAGTTGGATTAATTGCTGCACAACTGGAATTCACTTTCAATTTTGTTGTTCTACCTACTTTCTACCAAGTCATCTTCGATGACGTTTTGGTGAGGCCCCTGTCAGAGTTGACAGTAGGACCCACGTCGACAGTGTTGCCGTTGGGTGGGATTTCGTCGCAACAACAGTCTAAGCCAGCACTGTGAGAAAGATTGCCTCCTTTATTCAGACGTGATACAATAAACTTGACACTTTCGTTGAAACAGCAGTCGCCCCGAATCACTCCCGTTCCTTTGTTTCGGATGCATCGCTGAACCCAACGGAAGGCCATATGCGCTGCCCCGGATGGGTACCCCCGAAAATTGTTTCCACCCATCCGAATGATTGACAGAGACAGAAGGATGACCAGAACAAAGAGGTGCTCTTGATGAGGTGCTTCGCCCCGCGAGGAGACAGCACACGTTCGTTCCGTTGTTGGCTGCTTGCTGCTAGACCCATTAACAAAATAATCGAAACGCAACTTACCGTAAACAGACAGCTCGCCACGCAGACGGCGGCCCACGAGCCGACCCAGTACTTGAGCACGGTTCGCTCGCTCTCGGAGAAGAACATCGAGTTGCACGGCGCGCCGCAGTCTTTGGTGACCTAAAAAGAGAAAAAGTGGTAGAAATGAGCCCAAATTGGAACATGAAAATAAAAGTCAAATTTTAAATTATATGCAGACATATGCGAGTGAGAAAACAAGCTCCAGAAAAGGGGCAGTATTAATTAAGGGGCGAAAGGTAGTTGCGACAACTGAGATGGTGAGGTTCACTATAACAAACTGACTCATTAAAAAGTGTTCAATTTCATTGGTAAATACAATAACATTTCGAGATTTGTATGAACCGTAGCCTTTGGTCAGACCCTCCTTCCTACATGGGCAGACCCTGCCTTAAATTTTCTGTGAGTGAACGCCATTTTCAGTCAAATCAGCTTTTCTTGCAGAAGGTTGTTTTTTTATCTAGTTTGTGTTTTAATATCATAAGAGCATACTGTGGGCGCATTAAACAGCTTGTCCTAATTAAATGTTATGGTGTAGAATCCTGTTTGTTCGGTTCGGTGAGTGCGACATCTGTTGCTGCGTGCGGCTTCAGAAGGTGGAGGGGTGGAGGGGCACTGCCGAAGAATGTCGTTCTGCTGCGAATTGTTGGATATCAGGTGACATGGCGAAGTGCCAAAAGTGGAACCCGAGAGGCTCACCCAAAAGAGGCCAAAATCCAATTTTATGCTCGTGGTAACAAGTGCCTGGCTTCAGTTATGACAGTTATGCTTCTCATGTAAAGTTTCTAAAATGGCGAGCGCTGCGCTGGTTGAGGCTAGACCGCAACCGGGAGCCGGTTTTCAAAATCCAAAAAAAAACATTCGAAGCAGTCTCAATT
The DNA here is from genome assembly GCF_035046485.1 of Aedes albopictus. NCBI lineage: Eukaryota > Metazoa > Arthropoda > Insecta > Diptera > Culicidae > Aedes > Aedes albopictus. Next base: position 330,888,590 of record NC_085138.1, read on the forward strand.
AATTAAAGCTACCATATCGGCACATTGAGGGCTGCTAGCTGACAGCCGGCTCAAGCGTATAAGCGCAGTGCACACACAAATGGATACTGTCCCCTGAGGGGACCGTCGATCATCTGAGCTCACGCATCGATTGGTGGAGCCCTCCGGGTGACAAATTTCGTTGATGGCAAAAGTAGTCAATTTATCATTTTGGAAGTGCTCATGGTAGGAAACTTGTTTCTATTTTATGTCTCTTACGAGGTTTTGCGATGAAGGTTGATCGGATAGAGTAACTTGTTGGAAGCATAAGTTGATTGGTGTAAGATGAAAGAATGTCACTTTTAGTTATAAATGCGCCATATAACTTAAATTTAGAATTTGAAGGTTGACACGTCTAACTCGATTTCATCCTACCGTATGCGTGATAAAGTTTGCACCATCGTTAAATAACGTTTCAGTTTACTTGTGAATACAATATATTGGTTTTCTTTGCGGCCATTTAAATTATAACTCATGTCACAGTAGACTGTGAATAAAAATGTTAATTTTCTTAGATTGACACTTGCACAATAACTACCACAATTCTTTATTACACCAACGAACCTAACCTCAAAATGACCTACAATTCTGAGGTCATTTTGACAGATTAAACATGAGCATGAAAAGGACGGCAACATGATCGATAAAGTAGAATATATGATCCGTCTTTTTCGTGCATGTGTGTGGTCTGTCAAAATGACCTGAGAATTGTCAAACATTTTCATGGCTAGCTTTGTTGGTGTATTGAAGAATGGCATCCTACTCGTGATTTGTTTACGCGCAAATGTCGAAAAGTGGCTTTTCAGTCACCGTGGGAGTGTCGCAGTCAAAAATCAATATTTTTGAGATTTTGTTCTATTTTGACATTGCTTAATGGTGTAGCAATTAACACACAAACAAAATTTAATATAACTTTTGATTCTGGAATTTGGTACGGGATCGATAGTGAACATACTTTTGTCGGAGAACGAAAAAAAACGGATGTTGCGTTCGGTCAAATTAAAGACTTTCTTATATGGTGCTACTCGTAGCTCCCGGATGCCATTGTGTGTGACAGTGGATTCATGCCAACATATTGAGCAGTCAGCAACGACGCATGCTGCATCAAGTGATCAAGTAGGCATGGCCAAATCACAGACATCCGCGTCGTCATCATCGGTCAACAACGTCAAAGTGAAAAGTCAGTGCATTCTCGCAGCTCCCGCTTGCTCGCAATAAATCTAAATTGCACATTTGGCGATCCTGCCGGATTAAATTATAGATAAACCTGTTGTGAATGAATGTGGGCAAGCGGGGGCGTTTAAAAAAAAAAGTAGTGATTGTAGTGAATTTTAATGGGAAAACGGAAAGTTTGTGCGATCAAAATTGAGTGAGTGTGCTTTTTTGTTGCATCTTCCTAAGAAGTTTCAGAAGGTAGGAATCCTGGTAGGAACTGCAGCTTGATTTATGGTAAGTTACTGATTGGACTTTATCTAAAATCAACCGATACCCAAACTGTTGTTCATGCTATGTTTCTGCAACCAGGGGAGAAACAAGGCACAGCAAGAGCGCATGCAGATTTCGAAATGCAGGAAGAAATGTGTTGCTAGTTAGGTCGGCGTAGAAAGTTAAATCAATTATGGGCTAGCGTCACCAAAATGTGGTCAAATGACAACGATATTTTTTCAATTTTAGATCGAAGCAAAAATGTTCTGGTGTGTTTTCTTTAGCACCGCGATGTTGAGGCTGTTTTATTTGATTGTCATTCCAAAACAAAACAAAAAAAAAACATTGCGCCACGAAGCTTCATGGCTTACTAGATGTTAAACTGTTAAACACTATAAAACGAATTCATGTCTTACATTTTCCGATGATAACTTGTGTGGCTTGATGATTGTTTGAATTTTATGAAAATACTAGCTGTACCCGGCAAACTTTGTCTTGCCTACTGCGTTTTTTGACGTTTCAAGTCCCTAGTCTAGTCCAAGTCCCCGTTCAAAATGTACGAAAACCCGATTTTCAAAAAACTCACAATTTTTCAATGTTTTTTGTCTCATAAACCTTCCTTGGGTGAAAACTAACAGAACAAAACTCAAACAACCCGAATCGGACCATCCGTTTGCAAGTTATGCGCGGTCCCACGTATGCCACTGCATTTTTATATATATAGATGGAATCTTTTTTTTTTGCGGTTGGGGATGATAACCGTAATCACCGTAAATTTTACATAATTTGGATTTATGATGTTTTTGCATTAATGTTATAGTTCCAATACCATAATATTAAAGACAACAAATAAGGAAGGTAGGCTCCTTAACACAGGTAAGATAGTCACCTTTTAAAAAAAAGCTTAAGAAAAAACATCAGACCAAACAAATATGGCTGCCACAATGGCAGACTTGGATCCTTACTCACGTTTTCAAGCGCACTAATCTTGAAAATTCGTAAACAAATTCGCTCAATTTGGAAAAGCTGCCTCTGTTTGCAAGTGTGCAACGTCAGGATAAACAAGTGCGGCTTGGTTCCAGACTTCGTTCATCAGATTTGTGCCTCTAAAGTTAGTATGAAAAATTGCAAAGAGATTTACTGATGTTTCACCTTCAGTTGCGAGATAAACGGCATGCGATTGTAATTTACGCAGCTATGAAATGAATTCTCATCGGAGAATAGAATTGTCAGACAAAAGAGGCACAACACAAGCAACAAAGAAGTCGCGGCGATTACACTTTATCCCAACTGGAAACAGATAATGACATGATCTCGAAAATTTTTGTTCTGGACTAAATGGATGCTGAATTTGTTGCGTACTTTTCAACTCGTGAATAATCGATTATTACTAACCCAAAATAGAATCTGTTTTATGGTAAATCTTAATAGCGTTGCAGTATTTACCGTCTCGAAGTTACCGCTCGAAAATCGCAATGCAAGTCTCTAAAAAAATTTCTAAACCCCCGGTGAACGACCTTTACCCAATTCTGTTCAAATATGTCGCATTGGGTGGTTTGTCGCAACAAATGCAAGTCGTGACATTGTCATTATTGTTGTGCGATAATTGAATTTTGATTATGTGATTCCCATAGATGAATTAATGAGCGCCGGTACTATACCGCCGTCCTATGCTCACTGAACATGCACAAAAGCTTGTTTCTATCACCACAACGTTCGCTAGTGATCAACGAGGAGTAGTTTTTGTGACAAAGACGATTCCTGATGCTAAGAATTTTCAAAATTTAGCAAATTTCGAGAAGGCTAGCTACTATCTGCGAATTTTGCGTATGATTGGGTAACGCTTGTGTACTTACTTCAGAGGATTACATATTGCTTAATGTATTTTGAGTTTTGGTACACAAATAACGAAATGTATCATTGGAGATAAACCAGCCTCGGGCTGAAAATCTCCCTAATAAAGCTAATAATAATGCACATTGTTTCCTATTCAGATTTTCCTTCAGGATACACCAGCTTAATAATGAGTGACTGAACTATTATGACCGAAAATCGGTTGTAATTCGCCTGACAGTTGCAATATAGGTGCATACTTATTGGCACAAAGTTCAAGAAAGAATTTCATACTTCAAATGTGACATTCTGGATAAATTATAATCACAGTAGAATGGTATGAAGGTTTCTTTGTGACAGGTGCTATCCATATTCATATTCATTGACCGAGATGCGAAAGACCATACGTTTTATGATCTCCCATTTTACGTCAAAAAAATAAAAGTGTTCAACAGCGTGATTAGTTGTGGCAAAACTTGTTTATAAAAAATTAGTCCACAGCGTGTCCGGATGACCGCATCTTTGTAATTGTCTTACGAAAAAAAAAACAGTCCACAGCGCGTCCGGATGACCGCACCTTTGTAATTGTCTCATGGCGACAATAAAAAAAAAAACTGTCCACAGCGCGTCCGGATGACCGCACCCTTGTAATTGTCTCATGGCGACAATAAAAACAGTCCACAGCGCGTCCGGATGACCGCACCCTTGTAATTGTTTTATGGCGACAATAAAAAAAAAAAACAGTCCACAGCGCGTCCGGATGACCGCACCTTTGTAATTGTCTCATGGCGACAATAAAAACAGTCCACAGCGTGTCCGGATGACCGCACCATTGTATTAGTCTCATAGCGACAAAAAAATAGTCCACAGCGCGTCCGGATGACCGCACCTTTGTAATTGTCTCATGGCGACAATGAAAACAGTCCACAGCGTGTCCGGATGACCGTACCTTTGTAATTTTCTCATGGCGACAATAAAAAAAACTGTCCACAGCGCGTCCGGATGACCGCACCTTTGTAATTGTCTCATAGCGACAATGAAAACAGTCCACAGCGTGTCCAGATGACCGCACACTTGTAAGTGTCTCATGGCGACAATAAAAAAAAACTGTCCACAGCGCGTCCGGATGACCGCACCCTTGTAATTGTCTCATGGCGACAATAAAAACAGTCCACAGCGCGTCCGGATGACCGCACCCTTGTAATTGTCTTATGGCGACAATAAAAAAAAAAACAGTCCACAGCGCGTCCGGATGACCGCACCTTTGTAATTGTCTCATAGCGACAAAAAAAATAGTCCACAGCGTGTCCGGATGACCGCACCTTTGTTATTGTCTCATGGCGACAATAAAAACAGTCCACAGCGCGTCCGGATGACCGCACCTCTGTAATTGTCTCATGGCGACAAAAAAAAAAAAACAGTCCACAGCGCGTCCGGATGACCGCACCCTTGTAGTTGTCTTATGGCGACAATAAAAACAGTCCACAGCGTGTCCGGATGACCACACCTCTATAATTGTCTCATGACTACAATAAAAACAGTCCACAGCGCGTCCAGATGATCGCACCTTTGTAATTGTCTCATAGCGACAAAACAATAATTCACAGCGCGTCCAGATAATTGCACCTTTGTAATTGTCTTATGGCGACAATAACAACAGTTCACAGCGCGTCGTCCGGATGACCGCACCCTAGTGATTCTCCAAGGATGCAAATCTAGTGATCATGATAGGATCCCAAATGTGTTGCGGTTGGAAAGCATCGCGCAACGATAGAATTTTGTCGTCAAACATTCATAACAAACCATGCTCCGCGAATATTGAATCGCTCGGCATGTGCGACCGCGATGCGATCGTTATCATGAAGTCGAAATGGTAAATTTCGATTTTCAGTCACTTTTTGTGCATTCTTTTTGCTGATGCTTCGCGATTTACATAAGAATGTAAAATTTCAGGTCATGAATTTTGGTTCCGGGTGCAAAAGTAGCTGTTATCGTGATGAATAAAGTTTATCGCGACTTGTAACAAGATCCGATAACGATAGATCCCGCGATAAAGCGTGCATCAGATGTTTAATTGCTCTATGATACGAGCACAGTGCGAGAGTGTCGCATCATGCTACCACAAGAGCAACGGCTATCTTTGATTGTTCGTATGGTGTATCATTTATCGCTAGAAGTGATTTTCTTCCATCCTTGTTATTGTCTCTTAGCAAAAAAATATAGCTGCTCTAAATGAATTCTTAATCAAGAATTTAAAAAGAATTGTTGAGCACTGTGTGTTCAGATGAAACTTTTCACTAAGTACGTAGGATCTCACGATAAAATTCCAGTTAAAAACAACCTTTTTTGGTGAAACGGGAAATGTTTCACTAGTCCGATTTGTCCTATGTGTACTACTTGTCAGCTAATTATGTTTATTATATTCAGTATGGTTAAAAAAAAAATAAACAATGAAATTTACGTGAAAAAAAATGAATTGCACCACTCTCTCGTTTACAGTTTCCATGTAGTTTTGTATGGATGTGGAGATATTTAAACATATTTCAATTATAAAAAGAATTTAACAATAATTTAACAAAATTGTTCTATAATGTTAGTTTTGTATTGGTATTTGGCAAAGCCTAATGTTTATCGTCAAGATAAATGCGAAAATGTTACTTCAGGAGACCTAATAGATATTAAAATGATTCGAAAACTTCTTAGTGTTCCGATAAACTCTGAGCATTCACTTGGGATGAATGCGTTGTGAAGTAAGAATTAAGCAGTTTCACCTTTGCGCAGTATTATTTATTGAGTTTTGCATGGAAAATTAACCCCAATTTTCTCTCTGAGAGTGAAAAGAGCGGCAGCGAATAGGATTCAAAACAAACCACCGGAAACTGTCAAAAATCGTGTGGAAGTGAGAAGAGTCCCAACTAACAAAAGTAGCTGCATAACAGCTTAAGGCGCAAACAATTGAGTAAAAGTGCTTTATTAAGCTCTTAAACAGCAAAAATGTTAGTTGGGAACGGGACGAACGAGGATGAACTGAAGGATCGTGAAAGTACTTGTGACGTCATTTTGTAAAACGTCGCTATCAGCTTTGAAGACTATAACAAAGTCTCTTGAACTTGATCAGTTTCCAGCAGTAACGGAGCTGTATGCGTTGGGTATAAGAGATTCCATACTTCTTTATGCTACATCTATCCTGTCATTGAGATAACTAGTAAGATTATTTTTTTTTAACAAGAAAAAATATTTCATTCCCGAGAGGGGGGTGGATGTGTGACAGTGGATTCATGCCAACATATTGAGCAGTCAGCAACGACGCATGCTGCATCAAGTGATCTAGTAGGCATGGCCAAATCACAGACATCCGCGTCGTCATCATCGGTCAACAACGTCAAAGTGAAAAGTCAGTGCATTCTCGCAGCTCCCGCTTGCTCGCAATAAATCTAAATTGCACACATTGGTATTTATGTAAGTTTTTTTTCCTATGGTCGAAGGATCATCAAGGCCACCGTAGTTTTTCTTTTGTATCTGCCATGCCATAAAATTGCTGATTTCGCGTTTCTATGCAATTTTTCTCATTGAGTACATATAATTCGCCCAAATCTTCTTTTTGGTGGCAGCGATAGCCTTCGTAGTCTATGTTTACCTTAGACGACCACTGGACACCTTGAGAATAGTTGCCCTTGTCTTTTTTGGTCTAAGACCACACTGCTGAAATTACATTTTTAACATTTGCACGTGGACAAATCACGACTATCGCTGCCACCTCTTCCTGGTGCAAATTTTAAACTTAAGAAATCGGATTTTTTTTTCACCCGCAGTCTACTATAATATCAGTCAGAGCTTAAGTGCATGCAAAGAAAATCAAGATATTGTGTGTGCATGTGATCTCCCTTTCGGGACGGAACGCAAAAAACTGAAATTTCCATATAAATTGTTCAAATTTGGCTCTCTAGAATGCTTGGACTTTTTAATATATCAACACTTTTTCTTTGGCATTTGTAAGTACTTCTTTTTTACTTTCGATTCCTAGCTTTGTCCACCTAGATAAATCGAAAATTAAAAATTTGCGACAGATAAAACTTTTTCATGTTTTGAAATTTTTGCTCATTTTTTGTTTAACTTGTTGTGGTAAATCTCTCATACAACATAAACAAAAGTTTATTTGCACACATGCAAGTATATGTAATGGCACAATATAGAAAACAATTTACATCAGATAAACCAAAGATTACACAGTTGAAAAAATACGCAAAACTGTTATTGCTCAACAGCACTATTGTGAAGGTTTGTCACGAAAGGGACATGGGAACTTTATTTGTACGATGGTGCAAACATTATCACGTATACGGTACAACAATGACTCAACTAATTGTCATTTTCTTCTTTTTATTCATTTTCTTATTATAGTGAATTTTGGCTTAATGCTAGTCTTCACGCAATTGTCATTATCACTCAAAAGTTTTATACTGATTATAATCAGCGATTTTTTTCTGTTGCGAAAGCAAACTTAAGTGTATCTGACAGGCTGAAATCAAATCCAGGCTCAGATTTGCTCCTGCATATCACAATTTTAAGTTATTTCTCAAATTGTTTGGCAAAGTTTGAAATCCTGGACCATGGAATACCTACCTAAAGCCTGTATCCGCAATAATCGGGACACGGAAATACACCTGTAACTCTGCAATAGATACATTAAAATTGCTCAAATTTGGCCTCATAACATCTTGAGATGTGTTCATTTCACCTACAAAATTTCATGTGGATCGTTGCAGTACTTTTTGTTGTAGCGATGAAAGAGTGAAATGTGCGCCATTGAATTTTGTACAGACCCAAGTTTTGCTTGCCAGCGCTGTAACTTTTGAATTTGACGAAGAAAATGGCTGAAATTTTGAACACAAACCTCTCAATCTACATTTGTTGCTTAGGCAAAATTTCAAAAAAATCGATGCACTATCAACAATTTTATAGTCGAAACATGTATTGGGACTAAACGTGATTTTAGCTCCTCAGACAGCAAACAGTCAGTACCCTTTATTGTTTCGATTGTACTAATGAAAGTACTATATCAATAATCATCAAATTTTGCAGGCATAATATACACGTAATCAACTATCTTCTGTAAAAATTTCATGAAAATTGGCAGAGAAATTCAAAAGTTAAGAATAGGCAAACATCACACATGAAAAACACGAAAAATTTTCACTAACACTCACCCCTATCAACACCAGTAACTTTCAAACCAATTGATCAACGTTGATGAAATTTTGCAAGAAAGTGTCTCTATAAGTATCATAACTGTTAACGAAATTTTATAATTATCATCACAGAACTTTGAACTGTAGCGTAAAAGAACCATCTATTATGCGAATGAAAATTGGTCATGATTGTACAAAATGCTAAAAACCACGTCTGTTTGTTTTTCATCCACAGTTAAAAGTAATGCATCGATTTTTATGAAATTTGGCACACATAATAAACATACACCAAAGAGTTCTTGGTCAATGATTTGGCAAATTTTACCGGTTCATTACAGAGCTACAGCCGTACTTCTGTGTCCCGATTATTGCGGATACAGGCTTTACATCCTAGTTGGAACCGTCCGGGATACGAGTAACCTTAGAGAAGATCGGGTAACCAATCCCTGTGGGAACTTTGGTCGTATGCAGAAAGAGTGGGTGGTGAATAACGGCAGGGAGACAATGGCGAAACGACAACGGTGGTGGCTGGCAAGGTTGGCGTCGATAGCCACCGATAAAAGGTCGTGGTTTCTATCTCCCGTGGTGTGCCGACTTCGTCCCGAGAAAACCGGCCCGAGAGGACCGGGGGCTGGGCAACTGCACTGGCTTGAGAGGGCTGCCACCAACCGGCAGGTTTCTGAGGAAACGATTTCCTAGGAATGAGCGTAACATCTGGATCTGAAAGTATGCATATCAAAATCTTTGAGGAAATCGTGATCAACGTATCTAAAAAGTCTCCGGGGGTAATTGCCCGGGATGTTAACTAGAGCCATTTGGATGTTAACTGGGTTTGTCTTGCACTAACCTAACACTCATGTTTTCCTTTAGGAGTACATTCAATTGTTCCTTAAGTTATTCGTCTAGAAATTATTGCGGACATGGATTTCTTCAGATTTTTTTATCCAGCGATTCCTACAGAAATTCTTCCAGGAATTTGCTAAGAAAACTCTCCTGTGATTCCCTTAAGAATCCACCATGGGGTTTATTCAGAAATTCACCCGGGAATTCCTTCTAATCTAATCTAATCTAATCTAACACATACGCAGCCAGTACAAGAAAGCATCCTGGAAAATAATCGGGTTAGATTACACCCGATCATTTTTCTTGTCAGTATTGATGCTTGCAGCATATCGATGATATGACACAAGCGTCAAAGCGGCCAGGCCTACTGCGTAGCGTTTACCGCAAAGATGATTCTTTGAAATGATTCGATTTCCATAAGCTCTTAAATATTTCAAATCGGATCACTTCTAGAATCTACAGGGGAGGAAGGATGCGTGGACATACCGTACCAAACGCTCCGAGATTTGATAAACTATTTAGTTGTATATATGAATGTAATAATGGCACATTAAAAAAAAGCATGAAACGTTCTCACCAAATTTAAATTGATCGTCCGTGGACCCTTTCATTGATAAATGAACCAGACGTGTGAACCAGACTGGTGGCTTGATGTTGGCAACAGGATTCCTTTTGAAGGCGATGTTTGGGTGATGTTGGCAACAGGATTCCTTTTGAAGGCGATGTTTGGGTGACGTAGTACCAAACGGCTCATCCAAGCCGAGCGATGAAAACAGTTCTTTTCTTCCACTGATAGCTTTTCAACACGAAAACAAAACCAAACTAACAAAATTGAGCCCGGCACCAGAAGCAATTCTTAATACAAATCGTGCAGCATTTATTCCAATGTAATATATTGATATACGGATATTTCACATAACTCAATTATTTTCTCCTAACCGAGTGCGGTGGGCGGAACACCAACCCAACCATCGACGTCAAAAGAGTTCGCATCGTTAGGAAAATACGACACGGGACTTCACAGGGATCTACTTTGCACTCGCGGAATAACTGCCCGGGTGGCGTAGTGCCGCACAGATCGCTAAAAGAATCGCGGAAAAACTTTTCACGAAAACACAAAAAATTGCAAAAAATGCTTGACAAGCAAACGAAAACACAACCGTTCGCGGCAACGCTCACTACGATCAGAAATTCACCCGGGAATTCCTTCTGTGAATTTTTCAGGAACAACTTCCGGAATTATTTCAAAAATGACTCGAAGCACTCTTCTTGGGATTTCTCCAGAAATTCCTTCAGGAGTTGTTCCAGGCTTCCTCTGTGAATTCCTTCAGGGATTCGTCTAAAAATTCCTACAGGAATTCGTCCAGGAATTCCTCTATAAAGTCCGCCAGAGATTCCACCAGGGGTTCGTCCAGGAACCTCTCTAGGAATTCTTTTAGGGATTTGTTCCTAAAAGTTCTCCAGTGATTCTTCAAGGAAATCCTCCAGAAATTCTTCTAGGGATTACTCTAGAGATTCCTGCAGGAGTTCCTTAGAAGATAGCTCAAAGAATTTCTCTAGAGAATTCTCTAGAAATTCTCTCAGGTATGTCTACTAGAATTCCTTCAGGAGCTCCTCCAGGCATTCATTCAGGAGTTCCTCTAGGGATTGCTCATGGAATTCTTCCACGAATTCTTTTAGGAAAACTTCCAGGAATTCTTTTAAAAATACCTCCAGGCATTGCTACAGGGATTTGTATAGGGATTCTTCCAGGGATTCATCTCAGCATTCCTTCAGGATTTAATAATGGGACTCCACCAGGAATAACCCCAGGAAATCCTGCAGAATTTACCTCAGGAATTCTGGATTTCATCCAGGCATTTCCTCCAGGATTGCCTCCAAGAATACCTCCAGGAATTACCCCAAGAATTGATCCAGAAATTTATCCAGAAAATTCTCCAGTGATTCCTTTTAAATTCTTTCAAAAATTTGTTCAGTAATTCCTCCATGAGTTTTTCCAGGGATTCCTCCGGGAGTTCTCCCAGGGTTTCTTTGGGGATTTTTTTTCTCCAGGTATTCCTCCGAGGATTCCTCCAGAGATTTCTCCAGGAATTAGTTCAAGGGATCCCTTCAGGAATCTCACCAGCATTTCCTCTAGAAATTCCTTCAGGAATTGGTCCAGGTATTTACCAGAAATTCCTATGATGATTCCTCCAATAATTCATCCAGATATTCCTCCAAGATTTTTTCCTGGAATTCCTCCAGAAATTCCTCTGGAAATTTCTAATGGAATCTTTGCCGGGATTCCTGAAGTTCCTCTGGAGATTTCTTAAGGATGCCTCGAGAAATGCCTCCAGGTATTTCTCTACAGATACCTCATGAAATTTCACTAGGGATTCCTCGAGGAATTTCTAAAGAAATTCTTCCTCCAGGGATTCTACCTGAAAGTTTTCCAGCGATTCTTCAATTAAATCTTCCAGAAATTCCCCCAGGATATTCCTCCAGGAATTCGCACAGGCATGTCTCCAGGCATTCCTTCAGGAGCTTCTCCAGGAAATCCTCTAGAGATCGCTCTAGGAATTCCTCCAGTAATTCTTTTAAGAATACCTCCAGGTATTCCTCCAGGGATATTCATTGGGATTCCTCCAGGGATTCATCCAGGCATTTCTTCAGGATTTGATTCTGGGACTCCTCCAGGAATACCTTTAAGAATGCAGAAATCAATCCAGTAAATCGTACTGAAATTACAACGGCAATTTATCCAGGAATTTCTCCAGGAAATCATCCTCCCGGAGTTTATACACGCATTATTCCAAGAATCCAAGGATTCCTCCAAGGAGTCCTCCAGAGATTTTTCTGGGCATTGCACATTGTTCGGACATTTCACGCACAAACTGTTTATTTCTCAAGTAAAAAGCATGTTCTGGTAGAAGTTCTGTTCTATTATGTTCTGTACATACACGATGTTCTATTATATATATACAACTGACTTTGCATACCCTTTGTAGTCGTTGAAGTATTAGAACGATCGGCATGATTTTTGCACGGTTCAATTCAACTTCAGGGTATATATGTTCAGATGTAGAGAAAATTAGAAAATCAACTATATAATTTATTTAAAAAAAACTTTGACATTACTGAGAAATGCATGAGATGCGAAGAGTTTCAAAAACAACACAATAAAATAAATATTCAATGCGGTAGATAATTGTAAAAAAAAAACTACACCAACACATTAAAAATGGGCAATACAAGGTTTACCGGGTCAACTAGTACTAAATAAATGAAAATTTTGCATCAGCTCTACTATGCAAACTTCTAAAAGTATTATCAGAAATAACAGAGGGTTTTCCTATTAGAATCAATTTGCATTGATTGAGGTTTTCTATGAATTATTATTCCGGTTTCACCTAGATTTTTTTGTTAAGATTTCATCAGAAATTTAAAGAAAGTATTCCTCCAGATTTCAAAAGTAGGATCTATGAGTTTCTGAGAAATTCATTCCAACTAGAATTTGAAAACCTTGAAAATACATTGGTCGTTTGATCATGCCTCTAACTTTGAAATCCTTCCTTTTTTTATAGATGCCGTCTAAATAATTCTCCAGGAACTTTTCTGAGAAAGGTACAAAATCTGATCAATACTTTTATATGAGTTAATCGTATTTTTTTTCTCGAAAACTCAAGGAATTCGATACATTTCTATATATTTTACATGTTTTTTATCCAATTTTCCAAAATAATTATTATCAAAAATGCCTCTAATTAATCTTAGAATTACTACCAGAATTCTTTTGAAGATCCTCTAAAATGACAATATTTTAATTTACTAAATTGGTTTGTTTCCGTTTCAAAAATACTCAGTTCACTAGTCTCTGAAAGCATCTGTCACAGATTCTCGTTCTGATGTTTCCAGGTACTGCACTGAACTTTAGAAGTCAATAGAAAACATAAGTTAAAAATTGCCGGTGACTAAAACAATTCCCGGCCTTATATCTATTCTATGAAAGACATTTCACAACGTCTCCATCCAAGGCGATACCCAGTGGCCCAATGAAGAATTAACCGTTCGGCGAAAAGTTTTCTCCGACTGGAGTGGGAATCAAACCCACACTCAGTGGCACACAATACGCCTAAGCGAAGCCCAATATTAGCCAATATGTGCTCTCAAATTCCTATCTTTTGTACTTATGTAACATGGAATCATGAAAAATCGTTGTGAGTTTTGTAATCAAATGTTCTTAATTAAAATAATTTCCTGCTTTTTTTGGCCTTGACAAGTATTCTATCGCATATCTCGTGTGTAGTAAATAAACTTATCATAACACATAAAAAATCAATCAAGACGTCTTGATGTATCTACTCTTTGCTTGTTATTCCGTTATCCAAAAAAAGCATGCAAAATTATACATTTAACTTGAGCCGACAAAAGCACCTTGCCCCACCCCGAAGAAATAGGGGAAAAAAAGTTTTCAGTTTGCACAAATAACAGCAGTACGGAAGCTTTTGAGATTCTGAGAAGACGAAATTTCGCTAACGAGATATTTACGAAAAAGAGACAAGCTATTCAATTTATTTCTTAAACATAAATAAAAAGGCTTCCGTATACATTTTATTGTGACGTTTTAGAAAGAAACAATCAATAGGAAATTTTAATTGAGCACCCTTGGTGTTATTTGAAGCAATTATGCAGTGATGACCTGCACGCTTTCTTAACCCATTTGAACTATGTGAAAGGATATATCGGTAATGCTGTCACCAACCGCCAATAGCGACATAATTCAGGAATTTCAAATAAGATCGGCACTACGATGAGCCAGAGCACGCAAACAAGCATTACTCTGAAATCCGGAGGACGTGGCTGCTGACGCTGATGGACCCAACAAGGAAACATACAATTTGACAGGACCTTACCCCGGTAAAAAATCGAGTTAAATCCGATGGTCTCATGACCATGATGAACCTGAAAATTCAGGGACCTCACCAGATCATTTTCAATTTAAAATGCAGTGCAAAATATCGTTTCTTACTTGTTTTGTGAGGATGTTGGTTGCTTTGATTATTTTAGCTCTCATATAGGTCATATGGTCATTTTTGGATCGTGCTTCAGTTCCTCTGAATCCGGATTCCGGTCGCATTTATTCGGAAATTTTTTGGCAAATCTCTATAAATTCCTTTGACAAACCCCATCGTTATTGATTCGGAAATTTCTTTTGGAATCCTTTTGGGAATTTATTATTAAAAATTCCCGGAACCCCCTGGATTGCCGCTGGAACTCTACGAATGTGCTTCATATTTTTGGAACGTCCTTAACTCTTCTGAAACTCTCTGATATAGGTACCCTGGAACACTTTTTGAACGCCCGGACACTCCAGAAAGACCCCTGGGGCGCTCTGAAACCCCCTATACCCTTGAAATTCCCAGAAAAACCTGGAATCTCCTAGAACGGCCGTAAAACAATTTGAAAATCCCTTAAATCCTCTACAACATCCTTGAAACCCCCAACAACCCCTGGAACGCTACTGAAATCACCTGGAACGTCTCTGAAACCCTTTGAAAATCAATGGAACGCACTTGCAATGCCTCTGATACGCCTTTGAACACCTCTAAAACTCCTGGAAATCCTCATGTCAACCTCTGAAACCCCCTGAAACGCCCTGGAACCCCTTGAAACCTCCGTAACACATCTTAAGCCCCGTTAAACGCCTCTGAAGCCGACGAGAACACCTCTGGAGTCGCTAAAACACCCGTCAAATCCATTGAAAACCCCTGGGAAGTTTCTGAAAACCCTTGAAGCTTCTTAAAACTCCTTAAAACGCTCCTCAAATCCCCTGGAACGCCTTTGAAATCCCAGGAAACATCTTCAAAGTCCCTGAAACACCGCTGAAATCCCCTGGAACGACCTTGAAACCCCTGGAATATCCCTGAAACCCCTTGAAAGCCCCTTGAATTCTCCTGAAACCCCTCCGAACACCTCCGGAAAGCCCCTGAAACCTTTAGAATCTCTGATAATGAAACCCTCGAACGCCTCAGATATTCCCTGAAACACCTCTGTAACGCCTCTGAAACTCTTTAAGAATCCCTGAAACGCTATTGAAATCACCTGGTACGCTCCTGAAACACCTCGAAACATCCCTGGAACACACATTAAACTATCTTAAACTACCTGGAACTTTCCTAGAATACCTCTGAAACCCCTTGAAACTTCTTGAGATAATCTGGAGTATCCTTGGAACTGAAACGCCCTTGACATCGAAAAAAAAATGTGGTAGTCATGATAGCAGTTTGGGTTATGCCAGTGTCCAACAATTGGATTTTGGATACATAGTGGAAGAGTGATAAAAAATTTAAAAAAATATAAATTCCCAATGAGGTAATTTTAAATAACGCAAAAGTATTAGGAACATCCTACCGGTTCTTGTAACTATGGTGTTTCCTCGATATTGATTATTGGTTTGTCAGAAAAGCTATTTTTTTAACAAAAAAATCATAAATTTAGTTTTAAGAAATGTGGAATTTTTGTGTCACCCGCGAAATAACATTTTCAATCATTTTTAAATGAATACAATGATATATGTTGCCCTTCACTGGCATTCACCAGATTTGTTAGTATGTCGCAAACAAAGAGAAAAACTTGTAATTAGAAGGCGCGGAATGTTGTTTATTGACAAATTGAGAAGTGAATTTGTGAAAAGAAACGTATTCTGTTGGGATTCAAACCCACGACTCCGTATTTGCTAGACCGCCACTTTAACCAACTATGCCACAGTAATGATTCTGCGGAATAGAAATCCAAACTGAACCCGAGTCCACACCATGAACACTCCTTCTTTAACAAATCATCTCACTTTCGGCTTAGATGCCAATCCACAACACACCCGCGTTTGTACCCACTAAGTACAAGTGAAAGCGAATTGTTTCATATGAATCCGGGACTTACTCTCGTACTCCGCATACCTAGCCACCAAGCTGTCTGTTTGCTAATTGTCTAATTTGCTAGTTGTCTAATTTAGTATGTGTCGAGAGCCCGGCACGGTCACACGCTTGACGACTAACTGCGCCGATGCGACGCAAACTAGGGTACAATAATATAGGTTGCCCTTTACTGGCCTTAACCAGATTTGTTAGTATGCCATAAACATATAGAAAAACTTGTAATTAGAAGGCACAGAATGTTGCTAATTGACAATTGAGAGATGAATTTGTGGAAAAATCGCGTTCTAGCGGGATTCGAACCCACAACTCCGTATTCCTTAGAATCCTTACCTGTTCTTTGGCTTAGTAGGTTAAAGCGCCGGTCTAGCGAATACAGATTCATAGGTTCAAATATTCAATATCGTGACTTTGAGGGCCACACTTCCATATGCGCAGTTTACATTTAGCGTGAACTGCAGAAGATAGACAAAATGATCGAGACAGGCAGAATTATCACTTCTCAAAAAATGTTCAACTAGCTTCAACTTTTAGAAAAGTGAACCAAATATTCTCAAATTTTCACTGTAAGTTGATCAACTAGTTGTGTATCAGTGGTCCAATTTTGGAAAAGATCGGGCTATTCTGCACGAAGTTATAAAAATTCTAGAAAAAAGGTATAATTATTCGATAGCCAACTTTGAGCTTTTATATCTCTGGGTTGAATGAACCAAATGAAATGAAATTTTGATCATTATGACTTATATAATGGACTATCAAATACTTTTGACTAAACTTAAAATTTTAAATGCGCAGGAAAATTATAACGATTAGATTATTTTTCTAATAAAACACCAAATTACCCAATACTTCAACATCGTTTCAAAATTCAAGATGCTTATTATAGTTCATTTAAATTCCCTCTAATTGACTTGAGTATAAATATGTTTTGAAAGAAAGTAACAACATAGCCGGCATTAAATTGAAAAAGTAATGGGATGCATATTAAAAATAGATCAATTTACTAAAAAATCATAAAATAAATTAAATCGCTATAACTTTTTCGCTTGTGGATAATTTCAAGTTAAGTCAAGCGTTTTCTAGAGCTCATTAAAATACATTTCACTTGAACATTTTATGAGAAATAAAAATTTTACCTGTCCCCATCATTTTGTCTATCCCCTGTACTTAAGTTCTATTTACAAAATATTTTAAGAAGCTGATAAACAATTGAGCAGTACCCAACAACTGGCGAGTTTCACCGTATCACTGGAAATTACTTTGGGAAAATATTTCAAGAAATCCTTCGTCATATTTTGAAAAATCATTTGTAAGTTCCTTTGGAAGTTTTATGGATTTTTTTTTCGATAATTGCTTTAGAAAATCTTTTGATAGATCCTTTGGAAATTTATTTGGCATTTCCTCCAAGAATTTGTTTAGCAACTCTGTTCCAAGTTTTCCCGGAAATTCCATTGGAAAATGCTTTGCAAGCTAGTTGAAAAATGTATATTTTTTATTTTTTTTCAGCATTTGCTTTCGAAATTATTTTTAAAATTCCATTGGTAATTCTTTCAGAAGAATTTTATAAATTCTCTTGATAATTGATATTGGATTTTGTTTTACAGTTCCTTTAAGAATTGCTTCAGCAATACATTTAAAAAATTCATCGGAAATTTCTTCTTTTGAAACTCGTACGGAATTTGCTGTGGATATCCCTACTGCAATTCCTTTCATAATTAATGCGGCGAAAGTTTTGTCCTTGAGCAATTTAATTAAAAAAGTGCTATCAAAATTTCGCAAGAAGTTCCTCTGAAACATAAACTACTTTTTCTGAAAATCTGACGTAAGTCTGAGAAAAATGAATTTCCATAAAACATTACCATAGATTCGTAACGCAAATTTCACCCAGTGCTGATACTGAAGCCAATGTTATTTCTGCATCAATGTGTCTAGAGAACATACGACTAACATAAAAAATGTAATGTGAAATAAAAGCAAGATCTTGAAAAAAGAAATCTGTGTTTTCAACCAAAGGTAACTCATACTAAGCCAACACTAACATAAGAAACGGACAACACAAAACACTTCGTAGACGATTTCACATTTGACGAAAAGTTCTCTGATGGCAAACTCGCAAAATGTGAGTTCATCCTTCGGAAGGGAAGTAAAGCGTGAGTCCCGAGATGAACTTGCCTAGGGCTGCAAAAGTACAATTTTTCTTCGAATTTTTGCAAAACTATATCTATTTATACATAAACATGAATTGTTGTCTGTCTGTTTGTCTGAAATTTTGTATGCAGGCGTTATTGGGACCGGGAAAGGTCTGAGGCTCCCAAACAAATGAAGTTGCGAAGCACTTTTCTATGGAGACGAATGTTAAAAAACGCAGAAGGCAGGCACTACCGCGTTTGAAAGAACAGTTAATTTTGAAAAGTGTGAGTGATTTTTTCAGGATTTTTTTTATTATATTTGTTAACATAACTGCAGAGCAGAATATGTTTCTTATGTCAAGAGGAAGAGCTTCGGGGGACTCTTGTCCTCAAGGACAAGTTTGTATCCTGTGTAATATTTTAGTTGAACGATTGAGCCAATAAATTAATTACATATTTAAAAGTAGTCATTGTATGAAACACTTTTCATATATTTTTTGAAAAAACTCATCAGTTAAGCTCGATTGCTGTTTACACATCTTGTTCTTAGCCCAAAGATTACTTTTAGCATACTCATTTGCTTGTAAAAACGATACCACCGAATCGCATTAAGCAAATGATCGGATAATAGCAATAAGACTCCGACCAAGCGACCAACCAAACAGTAGCAGCCCTCTGGCTGCTCTTCCTGCCAGATGGCTTGGCGGTAGAGCCACAACCCGAGAAAGCTTTTAGCTCACGTAGGCTAAATTTCCGGTAGGTAGCCGCCGCGTGCCACCGCACCGTGATGATGAACCCTCCCTGCATAGGTAGCTACCGCTGTTGGCTGCCATCCACCACCACCGGAGCTGCAGCTTCCGGAGCCGACCGTAATCGGTGGAGCGTTTTATGACTGCTAATGTGGAACTTTTAGTGTCGCGTTCCACACGGTGTGGTGATGGTAAATTACTTCGCTACGCCATCCAGAGGTACGGTCATGGGGACACACCATGAAACCAATCATTGACGGACTACCTACCTAGGTCATCGATTGGCTCCGCGTCCGCGGTCGACACTCTCCAGGTGCGGAAAAACAAAAATATCATTATTTTTACACCGACGACGGCGGTGGCTGCGCTTTGAGGTTCTGTTATTGAGTAGTAATTTACTAATGACTTCATAGTTGGATGATGGAAGGTTGCAGCCGCGCATCGATCTATTTCAAGTGCACTCTATTTAATTACAGTTTGTAGCACCCTTGGAAGAACAACGCAACGGTGGAAGATAGACTCTGTACAAACCTAGTTGCACCTGGAAGAGCCATAAAAAGCAAAATCAGTCCATTTCCAAGCAGCCAGAAGCAATGAATTTTGAATGATGCTTAGATGGAGGCTTGGTGCTTGTAACGGACAACTTAATTCCCAGCCATTCCAATGACGGGCAGTCCATCATGACTCGAATGACACCACCCACAGTTTCCCGATCTCGGGATAGTGCCCGCCATAGTACCCCATTGGCATCCCATACAAATTGAAGAGTCGGAATGTCCATTAGTTGGACAGTAGAGACAGTCGTCACTGTGCAATAAATTATTCAGCACTAATGCATGCAAATAAATCAAATCTTCCCAACGTACAACTCACTGACTAAGTGGTCCAACTGCAATGACTGTTGGAGGTTCTGTCGAGAGATAGGTTTGTTTGGTTAAACTAAGCGAATGGCTTGTGGTAGGCAAACTGATAGAACGTGATAAATTTATGCTAAATTGGTGAATGGCATACATATTAGTAATGTTGGTAAGAGAGGAAAATGTGGCGGCTAGTGAGAAATGGTTTAATGGTGTTAGCTGAATAATCATGTTTTGAGATCGATCTATAGAAATTGGAAATGTTTCGAGCTGGCTGTACGTACGCCCGATGCCAGCTGCGTATGTATGTGCGAAAATTTCTAAATTAATCTATAAGGACGCGCACCTGTTTGACTTTAAAACTGCACCACACTTGTGTTGTGTATGACGAGCGAGGTTTTTTGTTTCACCTAATTGATGTTTCAAAAGGAGGTCAAGACGTATCAATGGGTTTCAAGGAGCTCCGGGAAAGGTGGCAAGCTCAGGCGGGTTTAACTCTTTGAAGCCGAATGGGTCATATTTGATCCCAGCGACGAAACCGACGAAACATTGAAAAAGTGTTCCAATCCAGTAAGGTGGCAGCAGCAGCAGGGGCAAAAAAAAATCCCGCTCCAAATGATAAAGCGAGTTTTAGAGGGACTCTCGGGGGTATTCCATAAGTTTCCGAAAGTCTCAGAAGGTTTTTGTTTGGGTTTCGAAGTATTTCAAGACAATTTCGGTGTGATTCCATGGGTTTCATCCGTAAGGGTTTTGAATTTACCCTTCGTTAAAAGATTGTTTGAATCAAAAACTATGTGTTATGGCAATCAAATTGTTTATTATCATTTGAAAACATCATGTTCACCCGCTGTTTCATCTTGCCCCACCCGTTTCAACTTGCCCCGGTGTACCTTACCTAAATGGATTCTATCTAATTGGTGGCCAATACATATCACTGTTATGCAAATTATTAAAATCACTAGAATCTTACATGTTTCCTTCAAGGATTCCATCAAAATTTGCTTCGGAATTATCGAATAATTACTCTCTTCATGTCTCGAGGAAGTCTTCAAAGAACTAGAACAAGAATGTCTTCAAAAATTCAAAAACAAAATTCAATTAGAAATGTTTCCACATTTCTTGTCAAAACTAGCAGGAGCTCTATAAAGATTTTTCCCGAAGATTTATTCCGGGATAAGCCTTGAAAAGCATTTGAAAAGTGTGCCAGGAAATATCCAATAGTGCAGCGTTTCTCAAACTATGGGTCGCGACCCACTGGTGGGTCGCGGACTGATTTTTGGTGGGTCGCGAAGGCTTGGGTGACATTGTTATAAATGTCTTAATTATCTTATACCAGCTAGCCATTTTGTAATGTACAGATACCCCCATGGATAATCGACAGATTTTTTTTTAGAAGTGTGGTTTCATTTTAATTCTATTTATTTTTTTGCAAAAAATTAGTCTGTTACAAACTCTACTCTCTGTGTTCTGAAATCAATTCTGAAACTATGAGGTTTTGATCAAAAGGATTTTTGCTGTTGCTTGCAATTGCATTGTTTGTAAGATATTTACACACCAAGTTCAGCAGTTAAAATATAAATAAATAGAAATATCAAAAATCAGTATAAAAAAATACCAAGCTTCTACAAAGTTAAGTAAAACTTCGGTAAAAATCTGCTGAATTTCGAAATCAGAACAACTTAAAAAGTGATTTCAATAAAAATATAAATAAAATAAGTGTGTATGAAGGGTATGAGTAAAAATTTCAAGTGGATTCATCTGGCCATACAGCAGTACTATAATTCTAAAAACTCTACTTTATGTTCACCCACTTGCTGTAAACATTAATAGAATTTTCAACCCGATGTTTCATTAGAAGTTCTTCAGAAGTACAAAATTGCTACCATATCTTCAAAGAATTTGCATAAAATGTATTTTTTTTGTTTACTTCTAGAATATGTGAGAGAAAACCTTAAGCCTGTTATGTAGTGCTGTTTGGTATCAGACTTGATCAGAAACTTGGAAACTTATCTCAAATTCTTGAGACTTAGATTTCACCGAAACTGGACACTTGAATACCTTTATCTTACTTAGACAATTAAAAAAAATAATAATGAAAAAAACACTTTTTTTTTAAGTTTGAAAACTACGTAACGTTAGATTATTAAAGCCTATGGAAGTAATTAAATGAAAATAAGTACGTAAATAAGTAGAATTTTCTAAAATTACGTATTTTGTGAAAAACGTTCTGATGGGTCGCCAAATTCTTTAAAGATCGAAAGTGGGTCGCAAGCTGAAAAAGTTTGAGAACTCCTGCAATAGTGAATGTCACAGGGAATTCAAATTTCTTTCAGGCACCCTCCCAAGATTTAGTAAAATGAACACAGTACCGAAAACCGGGGACAAATTGATCAGGTTGAAATTGATCATTCGGGTACTACATTGTAATTCCATACTAGGAACTCTTAAGCGTCCTAATGATTCTAAACCTTTTTACGTCATCATCTGCGAACCAAAGATGTCTAGAGATGAATGTAGACTTTTATTCTTTTAGAAAAAAGTTAGTTTTGTCTTATTTTTTTTTAGGAATTTGCAATGTATTTCTCATTTAGCTGAAACCATTGCTGCTAAACAATCAATTGATAATAGGAATTCCCGTGAATTCTCTGTTTGAACATTTTTGTGGAGCCTTGGTTGGGATGTTATGCAGCTAATCAAAACATGAAATTGTTATAAAAAGTTCATTTTATGAAGAAATAGTCATTTATTGTAATAGAAATCACTTATTTCAAATGAAATTGCCTACATTTAGGCATTTTAGGGGAAATTTCGAAATTTAAATTTGCATTTAAAGTATTAAATTCACTAGTTGTAAGATTTTAGACGCGTTATTCGGTTTGAGAAGAGCAAAATTAAGCGGTGGAGGAAATTTTCCTTTCCAACCGATGCTTAATTGTATACTGATCAATTTCGCCTCAAAGTGGCATTTCCAACATTTTGATATTTGAAGTTATTTATCTTAAAGTTTAAATTTGTTGAACAAAATTCTGTCACATGGTTCCATGGAGATCCACTGGGTACTGGTTTAACAGAAATTCTTTTGGCAAAACTTGAATTGCCACTGATGTTATTCCCGAAAGGTGTCTTAAAGTGATCAATTTGACCCCGGATTACGGTAATTAAATTTCCCAAACAGCATTAAAAATGATTCCTCTCAGAATTCCATCCGGTATGTATTGAGAACTCCTCCCAAGATTCTTCTCGGGTTCTTTTCAAAGATGTCTCCACGTATTTCTTTTGAGATTACACTTGGATATGCGAAGGAAGTCCTTCTAGGATTAACACTGATACTCTTCCCTGGAGTCCTTCCTGATTTCCTCAAGTGATGCTTTCAAGTATACCTTCAAAATGTTTGCTGAAATTTTTCTACATGGTTTTCATTCGAAATTTTATTGAGATTCCTAATGTGATTCCTCCCAAGATTTTTTCCAAGGTCCTCTCTGGATTCCTCTTGGAATTCCTTTAAAGATTCATCCCAGGAAACCTCTTCAGGGATTTCTCGCGGCACTGTTTCAGTGGTTCTTGCTGAAATTTATACAGAGAATTTGTTAGAGATTACTTCTGGAATTCTTTCCGGATTTCTTTCAGGAGTTCATCCGGCAACGGAAGTTATCATGAGCTTCCTTTCCAGAGTTATTTGAGGGATTGCTTCGGGCACTTAATATGAAGTTACTCCTGGGCATTTTAAGGCATTCCTACACTAATTTCTTTCCCAAACTTTTACAAGGGATTTTCCCAGGCATCCTTCTAGAAATTTCGCCAGGAAGTTCTAACTTCTTCTTCTTTATGGCTCTACGTCCCCACTGGGACTTGGCCTGCCTTACTTCCTCTTTGTGTTCTTTGAGCACTTCCACAGTTATCAATCGAAGGGCTTTCTTTGGCTGCCATTACATGAATTTGTGTATTGTGAAGCAAGTACAATAATACACTATGTCCAGGGAGTCGAGAAAATTATTCCGACTGGAACGGGAATCGAACCCGCCGTCTCCGGATTGGCGATCCATAGCTTGAATCTAGGCTAACTGGAGCACCTGCAAAGGGTTCTCCATTTCTTCCAGGTATTCAAAGATTCCTTAATACAAAATCTTTCTTCAGTGATTCTCTAAAGAATTCCTCCACCTTTTTTTGTTATTTCTTGTCTACTAATCTCTTTCGAAATTGCTTCAAGAACTCTACCACCTCCTTTGTTTGCAATTTCTGCTGACATTTTGAAAGAGACTGATATAGAAATTCCTCAATGGATTTCTCCAGGAGCCTCTCCAAAAATTTCCGAAGCTTTTTTTTCATGGAATTCAAATTCTGGAATCCCCCCAGAAAATTTTCACGAATTTCTTTTAAAGATTTTCAAAATTATGTATTTTGATAGGGAATATTATTTTCAAATCCTTCAGATTATTGTTTCTGGAGCTCTTCCAGTATTTTTATTGATTTAACCGATTTAACGGAGATTTAACCGAAGAAATATTTGAAATAATTACTGGGTTCTGAAAAAACTGAAATTTTCCGAAAACCAAGCGATGGTAACATAAAAAAATCCTTGTAGGTGTTTCTGCAAGGAATTCGATAGGAATTTTTCAAAGAACAACAGGGAAAAAAGAATTTCAGAAGGAATCTGTACACCCTAAAACCGATCAGCACAAAAGTGCATAATTTCCAGACTACACCAAAAATGTGTAACCCTTGCACATTCACAAAATCAGCTCCTGCGTCCACAAAATCGTGAAATTCGCAAAAAAAATTTGTACGGCGATCTAGCTAGGTTTACTAGTGACCTTGGTAAACAAAAAAAAAAATCGAAATTTCGCATCTAGAAGAGTGTACGAGCTGTTTTTCTAGAATGTGTAACTGCTACACATTTTTGTGTGGTCTGGAAATTATGCATTTATGAGTAGGTCTTACACATTTTAGTGCTGAGCGGTTCTACTGTGTAGGATTTTTTTAAGAAATTTTAAGACAAGTTTCTAAAAAACTCCATGATGAAGAAGTCTTTAATAAATGTGTGTATTAAAAGTGATCATCAACGCACAGAGTTCAAAAATGCTGTAAGCATGTGCAATTGTATAAAAACGACAAACGGCATTATCCAAGACCGTAACGGTTGAGCTTCAACCGTTTGAATCTGCAAACGATGCTCTCAATGCCGTCACCACTTTGTATCACACTCGCAATCGTTCATTAACTGCGCACCCATCCGTATCAACGGTCGATAATCGATTTCCCAAAAGACAGGTGCTGCTCAACAATAGCGTTTTTTGGGAGAAGTAACGATACGCCTCATAAAGTTTCCACTTCATTACCCTGTTCGACTCGGAGTCAGAAATTGTATCAATGTTAGAACGACCCATTTTATAACTATCTTTATTATCGAAATCGTTACCCGACCTAGAATTGTATCATCAGTTCGGTTCGGATGATGACAATCGTTGGTAATTTAATTTTACGAGAGCATTTTCAGATCTCGATCAGAACATCTAAGTACGGCTCGATAACGACACACGTCCCTTGCAGCGCGTTAGGCAATGAGTTTGAGTCGACGTTTTAATTACTTCCAAGTTGAGCATCGCTTCGAATCTCCTTCAAACGGGACCCCTAAAGCTAAAGGGGACCACTGCTGCGAATGAAGCCGATTTTTAATTACTCACAAATGACGAGAGGACGACGGATCTCCCGCTGAGAGCAGTTTTGTGTTTGTGACTGCGAGAGGGTTCCTCGGCAGCAAAACTCAAAGCTTATTTGGAATTTTTAATTCGTTCGATCCTTCTGTTGGTTGTACACTGCGCGACTGCTATGAAACGAACAAAATGGAACGAAAATAAGCGGAGGTGTTGATTTTTATACCACTGAAATGGAATGGTCTCCGGTCTCTTTCCGTGGAATTCAACGTTTGTTGGTTGGTCCTCAAATTTATACCCCATTGTGTAATTTGTGTACAGGAAAGAGTTATCGAGAAAAGAAATAAGAAGACCTCTGCATTATTCATCGTTGCAAAAACTGATCCGCTACGGCCCATTTGTTATGCCCTTTCAACGTAGTTTTTTTTGTCCAACCCTCATCACGGAGAAGCACAAAAAAAAGCTCAGAAAAGAAAAGGACGAAAAGTTGGCACTTCGGTGTAGGCCTCCCGTCAAAAACGGATGCTGCAATCAGGACTTGGCCGGAGTTCCAAAACCTAATTAACAATCCTTCTGCCCCATTTCCGGTAAGCGACTTTCGACTGCGTTCGACGTCATCATCATCATCTTTAAATTGTGTCACGGTCCACTCATTAGCGTTTTGCATTGGAGGAAGAAAAAAAAAAGAATTGAACGTTGCACCGAGCTGGTAATCGATGATTGGATTTGAGTATCTATGTATAGATGAACAGAAAGGGTCCGTTTTTGGCAACGCAATGCAGTCTCACCTAATTTTATCGTTAAGGTTAACACTGTTCAGTTAGAAATCTTTATTTTATTCTTGAGAACTCAAGTTCAGTGCGCAATAAGTTTACTGCCATATTTCCACCATAGTTTCAGCTCAATCACTTATCAAAGCATTTTCAAAGCGATTGTCAAAGTTTTTTGATTTTGTATGGAAATCGGTTTTTAAACATCCAATTTAAAGACAGAATTCGTTGAAAATTTCCTGAGACAGTTTCCAAAACCAATGATATTTATCAGGAATTGAAATTATTTAATTTACTGATTAATTATTCAAATTTTGTTTTTTTATTAGATTCCATGCACAGGAAACCTATCAAAGGTAACCTAAAATTTTCAACAACTCAGCGAAGCAAAAATTAGCTGTTTGTCTATCTTAAAAATTAAACTGAAGTATTACAGCACGTCACAGTTTTGAGATATAGGGTGTCTGCTTCATAACTAACCATTTTCGTCCTAATTATTACTAAGGCCACGGACCCCACATCAAATTATATGGTACGCGATTCTGGGATTCTTTCACAACAATCTATAACCCTTCCAAAGGTTTTTTGAAACAGTCATTGTTGATTAATATCTAAATTAGGTTGCTATTAATACAAAACCCCCTGAAACGCTGCTAAAATGCTCTTTGAGGATCCCTAAAATGCCTCCGAAAACGCTTTTAAGTGCTTATAAAAGACTCCATAGACCTTCTAATCTCTACGGGGCTTCCTGAAAAACCTTCTGACATCCTCGAAACTCTCTTAAATTCCCTGGAAGTACCCTAAGACCCCATGGACCCCTTGTAATTCCCAGAAACCTCATGAGTTGAGGTTCCTTATAATCCCATGATTTTCCAACGAGATCCCCTGAAAACCCCTGAAACCATCTGAAACTTCCTGAAATGCCCTTGCAATCCCATGAAACCACCTAATAATACAACATATAAAATCTTTTCTGAAGCCCCCTGAAGCCTCCATGAAACCTCCTTAAGGTCTCCCCTGGTATTCTTGGAAAATCTCATGGATCTTCCAGAAACGCCTGTGAGGCGCATTGAAAACACCTGAGTTCCTCTGAAACGCCTGTAAAACTGCTGAGACCTCTTTAATACCCCTAAAACGCATCTGAAAACCATCTGTCAGTACCTAAAGTGTTATAAAATGCCTTTAAAACCCTCCACAAATCCCATGACATGTCCTGAAACCCCCTGACACTGCACTGCTGAAACCTCCTGAAACCCAGTGACACCTACCTGAGACCACTAGAAACCCTCTGTAATGCTTTAAAACGCTCCGTAAAACCCTTGAGATCGCAAAAAACTCCATTAATTCTTCATCCTGGAAACCCTGTGACATCATCTGAAATTCCCTCAGAAACCTAGTTCCGACATCTATAGTTCTAGGAGAAGTTGGAATTGAGTAAAAAGTTCATTGAAAATTGAAATTTCTGAAGCAATTTTTTCGTTACGCGGTTAGCAGTGAGTGTTCAAGATACATTTTGACAGGTGATATAAATAAATTGATTCTAGAGGTATTATGTATTTTAAAAGTGTTTTTTTTTTAATTATTATTGTGAATTTCAGTTAAGGCGAAACTGCATTTCTTATTTTAAGATTGGCAGATGCAAATATTATTTTTCCTTTATGTCGGAGACCTCTCATCGGGTACCAGGGGGTGGGGGGCGGAATGTGAGGGGACAAAAATAAAAAAAGGAAAAAATAAAAAACATAGAATAAAATAAAAAAAATACTTACTATACCATATAGCCCATATAGCCGAGGCGGTAAACGCACGGGTATTCAGCATGACCATGCTGAGGGTGACGGGTTCGATTCCCGGTCGGTCCAGGATCTTTTCGTAAAGGAAATTTCCTTGACTTCCTTGGGCATAGAGTATCTTCGTGCCTGCCACACGATATACACATGCAAAATGGTCATTGGCAGAGGAAGCTCTCAGTTAAAAACTGTGGAAGTGCTCATTGAACACTAAGCTGAGAAGCAGGCTTTGTCCCAGTGAGGACGTTACGCCAAGAAGAGGAGAGGAGGACCAACTATTGACAAAATAATTCTCAATTATTGAAAAATAGTTGCTTGTAAACATTTTTTCACTTAAAAATGAAACATGGGAAACCTTGTTTTTTTCGCCCCTTCAATATTTTTAGAATTTTTGAAGGGAGGGGTGAATTGGCACTAATTAAATATTTGTATCGGTCTTATTGTTCCATAATTTAAAAAAAACAAAAAATGAGAAAATGCATCCATTTTTCGTGTAGACATTGCTTATTGTTTTGTTTTTTTTTTCTATTCAATAACGGAGCAATATTTTCAAAATCGAAATTCTTACCCATTTAGAGCAAGGATCAAGGTACATGCATCTCTCGATTTTTGTGTTCTAACGGAATATGTTTATCAGTTTTCCAGGGTATTTTTCTCAAAATATTATTTAAAATGATTTTGTAAAAGTAAACACATTTAACAACTGGAAAAAAATCAGGATACATTAGAAAATATTGTTCCCTTTTTTCAATAAAAAAAATTAAGAAATTCATCCAGATTATCCTTAATACTAGATCTTCACATATTCAAAAGATTATTAGAAAATTTTCGAAAATTTTGCAGTAAAAAAGTATCAAGAAATTTTTCAAGGAACTTTGTTTACGATTTATTGAAAAATCCTTTCGCTTTGTTATGTAATACATTCATTTACAGTACTTCAATAGGCACTAATTTAATATTTGTATCGGTCTTATTGTTCCACAATAAAAAAAAAACAAAAGATAAGAAAATGGATCCATTTCTCTTGTAAGACATTGCTTATTGTTTTGGTTTTTTTTCTATTTAATAACGGAGCAATATTTTCAAAATCGAAATGCTTACCCATTTAGAGTAACAATCAAGGTATCTCTCGATTTTTTTTTGTTTTTACTGAAAATGTTTATCAGTTTTCCAGAGTATTTTTCTCAAAATTTTATATAAAATGATTTTGTAAAAGTAAAAACATTTACCAACTGGAAAAAATCAGGATACATTTGAAAATATTGTTCCCTTTTTTCAATAAAAAAAAAACCGAAAATCAAGAAATTCATCCAGATTATCCTTAATACTAGATCTTCTATATATGTACTATTAAAAATCGCCCAAAAAATTATTTTAATAATACACAGTTTTTGCTGAAGCTCCCTCATGATAGCTTCTTTCATATTGTGTTTTTGAATAAAAAAAATCTACATTAAAAGTAGTTGTATTCACATTTTTACCGGGAAAACAAGTTTGTATAAGAAGCCCCCCTTTGACTGTTTAATCCTTTGATACCCAAACCCACCTAAAGGCAGGGTTTAAAATAAGACAGAAAAATACATTTCACTCCTATACCCTTTTTGAGTTCCATCTCGGCCCTATATCAGCTGTGCAAAACTTTAGCTCAATCGGAGAAACTATATCTTAGCGCCAGCCATTCAGTTTTCATACAACTTACTATAGGGATTTTTTTTTTTAAGAAAAATCGTCACAGGTTACCCACATGTTTGTTCTAGTCACGTTTCAGATGTCAATGTTTCATTTGCATTTAATTGCAAAAAAATACATATTTTGAATTATTCCCCTATCATTCTCTAACAGTAGAGGAGTTGAATACACTTTAAAATTCATTTCCTTAAAACTTCACGGAAAAAAAATTGAAAATATTTGAACAATGATCATAAAACTTCACAAGGTTCTCGCCATAAAAAAACGGTATCCTTAATAGGCTTCAAGGAAAAATATAAAAGTTTAGGATGTTAAAAAAAACTAAAATAAAACCTTATTAATCCACCTAGCGGCGATGGCGACTTTCTCGTGCCTTCGAAAATTCATTATATTTAAAATTCAAATGACATGTTGATGTTATCGCACTTTCATAAGTTTAACAAAAATCCATTTCATGGCACCAGAAATAATATCTTTATCTGGCTTTCAATGTGTGAGCCTCAAATCCTTAAGAGAAAACCGCTATCTTGAATTTAGAGCCGCCATTTTGAAGTCCGCCATCTCGGATGTTCTGGTCGCCATTTTCTGGAGTCCATGCATCTTTTCTATGCCAAATATACCCATATTGCATGGTTTTAGAGCCTGAAACTCCATTGAGCTGCCGCCATCTTGAATTTTGAGCTGCTATATTGCATTTTAGGCCATCATCTTGGATATTCTGATCGCCATTTTTGGACTCCGGACATCTTCCCCATACTAAATATACCCAAATATGGGACTGTTATGCGAATAGGGGCAGCCCAGTTAATTTGCAATAATTTATAGTTATTCATTTTGTTTTTCTAAGTTCCCCTTAAAGTTGGGTATTGGTGTTCTAAACGCAAAATTTCCAAGTTTTTTTTTATTTTCTTAGAGTGTTTTTCATTCGTGTATTTTTTATGAATTTCAATGGAAATCGACCAGAAATGTTCCAATATTTATTTTTCTTACACGAGTGTAAGTACGAACCAAGGTACGAACACATTTTTCATTTCGATAATCTCATTAAGACCAGTACAATGACATTTCAGATTCCTAGCATAAACTATGCATACATTTCTTCAAGAAATCTTACAATATGTTTTTGTTTTTTTTTGTTTCTTTTCTTGATTTTTGGTTTTCTAGGATTGGTTCAATTGGTTTCACCATTATTGTCTCTTCCAAATTACTTTACCAAAGGTTCAATAAAATTAATTCCCAGAAAAAAGAAACTTTTCAGTAATCATCAGATAAGCCTAAAGAATTCTATAAATAAGTTTTTGTTGGAATCTCCAGAAGAATTCGTTAGACATTTCAGTAAGAATTAACAATGGAATTCATGGAGTATTTTTAGCAGAAATTCTTGGAACAGAACAGAATGTATGAAGCAATGCCTACATTAATTTGTGGCTCTTCACAAAAAAATCTCATACAATGCTTGGAAGAATTTTTGAAGGAATCTCTTAAAACTATTTTTATGGAATCTCTGGACGATTTTCCAAAAAGAGCCCCAACAGATTTTGCGAACAAATCCCTGGAGGAATTTTTAAGGGAATCCTTGGAAGGCTTTAAAAAAATTTTGTGGATGATTTTGCATGAAATAAATAGCGGATTTTCTAATGGAATACTTGGAGAAATGTCCAAAGGAAGGAAATTTATGTCTTTCAGGAGAAATTTATGGGGAAATTTATGGTTTTCTAAAAAAACTCTAGCAGAAATGTATGAAGCATGGAACAATTTCGGAAGAAATCAATGGAAAATTTCTATGCGATGTGAGAGATTTCTTCTTTCCAAAGAAATCTATAGAAGATTTTCTAATGGAAATTTTGGCCAAATTTTTCAAAGAAATCTGAAGAATATTAAAAAAAAAAACCATGGAAAAATGTCTGAAGGAATTCTTAGAGGCATTTGTGAAGGAATCCCTAAAGGATTTTCTATATGAATCCATGGAGGAATCAGTGAGGCAATCTATAGAATAGTTTCTAAGTAGTCTTTAAAGATGTTTTTTTGCAAGAATCTGTGTACTTAAGTGTTTCCGAAGGAAACTCTGGAAAATGTCGAAAAAAATTATGATGTTTTACTAGGAGGAAATAAGGAAAAACTGTGAAATACCTAGAAGTATTGAGAAATAGAAGTTTGACGGAATCTGTGCAGGAATTTAGAAATCATCTTTGAAAAAAAAATGCTAAAATTATTCGTGAATGATTTTTTGAAAAAAATATTTGTAGAATTTGAAATTATGGAAGTTTGTCTACTAAAATCCTTGGAGAAATATCGGGAGGAATCCTTTGTCTAATTTCGGAAAAAAAAATCCTAAATTACTTCTGAAGGTCTCCCTGGAGGAATTGCTATAGGAGTCCTTCGAGAAATTTTGAGAGGAAACTCCAGGAGAATTTTTGAATTGATTTTTTAAGAATCCCTGAAGGAGTTTCTGTGAGAACTTCTAAAGGAATCTTTTGAGATTTTTTCAATGAAACCCCTTTGAAAAATTCTGAAGAATTTTAATAAATATTTCTCAATGAACCCCAGCAAGAAATTCCAAAGAAATACTCAAACGCAAGAAACCGAATTAGCTGAACTGAATTTTCTTCGAGTATGCTTAAGAGTTGTTTGTTCCACTCTTGTTCAGCAAAAATATTTGTAGAGAATAATCTAGATAAATGTGATTTTTTGAGAATACAGAAGAACATTAAAAACACATGATCAATCATAGATACGGTAAGTTGTGAAATATTGATAACGTTCAAAGAAACAATATCACCATTCTGTTTTCTTCTAGCCTTAGGCCTATCGGCGCCCCTCTGAAACTGGCGTCCTTGGCAGGGGCCAACCTGGCCAACCGCACGCTACAGCTCTGAATTGTTGTGAAGATTTTCTGCCGGAAAGTTGATTTCAAACGAGTTTACTGCACTTAGTCCAGTACCAATTCTCAGCACCAGTGCCGATCTTCCAGCAAAATCAAATGGGAAATCACTTCGGCACCCATCTTTGTGCTGCCGAAGTGCACCCGTCTGTGTATAATATTTGTTTTGAGCACTTGTGCGGCTTCAGAGTGAAAGTTTAGATCAGTGATTCCCAAAGTGGGCGAAATCGCCCCCTAGGGGGCGAAAATCATGCCGAAGGGGGCGAAAATTTGAAATACCCAAATTGGGGGGCGAAAATACTGAAAAGGGGGGCAATTTTTTTGATTTGAGAAATATAAAAAGTATTGAAGTACAAGTCCAGAATGTAAAAGGAATCATTAAAACTCCCAGACATTTCAAAATATTTAGTTTCAAGGATTCGAGATCGACTAAATTTTGCAGAATTTTTGATGTTTATGAGAAGTTTTTGGCAAAATTACAAGAAAAAAAACAAATAAGACTGCTTCACGAATTAAAAAAAAATCCTAGAAATCCAATGAATAAGAAACTTCTATGGTTGAAATTCTATGACTAACTTTGTTCATGTTCATTCATTGAACTTAGACAAAGTTATGAAAGGAACAGGTTTTTTTTATTTTGACTTGATAATATAGTTTTGTTTCTAATTTATATGCGTTTTTTTTCATAAAAAATCCAGTCAAAAACATAAAGTTTAAGATGAATTTTAGAACACTTTTCGTGTGAGAGTCGTCACACATTGTATGAAAATATTTCAGAGAAGCTTTCCGGAGGTGTTCCAAACATTGCTTAAAACTTGGAAAGTATTTTAAAAGTTTTCCACAAATTCAGCCTTGAATTCCCTCAAAACCGAGTAATGACTGCAATTCATTGAAAGCTTGTCAATTCTCATCACTGGCTTTTCTTGATTTTTAATCACTCAGCAAAGCTGACTATATTTGAAAATACACCCAAATTATTCCTGAGTTGTACTTTTTACCTAAAAGATATGTTTATAATTGTTCTTCAATTTCCCACAAATCTTTTTTGGGTGCATGTGAACAAACATCTCGGGCGTTGAAGCCCTTTTAGAATACTGGTAAAACATCTAGTTGAGGAAAACGAGAGTTCGTAAATGTTCACATTACGTTCTGTTTTGTTAAATTTTGTTCAAGAATATGTATAGCACAAACATGATTTCAAAATGTATTGTTTTTACATGCAATAATTCATTTTTTTTTCAAATGCACACAATCAATGCTTTTACATAACAAATCAATGAAAATAAGTGCGATAGTAATTTAGATATATGTATTAAATACCAGTTTTGCCACAGTAGTGTCAAAAAGTGGGCTATAAGGCTTTGAAGGCTTTCGCTAAGCAAATTTTGAGTCTTTTGTCATGGTAAAAATAAATCTCACTTTGGGGGGCCAAAATGTTTTTCTCGATCTCCAAGGGGGCGATACCTCCTAGAAGTTTGGGAAACACTGGTTTAGATCAATGACTGTGGATCCCGTTGCAGAAATGTTGCGGGAGATGATTATCTACGGAAGTGCGTTTGGAAAGTATGCGGCAAGTGATATTATGATTTGATTTGCTGTGAAGTGCCGGGAATTGACGCGGGTGCCCAAGTAGTTCGAAACCCTATATCCTTTCAGTTCACTTTGATGATCGAAAAAGGCAAAAAACAAAATTCACAAAATCGCTAATTAAAAATCACCTGTCAAAACATGTTTAAATCGGTTTTACTTAGATGACGAAAAATGATATTTGGATCAAAATCGAAAATTTTTGTATAGACGTTTAATAGGATTTTATGGCTCTTTGAAAACTTCGTCACAAATAGTTCCAAAACCGCATGGCACTGGTTTGCCAAAACCGGTCCAGCACTTTACGCACCCGCATGTGAACTGCAAAAACACGCTGCTGGAAAGAGATCGGCTTCCGAGTCCGAGGTCGGTGGAAATCGAACGCAGAGCAGCAGCAGCGTAGCATAATTGTTTTATTGGCCCCATTAATTGACACATAAAACGTGCCAAGAGGTTACCGCCGATCGTGCTTTCCTGTGTTGTGCTGTGCGGTGAAGTAGCAAAAAGCACTGCGGTGGTGAGGTGTGAAGCAGATCGAAAATAGTGTGTTGTGTTTGTACGAAAGTGGGATGAATGATTTCGAGAGAGCTGCGATGCCAGTTATCGGTACATGCTGACGGAGATGTTTGAATGTTAAAAAAAATGAATCGATGAGCTCAATTGCTCATTGGCGAGTCGAGTTTTTTGTAGTGCCGAACATTGTTTGAAATTTAGCGAACAGATCCACTGAAGTGCCTTATCAGAGCAATAATGCAAGCCGTAAATTGAAAAGAGGTGGATCTTAAATCAGTCGTACTCTATAATTTATACCTCATAAATCGTGATCAACATGCAACTCAGGCCAGCAGTGCCAGCGCCAGCAACAAAGTATCGCACTTGCCAGATGCGTCGAAAGGTGATTTGTCTGCTCGGTTCGATAAATTATAGCGCACCGTCGCAACCATATCAACCTCTACGTCTACCCACGTGTCGTCGCGTCGCCAAACCACGGATACCAGCCCGCGTGCCAGCCGTTATTATCTGCATTCATCACATGGGGTTGACGGTGCTAATAGCCCATAATTATCATAAAACTAATATTCAATTTATCCTAATTTCATCCTCCGCAAACTCACAATACTGTTGTTCCATCTACATACTGAGGCGGAATAATTGCCATTCATGTCACGTTTTAGAAAGGAGAAATTCACCATATCACATTTAATAGAAATGCACTCTTCCACCATCCACCATCTGGCTTCGATTTAATCAAAGTTCGTCTTTTAGGGTGTGTTTCTGTTGCAAAAGAAAATGTGGATTAGTTCAATTCAGACGAGATTGGAACTGATCTTTTGTGTGCTGACAAGGATTCCAGCAAAATCTTGAAGTAATTGGTTATAGTCCAGTACATACTTGAAATGAGACTAGAAATCGTAACAATTTTCCATAAATAGACGAAAATTTTTAGAGAATCAAACACTCTTACCGGAATAGATTACCTGGCCCACCCTTATATTTCTAAGCATTTCAGTTGATTACGAACGGCGCGTGTCGCCTGCATTTGTGTCACATGCTTTCTCATTAGCGCAAGTGGTTGACAGCTTCCGATGCAAAATCGAAGTCTATTTTAATAATTAACTAAACTCATCGGCGTGTGTCTTGCTTGTTTACGGTGTGTATAATAGTGTACGCTGGTGGTGCTTGTTGTTAGCTGCCCGCTTTCGGAACTTGCAATCTGGTGCATAAACACGCGTGGTCTCAATTTTCTCGCTAATTAACCGGACCGGATGCAGCCGGTCGCAGCAAGTGCCATCGACTTCACAGCATCAAATTAGCTAATTTAGATAATACATGCATGCAGTTTGCTTGGCATGCGCTTGCATGTCACAAATAGAATCAGTACATTCCATTTCTGGATTTGCAAGTGACATTTCATCATACAACAAATATGTATATCTCATTTCGTTCGAGAAGCCAGGAAAGTAGCAGTTCCGGTGAAGTTTAAATTTACACACTTTCAGAATACCAACTTGACCAATACAATTTATTCTTTTTTTGACATGCTAGTCACTACTTACTTACTTTCAGTCCTGGGCACCCACGGTATTACAGAGAGGCGAATTGAAAAAAATCCATCCTGGGCGATTGCCAGCCATCGATTTGACCTGTGGCCAGGTCAAATTTCTGTCGACGTGCTTGATTTTGTTGTTGAGGCTGCGCCGCCATGAGTATCTGGGTCTGCCTTTGCTGCGATGTTCTGCTGGGTTCCAATCTAACACTTGCTTGCAGATTTCGTTTCCGCCGTAGAGTGTGGCCGACCCAGCTCCACTTTTTCTCCAAAATTTCTGGCGCTATCGGCTATTGATGACATCGACGATGGAGTTCCACGTTGGACATCCAATTGTGAGGCCACCATGCATGAATTATATACCGCATCTATTGATGAAGACCTGCAACCGTTGAGTGTTCTCCACTGATACACACCAGGTTTCACTGGCGTACAGCAGCACCGATTTCACGTTCGAGTTAAAAATTTTGATTTTGGTGCTTCGACTGATCTGTTTTCCCATACATTTCTTAAACTCGCAAAAGCAGCCCGCACCTCCTTGATCCGTGCACCTATTTCGATCTTGGTGCCGCCATCGACCGCCATTTGGCTACCAAGATATTGGAAGCTTTCAACATTCTCCACTGATTGCCCAGCTACCATAAAGCTGGAAGGGTTGACCGTGTTTATATTCAACGATTTGGTCTTGTTGACATGAACGTCTGCCGCTGAGGAGCGATTAGCAAGATCATCGAGCGTGCTCTGCATATCAGAGCGCCGTTGAGCTAGGAGAGCAACGTCATCAGCCAATTCGAAGTCATTTAGGCGCTCCATGGTAATGGGCTGCCACAGCCGTTCACGATTTGGTTCACGGTCAATCGCACCTACCAGGATCTCGCCGATTACGATCAGGATCAGTAACGGTGATAGTATACATCCTTGCCTCACTCCAGCAACGACCTGGATGGGATCGGACAAAACACCGTTGTGCAGTACTCTACACGAAAATGCCCTGTACTGTGCTTCAATGAGGCCGATGATTTTCTCAGGGAGACCCACATGTTTTCGTGATTGAGACGGTCGAAAGCTTTCTCGTAATCAATGAACACCAGGTAGAGAGACTCTTTGAACTATCAAATTTTCGTGATTTGTGCCAACGTAAGAACAGTAACGACATTCACAATACGCGCGACGTGAGACGAAACATAACACTTATAGTTCTTACAATCGTCAAGATATTAAAATTTACCTTTCGTCGACCGGTTTCGGGCGCGATGTCGCCCATCAACAGGACAATGTCCGACTGATTGCCTACAGTTTTCGTACGATGTTCGTACACGTCCGAAGAGAAGAGATGCTACTGGGGTGTCGTGTCTACCAGATTAAAAAGACACGACGCAATGGGCGGGTCGTCTTCATTCATCAACGGCCTTCGTGTGTTGCTGATGAACATTGACTCCCAAGCGTGCAACGTTTTTCTTACGCTTTTGACGAGTTAGGCATTATTCCAATTAATTTCATGTTGGGAGGCTATTGTATGCGCTGCCACGCTGGATTCGGTTGCTTTGAGAAACTGGACAGCATTTTTGTGCTCTTGTAAACGGGCCTTTACTTTCCGGCGAGTTTGGCCAATGTAAACTGCCGGGCAGTCCTTACATGGTATCTCGTATATTCCGGATTGTTCATCCGGCGGTACCTTGTCCTTAAGGTTGCATAAAAGGTCACGTAAGGTCTTGTCGCTCTTATGTACAACGTGTAGATTTTGTCGGCGAAGGGCTGTTTTTATTTGATTGGTTATCCTGGGATAAAAGGGCAAGCTAATTCTTCTGATTTCTTCTGGGTTCTGTTGAAGGGTGGTAATGTTCCTGCGGTGTTTTTTTCCGTTTGTGCTTCTTCAAAATTTTGTTCACAAAAGGCCTGTCGTATCCGTTCACCTCAGCTGCTGTATACACACGACTTTTTTCTTCTTCAAACTCGTCGCGCTCCATGGGTATATTGTACAGCCGGTGTGCCATGGAGTGAAAAGCAGCTTGCTTCTGAGCGCCAAAGTGATTGGAGTCAGATGTAATATACCTATCCGTTGATGTGGGTTTGCGGTATATACCGAACTTCAACGTGTCGTCTTCCTTTCTGGTGATCAATAA
The DNA here is from genome assembly GCF_035046485.1 of Aedes albopictus. Classification (NCBI taxonomy): domain Eukaryota; kingdom Metazoa; phylum Arthropoda; class Insecta; order Diptera; family Culicidae; genus Aedes; species Aedes albopictus. Next base: position 330,927,082 of record NC_085138.1, read on the forward strand.
ATCGAGAAACGGTAGGCTCCCTTCCACTTCTCTCTCTACAGTAAAATTGATCGTGGTGTGTTGTGAATTTAGCATCGCCAGAGTCTGCTCGAGGTAGCGCTCCTTCACCGGGGCGAAAACATCATCTACATATCGCCACCAGATTCTCGGAAACAGTTTTTTCTTCTGAAGACTCTTTGAACTCATTGATTTGCTCCAGAAAGATACGGAGCGTGACAATATGGTCCACAAAGGATCGTCCGGCACGGAATCTTGCTTGCTGCCGTCGGAGAGTTGCGTCAATCATCTACTGTATCCGGTTTAGGATCACTTTGCAGAGGACTTTAAGAACGATGTGGGTAATGTGGGTAATGCGTCGAACCCTTTGCGGATCATCCTGAGGTGTTGATGGCGTGACCGACACTTGAAAAAGGTTTCCACAGTGCTCGAAATAGTGTTTCAACTGGTCAACCGGGTCGGTCAGTAACTGTCCAGATGTGTCTTTCACGTGCATCGTAGTATTCATCTTGGTCCCACTAAGGTGACGTGAAATATGTCGCCGGTGTTTGCGGCTTTCTCGCCTTCGTCGGCTAGGGAGTCCGCCTACGCTCTTTTGTCCCGTCTACATGAGCGTATCTCACTTCTTTCTCGAGAGCCGAATAGCGCTGACGGGCTATGGCTTTGGCTCCTCGTGTTTTCGCTCGCTCTATCGCAGCTTTGGCGTTCCTTTGCTCCTCTATCTTCCTCCAGGTATCAGAAATTTAATGAGGAATAGTTGGTTGAATTCCTGAAGATACCGCTGTACAGTTCCTGAGATATGTTATAAGTGTTATGGAGGAGTTACTGAAACAATAATGCCTTGTGCAGCATAGAGGCCCTACGTCCTACGGGAATCCCAATTAACGCGAGACTACTATGCTGCACACGGCAGATCAGGCGGAGGAAATTCTGCAGGAATTTCAGGAAAAGTTTCCGAAGAAACTCTTTAAGGAGTTTTCGAATGAATCCCCAAAGTATGCTTGTCATTAATTTTAGGTGATTTTCGACCGGAATACTACTAGCATACAGATGTTGGCTTTCTCGGTCTGGGGTCAATCTAAACGGCTAGTTTTGGATTACCCAAAGTTTCGGCCGGCTTTATTTGGCCTTTATCAAGGGAAAAACACGACATCTGTTAGGTCTACTGTATCTACTGTGGTATATGGTCTATCGTTGCTCATTTGTCTTCTACGTGGTTGGGTTGTCTTGACTGTGTGTAAAATACCAGCATACGTGATATTTAGCCCATCTACGTCGGTTCGGAAGTTTACCGAGTTAAGACAAAAAAACGGTTGACTGAATAAATACAAGTAATCGATGTTCAATTTTAAAGTATACTAAATGTGCAATGTTTTTAGTTTTTCCCTTGATAAAGGCCAAATAAAGCCGGCCGAAACGTCGGGTAATTTAAAACTAGCCGTTTAGATTGACCCTAGACCGAGAAAGCCAACATCTGTATACTTGTCATTAATTCAAAACAATCAATTAAATGCTTTGGCTGTTTTCCTACTCTCCGACCAATGTGGCGCTAGCTTCTATGCGCGAAAAATCGCTAAAAGTAAATCGCAAAAATATTGTATGGCGAATAGCATCTAAAGGCGTATTTCTCGAAGTGGAACACATTATTCGAAAACATATTTGATAGCGGTTGTGCACAATGATGACCGGTTTGGTACCTACCAAATATTTTTTCGGTAAAAGCTTGTCATTTCGAGAAATTCGAGTTTAGATGCTTTTCGCCATACAAAATAAAATTGATTTACTCCTGCTGATCAACTGTAGGCGCGCGCCAAGCTGGTAGTCCATTGATGAAATTCCTGAAGGAATCTTCTGAAAAAAATATGGGGCATCCTCGGATAAATTCTTAAGGGAACCTTCGTTCGGGAGATATATGGGTGGAAAATTTGGAGGAACTCCTCAAGATATTCTCGGATGAAATAATTGCTCCAGCATATTCTTTAAATTCTTTCGAGGCGGTATTTTCAAAAAGAAAACACGAATGAAATCTACAGACATTTTTGGAGATTTATTTTAAAGAAAACAATATGGGAAAAGTTGGAATTCATTGAAGAATCCTTGAAGATATTCAAGTATAAATTTTCTCAAGAAAGCATACTTTATACATTACCTCGTCGATGCGTGCTCGAAAAAAAAATCCAAGAAATATTTACGGAGCAATTTCATAACGAATTCCTAAACGAGCTTCTAAAGGAATCCAAACACGAATTTCGGAATGAATATCTAAAGAAATCGATATTCATTCCGAAATTCGTGCTTGGATTCCTTTAGAAATCGAAACTGCGGTCAAAAAAGATTCACCCCCTCACCAAAAGTACCATGTACAAGACGTTAATAAGACCGGTGGTTCTCTACGGACACGAGACATGGACGATGCTCGAGGAGGACCTGCAAGCACTCGGAGTTTTCGAGCGACGGGTGCTAAGGACGATCTTCGGCGGTGTGCAGGAGAACGGTGTGTGGCGGAGAAGGATGAACCACGAGCTCGCTGCACTTTACGGCGAACACAGTATCCAGAAAGTAGCCAAAGCTGGAAGGATACGGTGGGCAGGGCATGTTGCAAGAATGCCGGACAACAACCCTGCAAAGTTGGTGTTTGCTAACCATCCGGTTGGTACAAGAAGGCGTGGAGCGCAGAGAGCACGATGGGCGGACCAGGTGGAGCGTGATCTGGCGAGTGTTGGACGTGACCGAGCTGCAGCTGCAAATCGAGTATTATGGCGGCAAATTGTTGATTCAGTATTATCATGAATTTGATGTGAACTAAATAAATGAAATGAAAATGAATCTAAAGAAATCCTCGTATAAGTTCTTAGAGGAATTGTCGTAGTTTTTTGGAGAAAAGCACGAAGAAATTTATTGAAAAAGTTAATGAGGAATTTTTCGAATTTTATGTGTATTTTAGGAAGAGTTCTTGCTCGACTTTTTGCAGGAATTCTAAGAGAGCACAGAATATTGCTAATTGAGAAATTGGGAGATTTGAAATTTGAGAAATTTGTGAAAAAATATAGCGTTCGGATGGGATTCAAATCCACGCTAGACCGGCGCTTCAACCAACCAAGCCACAGAACATGTAACGACTCTGCGGAATAGAAAGGCAAACTGACTCCGAAACCACTCCATGAACACCTTTTTTTTATAAAACCAATCAATCAGCCAATCCGCAACACACTCACGTTTGTTTACATTAATTACAAGTGAGAGCGAATTGTTTTTATGAAGCCGTAGTTTTAGTTGTAATGTAGCTTTTGCTGCAATTTTATTTTTTCGTTTTAGTTTTAGTGTACTCACATAAATCGGTTTGCTTGTGTAGATTTAAGGACAATGTCCCCGTACTTTTCGTGTTTCGTGTGTTCCTGCATGATACATTTTAATTTAGGTTAAGCTCTAACAATAGAAATAAGAAACTTACTTTTTTGCATGAACCACTAACACTTTTAAATTAAGAACAATCAGTTTTAAGTAATTAACAAACTTGCTTGTCGATTAGCTATAGGAGATTAGGATCAATAATTAATTATCACAATTTACCTGATAATTAACTAAGAAATTTCACCTTAGCGAGTTTAGCAACTTCAACGTGTTTTACTTTAACAATAGCTATTTCATTGCATGACATTTGATTGACACATCTGTCACTTATGCCCTGTCATCTTGACAAAGCTGTCAACGGCCGGTTCGGCCGTCACGGTATCGTGACCAACAGTGCTGCCAGTACCAACCAACAGCAACATTCTGTGCCTTCAAGTATGCTTCAGACATACCAGCAGTTTTTCAAGTATGTTCCAGACATACCAGCAATTTTGGTAAACACCAGATTATTGGGAAATATATATATATAATTGTATTCTAAAAGAGATTCCCGTGAAAAATTGAAAAAAAAACTTAGGAATTTGTGGAGAACTTTCAGCGGAGTTTTTGGAAGAATTCTTATTTTAGATTTTTAAAACAAAATTTCTGGAGAAACCTTGGAGGATTTTCAAGAGAGATCCGCAGAGGAGTTCTTCACGGAATCCTGGAAAGTATTCCAGGGAGGAATGCAGTGCTACAGGAATCTGTAAGCAGTATTTTCTGGATGATTCTATACAATTGTTGCTGGTGAAACCATAGTAAATTCTTTGCGAAGAGTTTGAAGCATCACTAGATTGGCAGTAAAATTTAATTATTTTAAGATTTTTTTGTAAAGGCTTGGAAGGAACTTCAGCACTTTAGAACTTTAGACAGGCCCAACTCGATTATTCAGAGTCGCATTCTGTAGCCAGATTCTCAAATTTATATTCCTGATGAACGGAATGTAGTAGAAAGAGCTGATGAATTTACATTTTGGCAAAGCAATTTCGATTAGTAGACAGAAGATGTAGAAGTAGAAGTAGAAGAAGATGTTCTAGGAAAACACGAAGTCATCGGAGCCATATTTTGAAATAGCTTTTAACTAATTTTTGGAGAAATCACCTAATAAAATCCTGAAATTAGAGAAATTTATAGAAGAACAATCGAGGGGCCCAGAATCAAAGGGGTATAAGTGACCATTTTGTCAATTTTGAGCTGAGCATATAATGAAATTCTTCAGATTTCAAGCTTTCAGGAACTTTTTTAAAATTGTTTCTACGATGATTAGAAAAAATACAATAAATCAGAGACAATTTGATTGATTTGGAAACTCCATACATTTTGTATGTGATGAACAATTGGTCAAAAACTTTAAACCTCATTTACTCGAAAGTGGGTTTTTGTCACTTACACCCCTTTGCTTCTAACCCCCTCAATTCCTAGAGAAACCGCAGAAATTATTGGAAGAACTGTTGAGGATGTCTCAGATAAATTCCTGAGGATCAGTCTGAATTTCAGCTTAGTTCGGTTTGCTAGATTTTTTTTTTTTTTTTGGGAAATCCCATACCACGACTCCGGATAATCGAGTTCGACCTGCAAATAAATTCTGAAAATAAGAAATTTTTGATGAAAGTTCCGTGAACAAAATTTGTGGAAGATTAGGGGGTATTCTAAAGTGAGGTAGCAACAATTTGTGAGGTTGGAGAACGTATATGGATTAAATATCTGATGGAATTAGTGAAAAAATGTAGAAATTCCTGACGAATTCTGGAAATATAGCTGAAGGGAATCATGAACATTTTTGAGGAATCATGAAAGAAATCCTGATACAAAAATACGAGAAAGGCAAAAAATGTAAAATTCTTAATTCACAATTAATATGATGAATATTCAGGGAATGTTTTGTAAGATTCGTGTAGGAATTCCTGAAATTACGGAGGAATTTCCGAAGTCATCCTTCGAGGCAACTTATAATATTGATTGGAAACATTCTTGAAGAATATGTTCAACGAAAAAGTCGAAGTCGTCGGAGCAACTATTAAAATTTCGAAAGGAAGCTCCATGTAATCTTGGAATTAGAGAAATTAATAGATGAATTACTAAAAAAAAACAATTTTTCGAGAAACTGCCGAAATCATGTGAAGAATTTGAGAAGGACTTCTCGGCAACTTCTATAAGAATTACTGAAGGAATCCTCTATGGAAGTTATGGATGGAGGAATTCTCGTAAAAAATCATGTGGATTACCTTAGCTAGCCCTCATAGGAATCCTTGTACAAATTTCTATAAAATCCTCCGAAGGTGTCACGAAACTTTGTGGAATCCAAGAAAAAGTAAATATTATTGTGACTTACTGATCCTTAATGAAGTTAGGAGCAAGATGAATAAGAAACACATTTTTTTGGAGAAATCTTTGAGGATGTTCTTAGAGAATCACTTGGGAAAAATCCTGCAAGAAAATCTAAGCAGAGAAACCTGAAAGAACCTTCGGTGGAGTTCCTAGAAAAGTTCTTGAATTAGTCCATGAAGAAATTCTCAAAAGAGTTGCCTCTGATTGAAACTTTGGTAAATGAAATTACAATCAATTCTACGATAAACTTATTCCAAATAACAATTTATGAATTACATAAGGACAAATATAACACTAAAAGTGAATGAGTTCGTGGGAAGTTATTATGCCGGTTTCATCGACGGCCAGTCGACAACGGGCCAGATCTTCACCGTACGGCAAATCCTCCAGAAATGCCGTGAATACCAGGTCCCAACGCACCATTTGTTCATCGACTTTAAGGCGGCATACGACAGTATCGACCGCACAGAGCTATGGAAAATCATGGACGACAACAGCTTTCCCGGGAAGCTTACCAAACTGATAAGAGCAACGATGGACGGTGTGCAGAACGGTGTAAGGATTTCGGGTGAACTATCCAGTTCATTCGAATCTCGACGGGGACTACGATAAGGTAATGGACTTTCCTGCCTACAATTTAACATCGCCCTGGAAGGTGTTATGCGACGAGCCGGGCTCAACAGCCGGGGTACGATCTTCACGAAATCCGGCCAATTTGTCTGTTTTGCGGATGATATGGATATTATTGCTAGAATATTTGGAATGGTTACAGAACTGTACACCCGCCTGAAACGTGAAGCAACAAAAGTCGGACTGGTGATGAATGCGCCTAAGACAAAGTACATGCTGTTAGGTGGGACTGAGCGAGACACGTCAAGCCTTGGCAGCAATGTTACGATAGACGGAGATACTTTCGAGGTGGTAGAAGAATTCGTCTACCTCGGATCCTTGCTAACGGCAACGTGAGCCGTAAAATACGAAGGCGCATCATCAGTGGAAGTCGTGCCTACTACGGGCTCCAGAAGAAACTGCGGTCAAAAAAGATTCACCCACGCACCAAATGCACCATGTACAAAACGCTAATAAGACCGGTGGTCCTCTACGAGCACGAGACATGGACCATGCTCGAGGAGGACCTGCTCGAGCGACGCGTGCTTAGGACGATCTTCGGCGGCGTGCAGGAGAACGGTGTGTGGCGGAGAAGAATGAACCACGAGCTCGCTGCACTTTACGGCGAACCCAGCATCCAGAAGGTGGCCAAAGCCGGAAGGATACGGTGGGCAGGGCATGTCGCAAGAATGCCGGACAACAACCCTGCAAAGCTGGTGTTTGCAACTGATACGGTTGGCACAAGAAGGCGTGGAGCGCAGAGAGCACGATGGGCGGACCAGGTGGAGCGTGATCTGGCGAGCGTTGGGTGTGACCGACGTTGGAGATAGGGATGTAGTACCGGTACCGAAAATCCCGGTATTACCGACTAAGTTTTGGTACCGAAATAAATACCGGTATTGACTAAGCCTTGGTACCGGTACTTTCGGTACTGGGAAATCTCTCCGGTCATTAGTATAGCCAATATGCAATGAAATATTCGAAAACATTTAAAACCAAGTACTATGACAAACAAACGGTTTATTTATAAAACCTTTTCTGCAAATCCAAGATATCATAGCAATGATTGGTTTATTGAACATTGAATATTGGAAATCGATTTACTAGCTTTGAATAAAACTTGATAGATAAGGGCTTCTTGTTTCTCTTCAGTTTTTAGAAGGAATCAAGGATAAAATCAGTTCAATATTTTTCTGTCTTCACCTAGCAACTATTCATGATTTTGCTATGTGTAAGGTTGTTACTGTTTTATTTTAGACTGGCTAAGTAACTGCCTATGAAACTGCTCAAAAGCTAAACAATAGCTCTAAAAACAGTTTCATACAACTCATTTCTTTCTATATTTTTATCAATCAATATTTTTTGTTCAATTTAGAATTTCAAGGATTGATTTTATGACATCCCTGAAAACCGGAAACCACAAATGTCTGGTAAATGGTAGATTTTATTGTACAAAATATAAAGGGTGGCACGGTCAAAATTTGGTCACACCATTTTTTTTATATCTTTAGACTGCGTACACCAAAACAGCTTATTTTTGGACCAGTAATGGTACATAATACGTAACTTATAGGGAATCGCGCCACTTGGGCGGTGGCTTCTATATTCGTCTGTTTTCCACTATAACTCAGTCAAATTTGAACCAATTGACACAACTTTTGGAATGTGGTGAGATAGGTATAGTATCTACCCGTGTACAACATTTCAAGTCAATTGGTTCAAAATTGACTGAGTTATAGTGGCAAACAGACGAATATAGAAGCCACCGCCCAAGTGGCGCGATACCCTACCATATAATTTTCATCAAAATCCAGTATTAGTTGATATATAGATAAAACCAACCTTTTTAAAATTTTGTACAAAGCGCTTCATAGTAAATTTTCGGCAATTTAAGGACATTTTGATTATCAAACTACCAATACTGCTCCGATTCTTATGAAAATTTTACAGTATAATACTATTATAAAAATATGATCTTTGTTAAGTTTTGAGCGATTTTGTATGAATACTTTCAAAGATGTAGCAGTTTGAATATGAAAAAAAAAACTGATCGGGTGCCACTTAAGAAAATATAACTTTGTCACGGCTAGATAAAATTGCATGAAATTTTTACACAACATTTAACTTTTTAACTTTTTCTGGTTATAGGGTGGGGCGGGGCAAGATGGGTCACCTAAGGATGAATCACCATAACTTTGTAAATACAAATCGTATTGGTTTGTATTCGTCCGCTACTCTTTAATACACTAGTTAGCTATGCTAAAAATCGATAAAAAGTTCATTAAATAAAAAATATGATGTTAAACAAGCAGTTTTAAAAAGTGACCGATTTTGCGCCGTGAAAAAAAAGGCGGGGCAAGATGGGTCACCTTTTAAGTAATTCACATTTTCTCAAAGAAAAACGTCAAAATATAAGATTTGTTCCACATTCATATATGCTCCATATCCATACTGAGTAAACAAGAGCTACTAGTAAACATTTTATAAATTTATTTGGAATATAAAAAACTTTACGATTTGAGTGGTCCTAAGGCGACTTAAAAATCGATGTTTTCACTAAAAAATTATCATAATTTTATGTTATAATTTTGAGCGTTCATTCCGCTTGATTAAAGTCATTTATGAGATAGTCTTGTAATAAAAAATAAATAACTTTTGAATGCTCCAAAAATACGTTCAAAATTGAAGGTGACCCATCTTGCCCCGCGGCCGTTTATATGGAGATTATATGGAATGTATCGCATAAGAAAAATGGCTAAAAACCATTTTATTTTTTATTTCCAATGCGAGTGAATATTATTTCAATCAAGGCCCCAAACTTTTGTATATCCATGCTGGTCATTTAACAAAATTACTAACATAATGAAAACATTAGTAATGCGCGCGAAAATGGCACTGACCCATCTTGCCCCGCGACCCATCTTGTCCCACCCCACCCTATAAATGAAACAGTAAAAATGTGTTCTTATTTTTGTATCCTCTTCGTACAAAACTTTAAAATTGCAGATCTAAGGATTCAACTATATCTCCGCAAACACTAAATTGATTTTGATGAAAATTTTATGGTATAAGCTACATACAATGTACCATTGCTGGTTAAAAAATCGACTATTTTGGTGTACGCAGTCTGAAGTTATGAAAAAATTGTATGACCAAAATTTGACCGTACCACCCTTTATTACTCTTCAATAGGAAGCAATCAGTGAAGTACTAGATTGAAAGTAGTGAGCTGGATTTTTGTATGGTGAGATGATCAGTTCTCCGTTTCAGCAATAAAATGGTGCAAACAGATTGGGTTATATGATTTCTTGCCTAATTTGATGCTGTTTGAGCAAAAGTTTGGGTAACTGCGTTGTTGTATTATTTATTTCTTGTAACTTCAACAACACAGTTACCCAAACTTTTGCTCAAACAGCATCAAATTAGGCAAGGAATCATATAACCCACGCTGTTTGCACCATTTCATTGCAAAAACGGAGAACTGATCATCTCACCATACAAAAATCCAGCTCACTACTTTCAATCTAGTACTTCACTGATTGCTTCCTATTAAGTGAAAATTTTCCAGTACCGGTATTTTACCGGTACTACCGGTACTGTGAGCCTCAGTACCGAAATACCGGTACTCGCCAAAAGTGGTCGGTACTGCGACCCCTAGTTGGAGAGCTGCAGCTGCAAATCGAGTATTATGGTGGCAAATTGTTGATTCAGTGTTATCAAGAATTTGATGTTGAACTAAATAAATGAAATGAAATGAAGGACAAATATCTGATTGAAATATTTACAAAATGTAGTGAAATTCAAAAGAACAGTATTGTCCAAAGCTTCGTGACCGTTTCGTCTACGACAACTTTCTTTTTATTCGACTTTCCAGCCTATTTTGTCTTAAGCCTGTGGCACATCAAGATTTAATAACACCTGGCCAAAGTTACCTAACCACCTTAGAAGGTTTGGCACAAATTAGTGTCATAGTACAAAAGCGAATGTATGAAATATGTGAACCAGTTGATTGATTGCATGTCCACAATTTGAGTTGCTCTTAAAACTGGACCAACAGTATTGCCTATGTATGTTATCTTATCATGCCCCTTCACGTTTCTGAATGTATCGAGAAACATAATTGACATATTCCCTCCTTTTTACGGCTTGTAATCCAATCACATCCAAAGGGCAATAAAATTCGAAAAAGCAATTCCACGCACCTCACAAATGTCAAAACCAAATTTATATGCCTCTTTACCCGTTTTCACTCGAACAAAAGCGAAACCTTCCAGGAATTTCCCGTCTTCACAAGATTCTAAATCACTCTCACTCAATTATCTCGCTTTACAGGCAGTAAAAAAAACGAAACGAATTAGTCCAATACCTCACATCCCACTGTTCTGTGCTGACTCGGCTGCATCTCCGAACTTCATTCACATGGAGGATCGCGTTGCCATCCTCGCGCCTTTCCAAAGGATTCCGACCAAGCATTCAGCGACGACGTTCATCCACCGACCGGGTATTGAAAAAGAGCGCTCACAGCACGAAAAAATGATTTGAAATCGAAACGTCCGTCGTTTATTTTTCCATTTTGTTATGCTCCTCAAAGGCGAGCATCAGAAGGAAGACAGAAAAAAAAAACAACTAAACCGTCCGACTTCATGCTCGTTTTGAGACCCACAGAAACTTGGAACTGCTGAACGTTGCATGCTGCTAAACGAAACGATTCGGCATATTACCAAATTCTGGAGGCGTGTCCTCTCCCCCAGAAAGAATGTATCTTCGAAAATTAATTGAAGCGTGTTCTGGGCTTTTGGTTGGTTTTTCTGTCTGGCTGCCCGGGCAGACAGACGAATCAAGAACGATGACTCGGAAGGATTCCGCAACTTTTGACCCGAAAGTTGTAGTCATATTTTCCGGCGGAGTTGATTACGGACAATGAATGATTGCTTGCTGCGCGGAGCGGAGAATTGCGGAGGAACAGGTTTCTCTCGAGAATTGGAATTCATTAACCAAAATTTGAAATCAACTTCGAGTTATTAAACCGCTCTCGCAGCCGGAGGGTGAATATAATTAACTCCGGTGCGGTGTGTGACCCTGTCCTGGGAGATGTTTGCATCCAGATAGTTCTCAAGCACTCGCCCGGCATAAGTGTGTCATCATTAGAGAATATTAACCGAAGCGGAGTGAAGATAATTACGGATCTAGGAAGGACAAGGGGTTTACGTATACGACAAAAATGAGTGCCTCAAGTGGTAGAACCAAACAATCTTCCGACAATGTAAGCAGTTTTTTTTTTCAGTTTAATTCCAGGAGCCCTATCTAACGAAACCGAACCAAAACAGATTACCTACACCTGCCGCTCATAATTTATATGCCCTCTTTCGTGGATGGTGGAAGGATGATGACACTGCCACAATTTTTCATTCTTTTATCTTTATTTCGGTTTTCTGGAAAGTCATGATGATGTCGGAACGGGGAAAAAAGGGAACCAAACTCTCACATTCGTGAGCAGCTCACATGAAAGAGATACCGAACAGTAGTTATCGAGTGGGCTATCTTTGTTGTTGGGTTGTTTGGTTTCATGACTGGAATGAAACATTTTTTATGGATATGTGTTCTGTAAGAAGTTTTCCAAGGCGGTGAAAAACTACAAACTATTAAGATAATTTTGACTTTTGTGCATTGAGGTACGGAAAAGATATCGAGCCCATGTAATCGAAGCGAAAAACGTGCAGTGTGCATGTATGACGCAAAACCACGATCAGGGTAATGGATTCGATTCTCGGTCAGTCCAGGAGTGGGCTGCCAAAAAAAACAATATTCAAGTGCTGCTCAATATAAATATAAACTTGAAAAGAAAGATAATAACATAAGAAGCATTTTTTGTAGAACAATTGGATTTTCAAAAAAAATAAATCATTTATAGAGGTTCCATCAGGGTAATTTAAAAAAATGGCCATTTTTTATACAAATTCTGACAAAAATCATGTTTTTGTTTTTTTTTTAATTGATATTGATGGCAGAACCTTTTTTGTGCTCACAAAAGGACTGTTTTTAAACATTTTTCATCAATAATTGTCAAAAAATATACATGTAGAATTTTTTTAAATTTTTAACCACCTGACACAGCAGGGATGAGATCAACCACTTGCAAAGATTAACATACATTTACTAATTTCTCAGCTCAGAAGCATGCTATCAATAACAGTGTGTGGAGGACTTTTACCTAGTGATTTTTATCTTAAAAAATTGCCAAACAAAGTCAGGGTCGTACGCGCATACCAGGGTGAGCTGTGAAAATAGCAAATGAGTGTAACTCTTTGCAATTATGTGTTTCCTTTCCTGCCTGAGAGTACTATTCAAAATCGTCATTTCCCTTAAAAAATATTTAAAATAGCTTGTCTAGAGGCTGAGATATCACGCTTTTAATGAATGAATATTTCTCCCATTTTTCTTTTAACCCTCTAATACCCAATTTTTTATTTTGATCTAAATATCATTTTTCGTCATCTAAAATCGATTTAAACATGTTTTGGAAGATGATTTTTTTTAATTCTCGATTTCGTGAATTTCAGTTTTTGATTTTTCTAACTTTTACTTTTGAACATCCTCACAGTTTTATATTTTTCCTGGAAGCCTATTTAGGGTACGGATTTTTTGAGATGAAAACATTTTGAGATTTTATGATTATTGTAGAAATATTTTAAAATTATTTTTTTTTCATAGAAAATTTTATTTTCCGTGTAATTTTAAACAATGACTTCTAGCAGGGGACTAAAACATCAATTTTTCAATGATTTTTAAAAAATGTAAATACGCTTTAAAATACACCAAAAACCATTTTGAGATATACAAAACAGTCCAAAATATCATCAAAAAATATAAATATTTGGGTTTCCCACGAAACAAAAATTACAAAAATTCTCAAACTATACCCCGTCTAAAGGCGGGGTTGGGTATTAGAGGGTTAAACAAATATTGTTTTAAATTACCGTATGTTGTTACTTCAGGGAAAAGTTAAACATCGAACGTTGGATGATGATGAAATTTCAAGTAAAAAATACCCCAATTGACGATGCTGGAGTTAAACTCGTCTCAGTGGAAAACACTAAATTTGCACTGTTGCTTGGTCAGCCAAAGCAAAAATCAAGAAACTTACACAAAATTTGCGCCTTTTTTATCTTAGGTAACCCTTCTGGAATGTTTTTCTGGGATTTCTTTGGAATTCTTCAGAAATTCATGCTGGTATTCGTCACACAATTCTTATTGAAATTCATCCAGCAGTTGCACTAGATGCTTCGCCAGATTTTCTGAACGAAGATTTTTGGACCAGAATAAGAGAATAACAACAGCATATGACAATGCGTTATTTTGGTAAAATAACTGAGTAATAGAATCAGTTATTTTGATAGTTGTTTTACAATGAAAAACATTACTTTTGAAAGGGCGTTAAACAATACGTTTTTTCCTCAAATAATTATAAATGGAAAACGGTTAGTTTAGTTTGATGATACTTGAAAAACAGATAAAATTGAATGAAACTATGTATAAATGTTTCCTAACATCCAACCATGCTTTAGTTACGGGAAATTAAAAAAAAAAGAAAAACGTATGGGTTCTTGTTAAATATTATTCAAGATAAGTTTTACTATTTAACAGTTTTTATAATAAAAAGCGTCAATTATTTCTCAGATGTGTGAATTTCCCGACTATTTCGATTAACGTTGAACAAGGTCCAATACTTTTCTCATTTTTTGAATTCGCTATAACTTAAATATGGTTCGATGTAGGAAAAAATATGCATATTCATTGGAACCTGTACGTAGAATCTATTTTGATATCAAAAATCGAGAAATAATTGAAAACTGTTCTAATTTAATTGTTTTTGAAGCGCAGATTTAAATCCATTGTTGATTACAATTCAGGACTTTCGTTTTCTTTTAATACTTTCAGAATTGAAGAGAATGTATGAAGTTTTGCGGAATATTTTGGCATATTAAAAAAAACACTATTCCAATTATTCTTCAACATTTTTTTCCTTGGTTCAAGAATTACGTCTAAAAGTTCTTCAGAATTCCACATGGATTTCACCAAAAATTAAACTACAATTTCCCCAAAACTAAATCTGATGATTCCTACAGGAATTCCACCAATTTTTTTTGGCAAGATTTTTTCTACATTTCATCCATTGATTTTTCTACGGATTTCGTTAAGAATTCCAGGGATTTCTCTGAAAAAAAACCATCGGATTTTTTTAAATTTCTCCATATCTTATCTATAATAACCTTGCAAATGTTTCAGATTTTCAGTTTTTCAAGAGTACTTCCAGGGAATCTATTACTGTGTTTTTTTCGAAAATTCCTCTAGAAATTCATTTACACTTATACTTAGAATTCGCCGAGGATTTGTTAAGAATTTCGTGTGATCATTTATCCAGAAAATCGTCCCAAGCTTTTTCTCAAAGTATTTTACCATGAGTTCTTCCGAAGGGTTCTCCAAGATTTTTTCAGAAGAATCTACCAAGAACTTTCACAGTTACGCAGAGATTCCTAAGAAGATTGCGCCAGAAGTTCTTTTGAAATATTTTTCTGGAATTTATTTTTCAGAACTTCCAAGTGTTTTTCCGAATATTTCTTCTGAAATTCTTCATAGAATTAATTCAGAAATTTCCTTCGTAACTAAAACTAAAATGTGTTAAAAGCAGGTCATAATTATCGAAAAGTTTATAATATACCGAGATGCCGGCTCTGTTCTAGTTATAATGTAATGCGAAAAAGAGTAAGAATTGGAACTGATGTGAAGCATGCACATACTTTCATGGCGAAGCAACAAGGTAAACACCGTAAATCTGGAATGATAGTGTTTATTTCAAAACTTGTTGATTGTGCTATTGGTGATCACATATTGTACACTCTACGAGGGCTGAACATCCAGTTAATAAAGATAAATAAACAAATAATAAATTGTACACTCTCAAGAGTATAGTAAGGGGATATCTCTGCAGCAAAGCCGAGCAAAATTTCCCACGCCGATGAGAAAACATTTTTTTTATTTCTCCAGCACTTCATGACCTATAAATAGCTCAAGCAACAAGAGTGGTATGTTTATTTATATATTTATTTATAGCAACAAAAGATGTATGTTTTAACAGTTTTTTCTATTTTTTTTTTGTAAATTTTTGGCGTATTTTTTCAGATATTTTATGCTTATTTTTCATGATTTTTGTTAAGAATTTTCAACTGCATTACTTTGAAATGTTTAATATTTTTTTTGGAAAGTACTAAGCGAGTTTCTTTTTTAAACTTTACAACTTGACTTCTTTACAATTCCCTCAACAGATTTCCGGCTAAACTTTAGTTAACCTAATGATTGGGGCTTTGTATCGCCTATCTGATGATGGCTGATTCGATTCCTTTTTTCCGGAAATTCTTCTATAGATTCTTTCAAAAATTTTGCATGAATTTCTCCAGAAACTTCTTCAATTTTTTTCAGAAATTTCACAAGAAGAACCTCCAGAAATTTCAATAAGAATTCTTCTAGAATTCTCTAGAAATTTCTCTACGAAATGTTTAGGAAATTTCTAATTTCATTCAGAAAACCAACCACGGATTCCTGGCGTTCTTACAACAAAGTTCAAGAGTGCAGAATTGTTTCTGAAATTTATCCAGGGATTTCTGCAAAAATATTTCCAAATATTTCTTGGGTATCCAGTAAGCCTAGTGGTTAAGGCTATGGGTCGCCAATCCGGAGACGGCGGGTTCGATTCCCGTTCCGGTCGGGAAAATTTTCTCGACTGCCTGGGCATAGTGTATCATTGTACTTGCCTCACAATATACAAATTCATGCAATGGCAGGCAAAGGAAGCCCTTCAATTAATAACTGTGGAAGTGCTCGAAGAACACTAAGTTGAAGCGAGGCAGACCAAGTCTCAGCGGGGACGTAGAGCCAAAAAGAAGAAGAAGAAGAAGAAGATTTCCAAATATTTCTTCAGAAAGGGGCCGTTCATAAACTACGTAGAGTTTTTGGGGGGAGAAGGCTATAGCCAAAATCTACGCTCCTTCAATTTTTTTTCTGTATGGATGAAAGTGTACGAGGGCAGTTTGAGATGACCAAAATTATTTCAAAAAGCCCCAAATATTTTTTAGGGATGCCTTAACAGCCGTGTGCGGTAGAGTTGTCCCATGTTGTATGCGAATCCTTATACATGTACACACAAAAAATGTCCATTCTCAGCCCCCGTAACCTAAATGGAACACTTTTTGTATGGGACTTCTTAAATTTGTAAATGGGTTGTCACACTTTGCTGAAGCCCTCTCCTTTCTCAAGGCGTGAAGTAATTTATGAATATCCCCCCTTCAAAAATAACTTCAGGAATCCCTTCTATGCAGTAATCTAAGGATTCTTTCTGGAATTCCTCCATCGGTTCAATCAATAAGTCTTTCAGGGATTCCTCAATAAATTTCTTCATCAAATGGTTCCAGGAATTTCTTCCAAGAAGCCTTCAAGACCTCCTCCAGGTATTTCTCCATGTATTTCAGAAATTCTTCCATGATCGCTTCCTAGGAAAGTTATAGGAATGCTAACTCGAATTCTCTATAAGGTTCAGTAATTTATTTTTAAATAATTCCCCAAAACTTATACTTTTGTAAATTTCTTATGACATTTCTCTAGGAATTGATTCTTAAGACATTCTTTCAGGGATCCCTTTAAAAATACGATCATGAATTCTTCCGAGAATTCTCTCATAAAATCCTTCTTGAATTGCCGTAATGGATTTCTTCAGGAATATTTATGTTTTTAAATAAATTCTTATAGGAGTTCCACTAAGTGATTTTCAAGATGTGTAGCCAAAGATTTATCCTAAACTGATGGAGCAACTTCAACTTGAATTTATTCCTTGAAGATATTCCTCCATGGATTCTTTAAGCATATCTCTAGGTATTTCTACAGGAAATAGATAGAAATTAATTTTAAAAAAAATCATCCAAGAATTCTTTTAGATCTTAATGGATTCATTCTGTAACTTTGTGAGGAATTCATTTAGAAATATCTCCAGATACTTCTACAGTAGTGTAAGGATTTCTTCATAAATGTTAGCAAGGGATATCCTCATTATTTTTTTTCCATTGATTTGTTTTTTCAGAATTTTCCAAAATTTGTCTGCGATTCTTTCGAAAATTCTTCCAAGGGATCCTGTCGGAGTCCCTTAGAAATTAACGCCAGGAGTTACTGACGAAATTTCCAAAAGGTTTTTTCAATATCTCCGGTGGTTCCTTCTGAAATATCTTGTGGGCTTTCTTAAGAACTTCTTCTAGGAATTATTTCAGATATTCCTCCACGGATTTCTACAAAATTAAGTTATGAATTTACATAAAAATACTGTTTAATTTCCAAATGAACCCCTGAAGATACATCTGGACATTCCAAGGATTTTTTGAAAATTTCTTGAAGAAATTCGCGAAAAAAACGTTTTGAAACTATTTCTGAAGTAATTGTTGGAAAAGTTCCAGGAGGAACTCCTTGGGATGGCTTAGGAGGAATTTATGAATAATTTTTAAGAAAAAACTTTTGGAGGAATTGAAATAAATTCCTGGAGGAGGTTCTGCGAAAATTTCTGAAGGGATATCCAAAGAGCACTCTTGAGAAATTTCTGAATTAAACCTTGGAGCAATTTTTCCCTATCTTGAAAAAAGTGAATCCGTGTAGACATTGTAGACAAAATTACTGAAGGAATTCTTAAATAAATATCTAAATAAATTTCTGAAGAGATTCCTGAAAGATATTCTGAAGCAAATTCTGGAAGAACTCCTGGAGATACTTCTGGAGAAATTCTTGAAAGAATTTCTTGCAAAACGTTTGTAAGGTACTAGTTACGCAGTTATTTACGCTGTTTAGTGGAGAAGCATTTGACTGAAATTTCCTTAATAAATTAATCATAAATGAAGCCGGATTGTGCCAAAAACTCGTTATCCTTTACGGAAACGTTTTCAAAAACTCAAAAAAATAATTCTCATGGAA
The DNA here is from genome assembly GCF_035046485.1 of Aedes albopictus. Lineage (NCBI taxonomy): Eukaryota > Metazoa > Arthropoda > Insecta > Diptera > Culicidae > Aedes > Aedes albopictus. The sequence continues at coordinate 330,945,409 of NC_085138.1, forward strand.
TTATTGGTGAAATAATGGTCAATTTTTTCACAAAACTATTATTATTATATAAAGTGAAAATCTTTTGCAAAATGGCTTTACAACTCCAGGATCATTGAAGAATTACAATTAGAATTATTACATGACTAGTGAAAACCAACAACCGCTTATTTATGGTTCAATATCCGCTATAATGTGTCAAACTTTTAACTTTCCCGTTTACGTTACTCACATTGCGAAAATCAAATTTAATATCTAATAATTTAACCACATAAAAAAATATTCATCAATTGTTCATCAATTGGGTAATTTTCCAATTGTTGCACGGCTAAAAATTCAAAACGACGTATAATACACGCAAATCCTATGTTGATACGTCATTTTGAATAAGTATCCGAGAATTGTTGCACACCTCATAAGAATAACATGGAGTGTGCAACAATAGGCGAGTTTTTAGCCGTGCAACAATTGGAAAATTACCCTATTTGATGTCATTTCAAGAAAACCGCAAAACCATAAACCCTCTTTCTATCATAAGTGCCAATCCGATGAGCAACTATACTGCCCAAATTGGCACAACAGTCCCATGTGAATAGGAAACCCAGCAAACATGGGACTGTTGTGCGAATAGGGGCAGTATAGCTATCACCATTCTATGATTTTTAGCTTTCGCACAGACTACACAAAGGCATGCTTTCATACAACATTCCAGCAGATTTTTGGTGTAGGTACCCAACCCATCCGAGTGAACTGGACACCGAGCCCATCCTTTTGTTCAATTTTTGCACACTTTGTATGTTTCGCCAGACGACGTTGTTGCTGTCTGTCTCTAACCTTGTCTGCTTGTCTGGTCCGCCAGTCAGTAGTGCCCCAAGACCCAAAGCAATCCACCGTCGAAGATAGGACCAGTCCCTGCATGTTAGCATTCTTCATCTTCAGCCCTGCCTGTCCGCCCACATTATCGACGTAGCCGAAAAACGGACTACGGAGCACTCACATTCGTCAAATGCGCTGATAAAGCCGATTTGGTTGGTTGGTTTCGATTTTACTGGGGCGTGCTTAGGGTATTGAATGATTGAGACTGAAATGGCTGTGTGCTGGCAAACCTCTCTTCCAAGAACGTTTGTCTGCTGGATAGCATCGAAAGCCGACGGATGAATACCTCTATACGTGATTGAAATGTGAAAACAGAGACGATGGCCGGTCCCGCATGTACACGCAAACTGAAGTAAACTGCCCTCGAGGGCGACTGACTTACCTTTCCTCCGACCGTCAGTTGATAGCCCATAATCGTCGGTGCTTTCAGCTGAACCGGGCAGATAAAGCCCAGATCCCGGTGGGGCGCGTTGGGCGGAGTGTTTCTCCGTGGGACCTGGGGCTTGGTGGTGTACACCGCACTCGGCGGTATTGGCGTACTCTCGGATGAATTGTTCTGCGAAACGCACAGCTCCTTGCCATCGACCGGGAACTTGGTGCACTCGAGATTCTCCGGCCACTGGAAATCGAAAGTCCGCATGATGCTTTCACAGACGCGTGCACTTTCGCACAGACTCCGGCACGGCGGAATCGGGTAGTTGAGTATCGTGCAAACTGGGGCATACAGAGAGCAGAGGAAAAACTTCAGATCTGGACTGCAGTCGATTTTAACCAGCGGAATAAACTGGTGAACCTCGAGAGCTGCCTCCTCCTGCTTGGCGTGCCCCAGCAGGTTCGGCATGATGGTTTTGTTGTACTGGATGTCCGTGCAAAAGGGAATTGTGATCGGTTCGCAGCGATTGTGATGTTGAAACTCGTCCGGACTGAGGCCGGACATCTCCTGTGTGCCATATGCATCCTGCGGCGGCTGTTGTATGCTTAATCCAACATTTGCATAACCCAACACTAGGACAATGGAACTTAACACTGAATACACGTTTGCCATTTTACCCATTCTTTACACCCTCTTTATTAACTCTCTTTCACTTGTTTCCACTAGCTTCATTATATTCTTCGCACAACAGCCCTAGGAGGAAGCACTTCTCTTCCATACTCGTATATTACTTCATTGCAAAGAGGGTAATAATCGCCAGCAATAAACAACACACCAGACGCATCCTTCTGCTGCAGCGCACATTTTTCTTCTTGCAGCTTTTCCTCCAGTTATCCTTCCATGCACTTCAATACCGTTCCGACATTTGCCGTTTTATCTCCCCACAAGCCACTCACTTTATTCAGCACATGAATTTCCAAAATTTTCGCGAGCAATTCTCATCCCCCTTCTTGCACCAAATTCACGCCACTTGAGTACGACACTTCTCCAGAATCCGGCTTCTTCGTCGCATATTTTCTCGCTTTGCCAATTCCGTTAAGCTTCTCCGCACTTTATTCCGTATTTCATCGGATTACGACCCGGCCCGGCCCAAACCTCAATCCTCGCATTCGCTCAATCAACAACACAAGGACTACTTTCTCTCGTCACCACATCACCATCGCACTCCGCCCAAACCAATTTCTCCTCTTCAAACGCGCGCAATCCTTCTCACTGAGACGGCGGAAATGCACAACCACTGCCGCTGGCAGGACAGCGTTGGAAGCATAATTTGCAAATTATGCCCCATTCAAATTTGCCATGTATGATCCCCCCATGAGCGCGCGAGAGACGGAAACCAAGCTCGCACGGAACGCTACGCGATATACCCAACGCCAGTGCAACAGCACACCACACGCTCGCAAAACAAAATCGATCCGAACCAGACGCCGTACGAAGTGCGACTGAATGATGATGGTCCCCGGTTCGGCGCGGCGGATCGGTCCAATCGGCCGCACGAAGAAAACAGACCAAGCGTGCTGCTTGTGATGGAATCGGCTTGCGTTGTTCCGCTGCTTGCTGAACTGAATGGAAGCGAAGGAGTCCATTTGGGGCTGTGTGCGTGTGTCGGCGGGTGTAAACAAGCGGCAAGTGCATGGCAAAAAAAAAAGCCGAAAACATAGTGACACCACTACCACTTTCGAATAGAATGAAAACACGAACGGCGCGGCGGCTCGTGCCGATGAAAACTGTTCGAAAGTGGTATGCCGCTGCTGGAGGTGCTGCTTGATGCTGGTCTAGATCAGTTTTGTGTGCATCTGCTTTTCTCATTTCATCGCCCGCGAGTTGTGAAGCCAAATTCTTTGACACGGTTCGCGGCTTTTTGGCAATTTTGTGATGGAAACCATGGAAATATTCTTAGTTGAATAGAGGTAAGTGATCGAAACAAAATAATTGTAGCTATATGAAGCTCGGATGTTAAGATAAAAAACGACACTTTGTATCAGAAACGAATCCATTCCACTATACATTGGCGACTGGAATCAATAAAGAAGGATTAGGATGTTGAAGATTTCAATAAAAACAAATCTGGAGGAAATCGACATATTTTAAACCACTTCAAGAAATTGTATTAGTCAAGCAGGAATTTAAGACACTAAAGAAAATCTGTCGAACTTATACCTTGGAAAGCAACCAAAAAAACCTATGTGCCTCTACGGTATAATAAAAGCCGCGTGATAAAAGCCGGTTTTAGGACCTGTTCAAATCAAGAAGTGTCACAACATGCTTTCCCTCACCTTTGGAGGAACAAAGCACCGAATTACAGCACCCAGAAGATGCATGTGATGAATGTGTTCTATCGAGTAATGAATAGGTTCCTAATGGGTGTGTGATTCATGGATGAGAGCGATAGAAAGGGAACAAAAAAGAAAATAGGATCCTGACAAGGGTTGTGACCCATTTCTCCCGAGGCGACAGCAAGTGGCGCAGTAGTGGCGACTGGCAGCCTACAACACCGTGGGTGGTTTCCCTTTCTGTCGTTTGGATGAGCATTGAGTCCTGTATCCAATTCGAATCCATCATTTTCCCTTCTTTAATGTTAAATGGATGGTCGTGGATCTCTAAGGAGGATGTTCATTCAACTCTGGAAGATAGATATACAAATTGCTCAACAAATCACGCTAAAAGGTATTTATGACTGATGTGCTCGGCATATCCACCACTGCACTCGCTCTACTCCCTATAGACGGCGTCCATCATTGAATGGACATAATCGCCTCAACGATCAATTGTTTGCTAGCTAGTGGTAAACCACATCGTATTATTGAATCTGTTTTAGGGCCGTTTGTGGTTTCCAGAAGAAACCCATCCAATGATGGGTTCTGCACTGCATGCAAAGCAGAGTGTCGATATCGGATAGCTGCACAGTTTAAAAGAGTTGTACCTGATATGGATGAGGGCTCCTCCAGACCAAACATATCAGCACAGACAAACAGACGTAACACTTCGAACATTTTTCGATTCAAATCACAGTCACGGAAGCACATTCGCACATTGAAAGGGCTGATTAGAGGTGTACGCCGTCGCGCCACGCCGGTGCCGCCGCCGATTTTTTGTTCACGCCGCCGTCGCCGATTATTTTTCGACACGCCGCCGCTTACGCCGCCGAACTGCAATTTTCTACGCCGATCTCAAAAACGCACTGAAAAATTATATTATTTCTTGATTCATTTCATTACAATATTTCAAGCAATTTATTGGAGTCATCTGCATACATAGCATTTGTAAGGTCGTTTTCAGTGGTGGTTCATTTTTATGGTCCAAATTTATAACAGTTCAAAAAATTTGGGACGCTAAAAATAGATCAAATTACGCTCAATTTCACCACTAGTTGTTTTAAATTCTAAACTTCGCATGTCGCATCAACGATGTTTTGAAAGTAAAAAGTTTGTCCTTTGAGTTAAATCGAGTATACAAAGATATCAGGGGTTCCTGAAGATAACTGATGGCTGTAGAAAGAATCTACGGACTCCGAAGATTGAAGAAATTGCTTTTTGTAGTGTCAATCTCCAGAAGAGATAAAATTTCTCCAGCAACTCTTTTAAGGATTCTTCCAGCAGTTTCGCCAAGAATTGCGCTAGGAGTTGCTCCTGGAACTCTAGAAGGTTCTTCTGGAATTTCGAGAGTTTCCTTCGAGACATCACCTAGGAGTTTCTCCGGGCATTGCTACAGAAGTTTCACTTGGGCCTTTTCTAGTACTTCCTCTAGAAATTCCTTTAAAAGTTACTCCGAGTATTCTTTTAGAAGATCCTCCGGCAAATCCTCTAGAAGTTCTTCCTGGGAATTCCTCAAGGAGCACCCCCGGGAATTCCTCCTCGAGTTCATCAACGAATTCATCCGGGAATTTCTTTACGAATTTCTATGGGAATTCCTTTAAGAGTTCATAGAAATTGAACTGGTAATATCAGAAGTTTGCTCCAGTAATTCCTCTAGAAGTTCTTCCGGTAATTCTTCTGAGAGTTCATCAAGGAGTTCATCCTGTAATTTCTGTAGCAGTTTCTCCTGGAACTGATCCAAGAAGTTTCTTTTAGATTTCTTCCTGAAATTCTTCCAGAGGTTTCTCCGGAATGTTCTAGAAGTTCCTGTGGGAATTTCTCTAGCATTTCCTCCAGGAATTCCTCCGTTAATTCCTCCACGGGGATTCCTTACCGATTTTTTTTTCGGGCATTCTATAAAGAGTTTCACCGTGAATGTCTTGAAGTTCTTCCGGGAAGAAGTTCCCCGGGCAAGTTCACTACGAGTTGCTCTATAAGTTTTATCTAGCAATTGCACTGGGTATGCCGAAGTTTCTTCCGAGAATTCCTTTAAGATTTCCCCGGAAGTTCCTCCAGAAGTTCTTCCGGAAATTCCTGTAACGTTCCTTCAGTAATTCCTTTAGGAGTTCCTCCGAGAACTCTTCTAAGGAGTTCCTGCAAGATATCTTCCAGCAATACATCCAGGAGTTTCCTCAATCGCTCTTCTAGGAGTTCTTCCAGTAATTTCTTTAAAAGTATCTCGGGGAATTTCTCTAGAAGTTCTTCCGGGAATCCCTTTATGAGTTCATCCGGGAGTTCCTCTACGAGTTCTTTCGGGAATTTATGAATATCCCGGGAATTCTACTTGGAGTTCCATCGAGAATTTCTCAACAACTTCTCTCAGGAATTTATGTGGGAATTCATCCGGGATTTTTTAGGAGTACCTCCGGCAACTCCTCTACGAGTTCCTCTATGACCTCCTCTATGAGTTCCTCAGGGAATTTCTTTACGAATTTCTTCGGGAATTCCTCAAGGAATTCTTCCGAGAATTCTTTTAAGAGTTCGTCCGGGAACTCATTCAGGAATACCTCTGCTAGTTTTTCTACGAGGTCTTACTTGAATTTCTGTCAGAATTTCTTCGGCAATTTCTCTAGGAGTACCTCCGAAAATTCCCCCGAAAGCTCCTCCGGCAATTTGTTTACTAGTTGCTCAAAAAGTATTTCTGAGAGTTGCACAAGGAATGACCAGAGTTTCCTCCGAAAATTCCTCTATGAGTTCCTCCGGTAATTCCTCTAAAAATTGCTCAGGAAATTCCTCTAGGAGTTCTTCCGTGAATTCCACTGAAAGTTCCTCCGGCAATTTCTCTAAGAGCTCTTCTAAAATTTGTTTCCGGAATTCTTCCAGGAGTTTATCCAAACGTTCCATTAGGATGCTTTTTGGAAATTCATTTAGGAGTTCATCCGGGAATTCCTGTAAGTGTACCTACGGGAATGCCTGTACGAGTTCCTCCGGGATTTTTTTTTTTTTAAGTTTATGCGGAAAATCCTCTGCTCCACCGGGAATTCCTCTAGAATTTCTTCCGGGAATTTCCTGAGGAGGTCATTCTGGATTAATTGTTGCGCGGCTGATAGATGATTCACCAAAACAATTATTTCAAAAAATTTAAAAAAATGTGAAAATAAAAAAACTTATAGCTAAACCGTAACTATAAACATATCATTGCATCTTCAACATGATGAGTACCTTAAAAATAAAACACTGATATTGATTAACGGAATTAACAAAAACAATTAAAAACTATGACCACGCCGTTTCACGCCGCCGCCGCCGGCCAAAAAATGCAAAACGCCGCCACCGACCGATTTCAAATCGGCGCACACCTCTAGGCTGAGTTTGGCCAACCATCAACTAGGTGGCGGTAGTGGGCAAACGTCACATGAACAAAACTGATGCGAGCACTACGGGTGGGCAGTTGGTCAACGGCTTAAGGACATTTCCCCGAATTCCATTACCCCGAATGATTTATCCGCAAGCCTATCTGGAGACGCGCTATGGGTAACTAACGGTTTTCCAAGTGGTTGATTATATTTTCAACAAAGATTTTCTTTCTTGGAGCATATGTTGTTCTTATAGACACATGGAACACACCGGAACTTTCTGACATTCCAACTGCTAATAGGGTATTTGTGCCTATCTTAGTCTCATTAAGGATGTGCAACATGAAAAATCACTCACAGCGCAATGTATACGCTTCAAACTTAATGATACAAACCTTTAACACACGTGCTCACTTCCACTGTTGATCCTACGATGCGCTAAAGTGGGATTTATCTTCAATATTTGATTTAATTGCGATCACAAATCGCGAGACACTCGCACCTATCTTCAGCACATCGTAAAATTTTCATCTCATCGCGGTTCACCGGGTGGCCCCTTTTTCATCTCAACAGTATTTACAGCAAATCCACAATCACTCCTACATTTTCTCATCGTAGAGCATTCTGCACTCACCCACTAACGCACTCCCTTTCCCTAGCAGGTGACAGTTTCATTGTGATTGTTTTTCTCTCTTGCAAAGGAGAAGTCACAACAATGTGCGGCGCGACGAATCGTCTATGCTCGCTCCCCACGTTTTGCACTCGCATACATTCACAGCTGATTGGCAAATCAGTGCTGCCGAACTGGATGATAGTTCGTAAAGCTTGAGCGGTAGCAGCATATTTAGATGAAAACCAAACCAAATATTTTGAAAGAAATGGCGTTGGAAAATGAAATTATTGATCGATTTGCGTAGAAGTTCGATTACCAAGATGTTAAACCAAGAAACGACCAAATTCTGATTGTAAAAACATCGTATTTGTAGTGACCAAATCTCATTCAATTAACTACTTGTTTCTTGATGTCTGGCACCGCTGTGATGCTTGCTTTGGTGCTTCGGCAGAGATGTGCGCCGCGGTTAAAACATCATTTTTGGTCGTCGGCGGCGGCGGCGTTAAAATGAGAATTCAATATTTCGCTCTTTTACATCTCATATAGCGAAACATTTTAACAAACTATACTTTGCATATGAGAATGTGAATACACTAAAACCTCAATTTATGCATGTTATTTTTATGCACTTTTTAATTTATGCACCTTTTTTTATGACCTGCATAAATTAAGGGAAAGCTACTCATAACCAATATTGTGCATAATAATATTTAATAATGACGGTAACTATTGCAACAGCGGCTAAAGGGTGTTTATAAGGATGAGCAAATGGAAGTCACAGGGGAGTTTCAGGGGGTTCCCAGGGATTTCCGCGAGGTACCAGGAGATCTCCGGGGGGTTTTCGAAAGCATTGCAGAGAGTTTCAGAGGATTTTCGACGGGGTTTGGAGGCGTTACTGGTACGTTTTCGGGGGTTTCCGAGGATCTCACGTGCGTTAAACGGGTGCAAGTGGGTCTTAGATGGATTCGTAGGCGTTAGGCAGGCGTTTTTGGGGGTTCAGATGCGTTACATTGGGTCCGAGGGGATTTTAGAGGGATTTTGGAGGCATTTCAGGAAGTTTCAGAGCATTTTTGGCGGGATTCAGAGGCCTTACGGAGGCGTTTTCGGGGGTTTCGGAGCGTCTTATTAAGAGCAATTTTGGGGTTTGGAATTCAGAGGCGTTACGGAAGCGTTACGGAGGAGATTTCGGGGGTTTTGGAGCGTCGCAGGTGCGTTACATGGGGTCCGAGGCGGTTTAAGGGGAATTTTGGAGCCATTTCAGGAAGTTTCAGAGCATTTTCGGCGGGATTCAGAGGCGTTACGGAAGCGTTATGGAGGAGTTTTTTTTATGCACAAATTTCCCTCATTTTATGCCTTTTTTTATTTTATGCACTGCCAGCCATGTGCATAAGTTGAGGTTTTAGTGTAGTAACTTGTAATAGCGCACTCGTATATAGTGCGGCAGACAATATAACGTTTCATAATAAATAAAAAAAATCCATAAGGCGCAGTCCACAAATTACGTAACGCTCTTGGGGGAGGGGGGTAGTATGGCCAAGCGTTACGGCCCATACAAAAAAATGTGGATTTCCATACAAGAAAGCGTTACGGAGGGGGGGGGGGGTCGCAAAAATATCAATTTTAGCGTTACGTAATAAATGGATGCTGCCTAAATAATTCTTTAGTCATGGCATGAATTGAATTATTAGAACCTGAGTTCTTCAGATTTCAAGCTTTCAGGAACATTTTTAAGATTATTTTCACGATGATTAAAAAAAACTTATAATAAATCGGAGAAAATTGGGTTGATTTTGAAATTCCTCACATTTTGTATGTAATGAAAAATTGACGAAAAATTTTAAACCTCATTTACTCGAAAGTGGGTTTTTGTCACTTACACCCCTTTGCTTCTAACCCCCTCAATTATAAACGAACGTCGTTACGACGTCACGCGGGGAAAAGCATGCATGCTGTCATTGCATGCGTTATACACCTTGTGTGAAGAATATGATATTTGCTAGGATTTTTATATGATGATATATAAGTGACTAAAAAGTAACTAAAATCTCAACAGGATCATTGAACGAAATATTTTGTTTATTCGGCAATGAATGACATGCATTCATTTTGGGAGCGTTTAAACTTAAATCGATTATTTTCTGAAGATTATTGGGGAAATTCTAAGTTCGGCGGCGTGATGAGTTTTAAGCTGGCGGCGTGCTAGAAAATCAAAACATCCGGCGGCGTGAAGTAATAAATCTCGACGGCGCACATCTCTAGTCCTTGAGACAAAATGAGATGAATATAGGTACTAGGCCGAAGAAGGGGGCTTTTACCCTATGATCATCAGATATGTATCATTCTTTCAGACATGGGCTATTATTTCTAGTTATTCTTTCAAGAAATTTGTTGGCGTTTCAACTGTTAATACTATTATCAGAGATTTTTCCTTCTTTTAATCATAGGCTATTCTTTCAAGGTGTACTGTCATATAGAATACAGGTATTCTTCGATATAACGTACCCTCGATATAGCGTACCCTCGATATAGAGAATTCGATATAACGTACATTTTGCTTCGATATAACGTACAACATTGAAAATTTTAATTTTCCCCAGGAATAACCCTCAGAAAAGCTACGAAACCACTCAAATCAATGTTTTCTTGCAGTATAAACCTTGTTACCTAAAATTAGCGCAACTTGGGGTAAAATTTTGTGTACGTTATATCGAAGCAAAATGTACGTTATATCGAAGCACAAAAAACGAAATTACTTTTTCGTGAAAACTCATGTTTTTCATTATTGGTTTTGTGATTTTCACCGAAATCATTTTTTGGGGTTAATTTCACGTCGAAATCATCAATATTAGCATAAAAAACATTATTTTTTTCTCTGCATTGATATAACGTACACTTCGATGTAACGTACAAAGAGAAAACTTTTTTGTACGTTATATCGAAGAGTACCTGTAGTGACCACTAGTTCATTATTTTTATTATTCATTATTATTCTTCGGTCATATGGCGCGGTAAAGGCTGGGTATGCTGCGCAATTCAGATCCCATTGTGATTCACTAGCCTCTGCCCAGCTACACGTATCCCTACCTCCTCGTGGTACCGGCCGGAAACTACGAGAAACCTTACCTTAGGGAAGATCGGGTAACCAACCCCGGTGGGAACTTTGGTGATAGGCTGACAGGGAAGGGGGGGGGGGGTTTGCTTCGGCAAACCTGAGCGTCTGTTCTCCAAGAGAAGCGGCTCACAACTGCGTCTGGTCCCTATGTTAGGGGCGGCTGATCAAAGTCCGAGTGCCAGGGAAGGACTCTAAGCTCAACGGCGCACTATGGTCCTCCGGAAAGTAGGGAATTAGTTTCAGGCCCTACGAGACAGCCGTAAAAAACCATTGAAACAGAAAATCAGCAACAGATAAATACGAACCGAGACCAACGGCAACGACCCCTGCGAACAAAAAGGACTTGCGATTGCAAACTCGGTACGTGGAACTGCCGTTCTCTCAACTTCATTGAGAGCACCCGCATACTTGCTGATCTACTGAAGGACCGCGGGTTCGTGGCGCTGCAGGAGGTGTGTTGGACAGGATCCATGGAGCGAACGTTCAGAGGTAATCATACCATCTACCAGAGCTGCGGCAACACACGCGAGCTGGGAACAGCTTTCATCGTGATGGGTGATATGCAGAGGCGCGTGATCGTTTGGTGGCCGATCGACGAAAGAATATGCAGGTTAAGGATCAAGGGCCGATTCTTCAACTTCAGCATTATAAACGTACACAGCCCACACTCCGGAAGTACTGATGATGACAATAACATATTTTACGCGCAGCTCGAACGCGAGTACGATCGCTGCCCAAGCCACGACGTCAAGATCATCATAGGAGATTTAAACGATCAGGTAGGACAGGAGGAGGAATTCAGACCGACGATTGGTAAGTTCAGCGCCCATCAGCAGACGAACGTAAACGGCCTACGACTCATTGATTTCGCCGCCTCAAAAAATATGGCCATACGTACACCCTTTTTCCAAAATAGCTTCCCTTATCGTTATACCTGCAGATCACCACAGCAGACGGAATCTCGAATCGACAACGTTCTGATTGATGGACGTCACTTCTCCGACATTATCGACGTCGGGACCTATCGTGGCGCCAACATCGACTCCGACCACTATCTGGTAATGGTCAAACTGCGTTCAAAACTCTCCGTCATCAATAATGTACCTTACTAACGACCTCCACGGTACAACCTAAAGCGGCTAAACCAACCAGATGCCACCTCAGCATACGTGCAGAATCTCGAGGCCGCTTTGTCAGACGAGGGCGAGCTCGATGAGGCCCCACTAGAGGACTGCTGGAGTACAGTGAAAGCAGCCATCAACGACGCAGCCGAGAGCACCATCGGGTACGTGGAACGGAATCGACGGAACGAATGGTTCGACGAAGAGTGCAGAACGGTTTTGGAGGAGAAGAACGCAGCGAGGGCGGTAATTCTGCAGCAAGAGACCCGACAGAACGTGGAACGTTACAAACAGGAGCGGAAACAGCAAACCCGCATCTTTCGGGAGAAAAGGCGCCGCCTGGAAGAAGCGGAATGCGAAGAAATGGAACTGCTGTGCCGTTCCCAAGAAACACAGAAGTTCTATCAGAAGCTCAACGCATCCCGCAACGGCTTCATGCCGCGAGCCGAAATATGCGGGAATAAAGACGGAGGTCTCTTGACGGACGGACGTGAGGTAATCGAAAGGTGGATGCAGCACTTCAATCAGCACCTGAAAGGCGTAGAGAACGTAGGCACGGGAGACCACGGCAACGGAGCAAACGACGACGCCAGTGCAGCAGAGGACGGAGATGAACAAGCTCCAACGCCGAGGGAAGTTAAGAATGCCATTCACCAGCTCAAAACCAACAAAGCAGCTGGTAAGGATGGTATCGCAGCTGAACTCATCAAGATGGGCCCAGAAAAGTTGGCCACCTGTCTGCATCGGCTGATAGTCAGGATCTGGCAAACCGAATAGCTACCGAAGGAGTGGAAGGAAGGGGTAATCTGTCCCATTCACAAGAAAGGCGACCATTTGGAATGTGAGAACTTCAGGGCGATCACTATTTTGAATGCTGCCTACAAAGTGTTATCATCTTCCGTCGTCTGTCACCTAAACCGAATGAGTTCGTGGTAAGTTATCAAGCCGTCTTCATCGACGACCGATCGACATCGGACCAGATCTTCACCGTACGGCAAATCCTCCAGAAATGCCGTGAATACCTGGTCCCAACGCATCACCTGTTCATCGACTTCAAAGTGGCATACGACAGTATCGACCGCGCAGAGCTATGGACAATCATGGACGAAAACGGCTTTCCTGGGAAGCTGACTAGACTGATTAAAGCAACGATGGACAGTGTGCAAAACTGCGCAAGGGTTTCGAGTGAACTATCCAGTTCATTCGAATCTCGCCGGGGACTGCGACAAGGTGATGGACTCTCATGCCTACTCTTCAACATCGCTCTGGAAGGTGTGAAGCGACGAGCCGGGCTAAACAGCCGGGTAACGATTTTCACAAAATTCGGTGAATTTGTGTGCTTTGCGAACGACATGGACATTATCGCCAGAACATTTGGAACGGTGGCAGAGCTGTACAGTGTACACCCGCCTGAAACGCGAAGCAGCAAAGGTCGGACTGGTGGTGAATGCCTTCAAAAACAAAGTACATGCTGGTAGGCGGAACCGAACACGACCAGATCCGTCTGGGTAGTCATGTTACGATAAACGAGGATACTTTCGAGGTGGTGGAGGAATTCGTCTACCTCGGATCCTTACTGACGGCTGACATCATTAGCGGAAGTCGGGCCTACTACGGACTCCAGAAGAAACTGCGATCGAAAAAGATTCCCCCACGCACCAAATGCACCATGTACAAAACGCTAACAAGACCTGCGGTCTAGCCTGTGGTCCTCTACGAGCACGAGACATGGACCATGCTCGAGAAGGATCTGCAAGCACTTGGAATTTCTGAGCGACGCATGCTAAGGACGATCTTCAGCGGTGTACACGAGAACGGCGTGTGGCGCCACGATGAACCACGAGCTCGCTGCACTTTACGGCAAACCCAGCATCCAGAAGGTGGCCAAAACCGGAAGGAAACGATGGGCAGGGCATGTTGCAAGAATGCCGGATAACAACCTTGAAAAGCTGGTGTTTGCTACTGATCCGGTTGGTACAAGAAGGCGTGGAGCGCGAGAGCACGATAAGCGGACCAGGTGGAGCGTGACCTGGCGAGCATTGGACGCGACCGAGGATGGAGAGCGGCAGCCACGAACCATATATTATGGAGAAATATTGTAGATTCAGCTTAATCATGAATTTGATGCAATACTAAAAAAATGAAATGAATAATTCCAAACAGAACGCAATGATTACAGATTTAGCTTTCGAATTTTGCTGGAATTTTTAATTGAGCACTAGAGAAAGGTACCATCATCACTAAATGGATCAATCGGGGTTTATTCTGAAGACTATTCCATGAGACAATAGCTATAAACATGTTGTCGCACCATTTTCATAATAGGCAATATTTGTTTATATTTTCTCAAGAACCGTTTTCCTGAATTATCACCCACAACCGACTGATCCGGGATTATCTCACAGTAATAAAACAAAACCCACACGCTAATAGTGATAAATATTCAAAGCGTCATAATTTATTAACAACTGTTAAAAATTTATTGGCGTTCATTAAGTCACCCTCGTCGCCAGCAGTGGACTTTCACAAAGCGAGAACGGGTTGCCAAAAGCCAAACGAAATTCGAACTATCTTCAACGGGAGGCAAAGGGGAACAAGAAAGGTGGCGTTGTCAAAAAAAAAAAAAAACGCGGATCGGGACCTGTGAAATCCAATATTAGGGAACATGATTGGCTCGATAGTTACCCAATTCAGAAGCCGTCTAGGCTGGCGAATTCAGCTGGCGAGATATGCAAACCCAGATAACTTGAGAATTCTTTTCGGAGTCATATTGACGACACGGATGGCAAGAAAACGAGACCCCTCGTGGCACACGATAATTAGTGGTCCCATGTTTTTTGGTTTTCTAGTTTCGAATCGTGTAGAAGGAGGATTTACGATCGTAAACGAGTTGGTGTTTCTAGCGGTTAATAGTGAATTATGTTTCGCTAGTTGGGTGACTATCTGAGAATTAGGAAGATGCTTTTTTTATTACCCAGCTTTTCGAGTGAAGGAATGTTACTCATCGTTAATTTCGTAAAAATTAACATTCCACGAGGTTTTATTTTTCGTTTTATCCGAGTGCGTGAAAAGTCGTCTATTATCTGATGTCGAGTCACCACATGGACGACGTTAAGTAGAGATGACGCCAAACTCGCCGCAAACAGATTGCATCTCCTAACTACATTGCGACCCATTTCGTTTAAAGCCCATAAAAGCAAACTCACTGTGAAGCACCACCATCGTCATCCTCCGTCTAAAGCCAGAGCATGAAATAATAATAAAATAATCATCCCATCTATTAAACGATATAAATGTCATACACGCCACTGTGCTAGGCGCTCCTTCTCGCGGAGAAGACCTCGATCCCTCGATGCACGACAACCATCTATGTTGTGTTGACAGTCCCAGAGTCAAATTTTAATGAAGACCATAAAAAGTCTACGTCCTCCTCGAAACGAACTTCCCATATCGCGCGCTCTTCCCCAAACGAGGCAATTACATAACTCAGTCCATCGAATCAAACGATATGCTGGCCGCGGCCACTGCGCTCTTGGCCAGACGATGTTTAAGATCTTCCCGAATCTTAGCGGCGGCGGTATGCATTGGACTGCCGTGCCATGTTTACATACTCATTTCTCACGGATTGGGGCGTATCGGATGATCGTGGATGGGCGCGGGACAGAACACTGGCACTGAAAGAAGTCCGCTCGATGTTGGATGACTGGCTAGGCTAGGCTAGTGGCTAGGCTACTGTGTGTGCTTTTGATGGAATTCGATACGGAGGATTGGTCACCCGGATCATAAAAATATGCCGATCTTTGGGACGATTGAGGTCACGACACGATCGATTGGAGGTTGAACTAGGGGCGGTGTGTTTCGTAAATTGACAACTCAATAGAGGCATGTTGCTGCTGGATGGCTTGGTTAGTATTTGAACAACGTTTAAATAACTTGAGAAATAGTACTTCGTACTAGTACTAGAAGAAATTGACAACACTTATTGATTACATTTATTCCATATTGTGCATTCACGGCAGTGACTCACATTCGCATTGTTGCGACATTCTGAATAAGTAGCTAAATTTTAAAACAGTAGTGCCTTAAGTAGCATCAACGGGCTTCTTTATGATTTTTTCCATGAACTTCTTCAGAAATTCCTCAAAATAATAGTTTAGAAATTTCCTCTAAAAAGGTATAGGATTTCTTTAGAAATACCTTTAGGTATCCCAAGTAACACACTTGTCACAGAAGAGTTACGGCGGCGCAGGTTTTTGTTGCGCAGAAGTCACTGTGACTCACTTCTAACAAGTAAGTGTTTATTTGTTAGAAGTAAGTCACAGTGACTTCTACGCAACAAAAACCTGCGCCGCCGTGACTCTTCTGTGACAAGTGTGTTACTTGGGATCCCACTAGGGATTCCTCCAGAAATATCTTAACGATTTTTTTTATAGAAAATCTAGCTTGGATTGCTTCAGTGATCATCATTGAGTTTCGTCAGACATGTTTCTTTGATTCTTTCAAAAAAAAAAAAAAAAATATATTCATTCATAAATTATTCATTCAGAGATTTTTCTTGAAATGATTTTAGGTTTTTTTAAAATAAACCATCCCTAAATTACAGGAAAAATTCTTACCAGAACTTCTTTGGAAATTCCTCCAAGGCTTCATCCAAAAATTCCCCCAGGATCGGATTTTCTCGAACATTTCCTCTAAGGATGCAATAGGAAATTTGCTTTAGGGATTGTTGTCAAAATTACTCAGAAACGCCGCTGATGTTTCCCTCAGAAAAATCTCAAAAAAATATTTTCATAAATCTTGCAAGGATTGATGCAGGAATGTATCCAACAATTTTTTCAAAAGTTCTTCCAAGAACTCCTCTAGTATTTATTTTCAAGATTCCTTCATATTTTTTCGAAGGACTCTTTATAAAACCTTCCACGGTTTTCATCAAGAATTTCTCCATAAACTTCTTTAGAAAATTCCAGAGTTTTCATATAGAAATGGTCCAAAGGCATCTAAAAAAACTCTTCCAAGTACTTCATTAAAGAATGTTGCATGGATTACTCAAGAATTTCGTCCACGAATTTCCAGAGATTGTTTCAGGAATGGTCGTAAAAGTTGCTTCTAACATTTCTCGAAGGACTAATTTACACAATCTTTCATGAGTTGGCTCGGAAATTCCTCCTCGATTAAAAAAAAATCCAAAGTTTCCGTCAGAATGTTCTCTAAATATTCCAGCATTTTCTCTAGGAATTTCTTTAGAAAACTATAGATTCCATCAGCATTTCCTCACAGTAATTCCTTAAGAAAATTATCCATTAATTGCTTTGGAAATTGCTTTAAAATACATACAAGAAGTTTAACAAGGATTCCTTAAGAAATTCTTCCAAGGGCTTCTTTAAAAGTCTCTTTTAGAATTCTATCAGAAATATTTTCTACACGGATTCCTTAAAAAATCCTCCTCTAGGGATTCTTTCGCAAAATCTTTTTTTAGGATTTCTTTAGAAATTTACTAGATATTTCTTCAGAAATCCATTTATACATGCCTCCAAAAGTGTTTGGAATCTTTATATTGATTTTGAAATTGCTACCAGAATTCTTTGAAAAAAATCTCCAGGGATTCCTATCCAAAAATCTTTCATGGATCCCAGTGAACATTTCCGAGAATTCTTGAGGAGATTCTTGCATTAATTGCTTCAAAAACTCCTTCATTATCTTCGTCAAAATTTCCCCAAAATACCATCCAGAAATTTATTTAAATACTCTTTTAGCAGTACCCCAGATATTCTTCCACTCCTTCTCAAACTCCTTCAAGAATTTCTTAAGCAATTCTTTAAGAATATATGAAATATAGGAGTCTTTCAAATATTTATCCAAAGAATTATTCAAAAACCCTTTCAGAAATCCTCAAGAAATAAATTTACGGGTTCATTAAAAAAAAACTTCAAAGTTTTCTTCACATTTTTTTTTAAGAAATTCGTTTAGAAACTCCTCCAAGGGTTTCAGGAATAAATTTGGAGGTCCTTCCAGAAGTTTCTTTGAGAATATTTTAGAAACCTTTTTAAGAATACCTTTTACAGTTCCTTCAACAATCATTTTTTGAATTAATTCTGGGATTTTTTCCATAGTAAAATGAACTCCAGAAATGTAATAATTAATCTCTCAAGGATTCTCAAGAAATTCTTCCAGGTGTTTCATTAGGAGGTTCTTAAAAAAAATCTACAAAGATTCCCTTAGAATGTCTTCCATGGGTTCCGTCAGAAAATGTTCTAAAGCATTCTTAAAAAATAGTTCAGGGATTCCTGAACAATTTTTCAAAGTACTCCCTTAGAAAACCTTTCCATGAAATTCTTCAGGAATTCTCCTGGTTATTTATTTAGAAAATCTTGCATTGATTTCCCAAGAAGTTCATTCAGGGATCCATTATGAAAATCTCTTAGAGATTCTTGCAGGAATTCCCGTTGAACTTGTTTCAAAAACTTCACGAGGGTCTATTTTATATAACCTTTCATGGGTTGTTGGTTCGGAAATTCCTTTAAGTTTTTTTTTCACAATAAAAGTTAATCCCGAAAGTTTTCGAATTATTCCTTCAGCATTTTCTCTAAGGATTCCTTTAGAACTCATTTTTTAGGTTTCGTGCTAACGTAAGAACACACACAAGACGCGGCGCGACACGGACACAACACTTATCGTTCTTACAAACATAAAAAGTAATTAAACATTTACCTTTTCGTCGACCGGTTTCGGGCTCGATGTTGCCCATCTACAGGACGATGTCCAACTGATTACAAGAATAAAAGCAGCTTCGTACGTGCTACCGTACACGTCAGAGGGAGATGGGTCTATTTGATGTTTTGTTTGGTCAAGCGGAAGAGTGGCGAAACTATCGGAGCATCGTCGTCATTCATCAGCGGTTGTTCAGCGGTGGTGATGAACATCGATTCCCATGCATTTAGTTGGGAAACTTTTCGGATGCATTTTTTTAATTTCGCTTGGTCCCAATCTATGGTGTGGTTGAGTTCCGTAGAATGTACTGCCACACTCGATTCGTGAACTTTCCCGTTGTCTGCGGCGGCTCTATGCTCTCTCAAGCGCGTTTTAAGTTTCCGACGAGTTTGTCCGATATATACTGCTGGACAACTTTTGCAGGGAATTTCGTAAATTCCCGACATTTCTTCCGGCGGAACTCTGTCTTTCAAGCAGCAGAGAAGCTCCTTCAATGTGTGTCCACTTTTGTAGACTGCCTGAAGCCCATGTTGTTGGAGGATGTTTTGGATGGAATTTGTCAATTTTGGGTAGAAGGGTAAACTGATACGTTTTTTCGGGTCCCGGTCAGGTTGAAGTGTAGTGTAATTTTGGCGATGTCTTTTCCTTTCATGTTTTCTAAGGATCTTGTCTACAAATTTTCTGTCGTAACTGTTCAATATCGCGGCTTCGTGGATCTTCTTTCTTTCCGCACAAAATTCTTCTTTTTCCATCGGTATATTGAAAAGCCGGTGCGCCATTGAATGGAAGGCGGCTTGTTGTTGTGCTCCGAAGTGGTTGGAGTCGGACGTTATGTAACGGTCTGTGGAGGTCGGTTTGCGGTAGATGCCGAATTTCAGGGTATTGTCTTCTTTCTTGGTTATCATCAAATCCAAGAAAGGGAGTGAGCCATCCGTCTCTTTTTCTACCGTGAATTTGATAGAACTGTGTCGAGAGTTCAACAGCTGAAGTGTCTGCGCCAGGTATCGCTCTTTCACTACTGCAAAAATGTCGTCGACATAGCGTCTCCAAATGCGGGGGAAGATTTTTTCTTTTTGGAGTTCTTCTTCAAAATCACTCATGAAGACATCGGCCAAAAGCGGTGATAATTTACTGCCCATGCTGAGTACCGTAGCTGAAGTATGTATGAACCAAAACTACTTCATGTTCAGGGGTAAGTTTTACAAACAAACGTTTGGACTCAGCATGGGCAGTAAATTATCACCGCTTTTGGCCGATGTCTTCATGAGTGATTTTGAAGAAGAACTCCAAAAAGAAAAAATCTTCCCCCGCATTTGGAGACGCTATGTCGACGACATTTTTGCAGTAGTGAAAGAGCGATACCTGGCGCAGACACTTCAGCTGTTGAACTCTCGACACAGTTCTATCAAATTCACGGTAGAAAAAGAGACGGATGGCTCACTCCCTTTCTTGGATTTGATGATAACCAAGAAAGAAGACAATACCCTGAAATTCGGCATCTACCGCAAACCGACCTCCACAGACCGTTACATAACGTCCGACTCCAACCACTTCGGAGCACAACAACAAGCCGCCTTCCATTCAATGGCGCACCGGCTTTTCAATATACCGATGGAAAAAGAAGAATTTTGTGCGGAAAGAAAGAAGATCCACGAAGCCGCGATATT
The DNA here is from genome assembly GCF_035046485.1 of Aedes albopictus. NCBI lineage: Eukaryota > Metazoa > Arthropoda > Insecta > Diptera > Culicidae > Aedes > Aedes albopictus. The sequence continues at coordinate 330,965,568 of NC_085138.1, forward strand.
GAACGGTTACGACAGAAAATTTGTAGACAAGATCCTTAGAAAACATGAAAGGAAAAGACATCGCCAAAATTACACTACACTTCAACCTGACCGGGACCCGAAAAAACGTATCAGTTTACCCTTCTACCCAAAATTGACAAATTCCATCCAAAACATCCTCCAACAACATGGGCTTCAGGCAGTCTACAAAAGTGGACACACATTGAAGGAGCTTCTCTGCTGCTTGAAAGACAGAGTTCCGCCGGAAGAAATGTCGGGAATTTACGAAATTCCCTGCAAAAGTTGTCCAGCAGTATATATCGGACAAACTCGTCGGAAACTTAAAACGCGCTTGAGAGAGCATAGAGCCGCCGCAGACAACGGGAAAGTTCACGAATCGAGTGTGGCAGTACATTCTACGGAACTCAACCACACCATAGATTGGGACCAAGCGAAATTAAAAAAATGCATCCGAAAAGTTTCCCAACTAAATGCATGGGAATCGATGTTCATCACCACCGCTGAACAACCGCTGATGAATGACGACGATGCTCCGATAGTTTCGCCACTCTTCCGCTTGACCAAACAAAACATCAAATAGACCCATCTCCCTCTGACGTGTACGGTAGCACGTACGAAGCTGCTTTTATTCTTGTAATCAGTTGGACATCGTCCTGTAGATGGGCAACATCGAGCCCGAAACCGGTCGACGAAAAGGTAAATGTTTAATTACTTTTTATGTTTGTAAGAACGATAAGTGTTGTGTCCGTGTCGCGCCGCGTCATTCCTTTAGAATATGTTCGATAGTTTTCCTCAGTATTTCTTTTACAATTTTCTAAAAAAAAAAACATCTGAAATCCCTTCAGCACTTTTTCAAAAATCTTCTTGGGGATCTTCAAGAAATTTTTCCAGATACTTCTTCAGAAGCTTCTTAAGAACAGACTTGTTAAAATCCCAAAATGGCCGCCGACTTTGGCACCTACTCACGAATTCGAGCGCACAAATCTCTTCGTTAACAAAACCAGCACACCTGAACTTCTTATTTTGAGCTTATTACAAGTGAGCAAGAACAGAATAATATAATGCACTGTTGTTTGAAGCTTGCTTCTTGAGATTTGTGGTCTGAAGTTCAGATGCACTGTTGAAGCGGGATTTCAAAACGTTTGTGCTTAAAGAATTACTTCATATGTTCTTCCTAGGATTCCTTAAAACAATTCTCCATGAGTTCCTAAAAAAATCCTCCAGAGTTTGTTTTGCAACATCTTCCAAGGATTGCTTTCTGAAAATCTTTCACGGATGCCTTGCATTGCAACATTCACCTTAACTTCTTCAAAAATTTCTCCCGATTTTCTTGCAGATATTTCTCGAAAGACCTCTTTTAGAAACCCGTTTAAGGGTATTTTCAAAAATTAGAATTCCATGGATTTATTCAGATATCTCTCCGGAAATTCTTTCTGAAAAAAAAACCCACACATTCCTTCAAAATATATGAATTTCAGAACTCTTTTTAGAATTTCTTCGAAGTATTATGAAAAATTCCATCCAGGAATCATCAAGAAATTATCTTAACCCTCGAGCGATCGCGCTGTTGTATTTTGTACAACACGTTGAAAAAATCTCGCTTTTTGTACTCAGCATTAGCGTGGTGCTGACGCAGGTAGTCAACCGCGCGAGTAACGGGAGGTTAAAGACTCATCAAGAAATGTTTTCAAAGTTTTGGATTGTTTCAGAAATTCCATTGGAAGTTGTTCAAGGGTTTCTTTAGAAAACGTTCCATGAATTCCTTTCAAAATTGATATATCAATTCCTTAAGGAATCCATTCTGGGCTTCCAATCATAACACTTTCAAGGATTCTTTATACAATTTTTCCTGATAATTCTTTAGAAAGCTCTTTAGAAATTTCTCCATAGAATCCTTTGGAATGTCTTCCATGAATTCCTTCGGAAAATGTTCGTGAGTTTCCTCAAGAAATTATTTCAGGGATTTCTTCAGAAATGATTCGAAGAACTTCTATAAAAAACCTTCAATGGAGTCTTTAGAAATCCTACATTCCAGTTTTCTCATGGAAATCGTCCAAAAAAAATGGTAGTAGCAGAAAATTTCTGAAGAAACCTTACTGGTTTTTTTTTGTAAGAAAGTATTTCGTAGATTCCAAAAGAATTTCGTCCGGTGATTCATTAAGCAAATCATCCAGAGATTCTTTCAAAAAATTCTCTGGGGACACTTTCAAAAAATATTTAAAAATCTCTTGAGTTTTCCATGAGTTGGGTCAGAAATATCTCCAGGAGTTTTTCAGAAACTACTCAACAGTTTCCTTCGAAAAAGTCCTCTCAATATAGCCCCTGCATTTATTCCAAGGATTTCTTTAGAAAATATCCAAAAGATTTCTTGAGTTATTTATCCATGTATTTTCATTAACAATCACCCAGGAATTCTTTAAAAGAATCTTCTACGGATTGCTTTAGAATTTTCTTCAGCAATTCCTTCAAAACTTCTTCCAGTGATTCTTTAAGAAATTTTTACAAGTACTCCTTCATTATTTCTTCTCATAATTCCTTCAGAAATTCTTTCATAGTTTTCTAAAGAACATCCTCCACGGATACCTTGAGATACCTTTATAAATTCCTTAAGCATTCTTTCACATAGTCTTACTTTTGAAATTGCTGCATGAACTCTTTGAGAAGAACTTCAGAGATCACTTATAGAAAATCTTCCATGGAATTTTTTAAACAATTCAAGGCTTCATTGAAAAAATCTTGCATGAATTGCTTCAAAAATTGAAATTTTTCCAGAAATTTGTTCTTGGAATTCCTACAGGTTTATACATTTGCTACTCCTGATACTCTTCCTCGGATTTCTCCAACGAATACCTTAAAATACATGGAAATAAAAATAAAAAAGATAAAACTCGACACTTCAAGGAAAATCCACGGAAATAAAAATTAACAACTTCAAGGAATTTTTCAGATATATGTTGGATCCTAGGTTGGATCAATCCAAGGAAGAATATCAGAAGAAGCAATAGGATAAACCTGTAGAAACTCATAGAAAATATTTCCGGGGAAATGTCTGATTCAATTTCCAAAAGAATCCATGAGGTTTACCTCTTTGGGAGCAGTTTTTTTTTAGCAAAAAAATACATAGAGCACTCTGAGTAATTTCTATAGGAACCAATCACTAAAATTAATCATGTAAGAATCTCTGGAGTAAAACATTAGGAAATTCCTGAAGATACCCATGAAAGAATTTCTGAAGAAATCAACAAATATCTGAAAGAATTTCCAATTCTTGAATTATTTAAAGAATTTTCTGGAAGATTCACTAAAAATACTTGAAAAAATTCTTTAAAAATCTTAAAGTAATTTCTGGAGTTTCTAAATCGCTTGAAAAGTTCTGGAAAACAATCTGAATTCCTGATAGAATTGCCTGAGGAATTTCTGAAGGAATTTTTGTAAGATTTTCCTAAAGGATTCCCAGAAGGTTTGAAGATATCTTTGAAAAAATCTGTGGAATAAATTCTGGGGAGATTTATGGATGGTTTTTCAGAGGAGTCATTGCAGAGATCTCTGAAAGAAATTGGAGAAATTTCCGATGAAGTTTATGGATGAATTACTGAAACAATCTCAGAATGATTTTTTAAGGGATATTTGTATTTTTTTTTCTTCGAAGTGTGTATGATTTTCAAAATGGAATCCTCGGAGCATTTTCAAAAGGAATTCATGCAGAAACTTCAGGAGCAATCTAAGAAATATTTTCTCAATGAGTTTTGGGAAAACAATCTGGAAGTATCTCTTGAGGATAATGTCATACTACGGAAACGGCTAAGCAGTCTCGATGAAATCAAACGATACTTTTTTATTTTACCCAACTTTTCGACCACTTTTTTTGGTCCTCTCAAGGAGTAAATCGCTATTATCATTTTTCGTCAGATTTTCTGCATAGAACTGTCGGGGGTCTAAGCAGAAAACTTGACGAAAAACGATAATAAGGATTAACCCATGAAGAAGACCAAAAAAGTGGTCGAAACGTTGGGTAAAATCAAATAGTATCGTTTGATTTCCTCGAGACTGCTTAGCCGTTTCCGTAGCATAACTATTCCATTCAATCAAACCCTCCCAATTCATTGAAAGTGTTATATATTGCCTTTTATTGGCATTAACCAGATTTGCTGGTCTGTCTGACACATACTGGAAAAACTTGTAATTAACCTTCCGTAACTCAGGCGGTTTGCCATCACCGCCAACAACCAGGGATTGGCGGCATGCACCGTGCGGTGCGAAAAAAGGGTGTGCTTCACACAATCGCAAGTGGTCGTCTCCCGTTTTGCCGAGAGACAAGAGACGTATGAGTGAGAGCTTTCGTAATTGTGCGAGAGACAACGCAGCACTAGCTCTACGGCGCAGGGAGTAATGCACGGTGCTTGGGACTGCGCTTGTCTCCAAACATAAAAAATCAATTATTAAATTATTTGAAGAGTTTGTGTTTTCGGCAAAGTTGTTAAGCTTGTCAAGGGTTGACAAGTGATGGGTCGTTTGAATCGAAATTTTTGCAATCATGCGTAGTATCAAGCCAAGTGCAAAGTACGGAGACAAGCACCGAGAGAGTGCAGCGTGAGAGACAGGCGAGCTCCAGCGCGCGGCAAAGCAAGCGAGCAACACACAACCGATTGCGCGTACTCGTCTCCTTCTAGTTTGTTGTGCTGTCTCGTAGCAGAGTGTGCAGCACGCAAAGAGTTTTGAGTCGCACCCTATCCCTGCCAACAACACGCTGATGCTGAGAACAAAAAACGAATTTTTATCAACGTGTTGTACAAAATACAACAACGCGATCACTTGAGGGTCAATAATAGGCACAAAATGTCGCTAACTGATCAATTGAGGGATGAATTTGTGGAAAAAAATCGCTTTTTGGTAAGATTCGAACCTACGACCCCATATTCGCTAGAGCGACGCTTTATCCAACTAAGCCAGCGAACAAGTAACAATTCTGCGGAATAGAAAGGCAAACTACCTCCTGGTAGTATAGTAAGATAAAATTAGTTAATAGTGACAGACCAAGCTGTAAGGTCGCATTCAGCATGTTGTAAGTGTTCCCCCCCCCCCCTTTCACAGCGCAACATTTTTTTGTCTCAAGAGCAAACTTATGTGTCTCTGACAGATTTTGGGTCGCTGAATCCGAATCTGGGCTCAGAATGTCAGAATGTTGAGCTACACCTCCATTTTCAGGGCAAAATATGCGATTTTGGGCTTTTTTGACTGCCAACCATTAATCATCGAAATATTTTTTTTTAAGCAATCAAAAGGTAAATTGGTCAATTAACATCTAAATTGACGACTCATGCAAAATATTTCGTTTTACCAAATCGAATTTGATAGTTTTAAGCGATTTATGTTAGGTACGATATTTCCCATGCAAGCCACCCTCCAAAAGTTGCATGCAAGTTTACTTACTAACATAAAATGCTTAAATCTATCAAATTTGATTTGGTAAAACAAAATATTTTACATGAGTCGTTAGTTTAGATGTTAATTGACCAATTTACCATTTGATTGCTTAAAAAACATATTTCCATGCTTAATGGCTGGCAGTCAAAGAAGCACAAAATCGCACATTTTGCCCTATAAATTGGGGAATAGTTGTAACGTGTTAGAGCAAATCTGAGCCCGGATTCGGATTCAGCGGCCCAAAATCTGTCAGGGACACATATGTTTGCTCTTGAGACAGACCAAAAGTTAATTTTTGTTACGCTGTGTTTTTCGTAAGAATTTGACGAAAATTGTAATTGTCTAATAAATGTACTGTAGGCGTCTGAGGAAGGCTGAAGAATAGTAGGCCGAAACGCGTAACGTATAAACGCTGTTAATCTTGCTGTTAATACAACCTGTCACCGAGAAAAGCCAATGCAACCCAATTATTATATATTGCACGGTGATTACTCAAGTTTATTAACTACCTCCGAGCCATTAACATTTTCCACAATTTCTCATAGAGTTCCTTTAAAAATTCTTCCATGGATTCCTAAAAAAATCTCCCTTAGAATTTCACAATATCCTCTGACGATTTCCTTAGAAATTCCTCGAAATATTTCTTCTGGAATTCATCTAGAGATGCTGTATTTTTTTTCCTCTTTAAACTCAATAATACATTTTAGTTTGACCAATCCCCTTTCCCACCTATTCCTGGTTAGGCTAATTCCAATTCTGCCATATCTCCAGGCATTGGATCGATTTAGCAGCGCATTTTCGCACTAGGAGTTTTTTTTTCAAATCAACTTCACTGCCATAGATAAACGCAATGTTGAAAAACAAAACTTATTTAGATAATGACTCCATTAATGGCAATTCGATTGTTTTACATCGCTACCCTTACCATCATTTTTAATGACAAAACATCTTAGCTGTGTATCAATTCGGCATGAGGAAGGTAGGTAATCCGATATTTGATTGCTTCCCCATTCAAGTGCTCCATCTCATCTTAACAGTCATCATAATCGAAAAACCCAACCAAGAGAACCTCCCAGCTTCAGTCAGTACCATACCCAACCTACCAACAATCCCATCTCATGCAAGCATAAGTTTCAACCTCAAAATTCCCATTAAGGCAGCTTAGCTCGGAATCGTGATATGTGAAATTGTCTTTGCGGTTGGATTTGCATACTGAATGATGCGGGAAGTAGATCTCCGTCCGATTATGATTCGGTTTCCATTATAAACGAATCTTAAACAGAGTTATTATTCGACTCTGATTTACATGCAATCGTACCTAACCTACGGCTGGCTGTGGTAAACCGCAATTCAGCTAATTGCAAAATAATGATGATCTCGAAATGGCCTTAGTCAATGTCTCTTTTTACTTTTCCGTGAGTGTTTGACAGCAGCAGCGATGCGGTGGTGTTAAATGACACTAACGCTCTTGCTGGCCCGAGGTCGTTGGAAAACTATTGCAAACGGTTGGGATAATTAACACTCCGCGCGCAGCTCTGAAGTAGTGTATGTCATCCCTTTTGGCGGTTGTATGAAGATGATAATTAACCTTCCTAGAAGCGGTAACCGTGTGAGGTGAGCTGTTCTATGGAAACATGACTTACGTGTGTATGTAGTTTATAAGAAGGTTGTTTTCCTTTCACCTTTTTTCATAAGTCGCCTTCGGCTCCTAGAAGATGGAGGTGCAATAAGACAAACTGACTAAATTCCAGCCATTGCACTGTGGTTCAGAAAACACACCAAAACAATTTGAAAGATCAATTCCAGTCCAAAACACGAAAAAATACATGTAATGCCATTTTTGACTGGATATTGTTCAACTTGAACGAGATTTTTTTCATGAAATAAGTTTTATAATTCAATACGACACTCCAGTGTTCTTGATATGCATCCTAGAGGGATGGAGTGCTTCGGGTTGGTTGGCACTACATTCTTACGTCTTAGGATTTGATCTCGATCTACTTTAACTGATCTAGATCATTTATATCTTTCGATATGATTATCTAGTGTTTTGGATATGCATCCTGGAGGGTTGGAGTATTCGAATAAGTACCTTAGATTGATTAGAACCCTTGTTGGTATCACATTTGTAAACCCTCGATTTAGATCTAGATTGGCAGTATCTGTTCCAGACATTTTTTTCTTTTTGTATCTTGGAGGGTTGCAGTCTTCGGTAAAGTTCTTTAGAAAATTTTAAACTCGAACCAAATGGCTATTCAACTGAAAACCTTTCACCAATCAAACAACTTTGCCGGAGCAACCATCTTTCTAAATAATCAGGATCCTCAGATGAATAAAATTCAAAACGTACCCTCTAGTAGTAGAATCTCGAATCATATGATTCCAGGGGGCATATCCACGAAATTCACAAGATTCCAGAGGGTGAAACTCTACGAGATTTTAAAGACATTCTCCATGAGATTCTAGGAGGAATATCTACGAGATTGCAGGGAGAATCTCCACGAGATTCCAGGGGTGATCCCCACGAGATTATAGGGGGAATCTCTTACAAGATTCCTGGGGAAATATCAATGAGCATATTGAGAGGTTGGCATCTAAGCCGAAAGAGAGATGGGATTGTGAAAATAGGAGTGTTCATGGTATACGCTCGTAGTCAGTTTGGCTTCCTATTCCACGGAATTGTTACCTGTTCTGTGGCTTAGTTGGTTAAAGAGCTGGTCTAGCGAATACCGTGGGTTCAAAACCCACTAGAACTCGATATTTTTTTCACAATTTCATCTCTCAATATTCCAATTAATCAACATTCTGTATTTTATAATTTTAATCTTCACGAGATTCCAGAGGGGATCTCCACAAGATTTCAGGGGGACTCCTCCACATGATTCCAGGGAGAATCTGCACGATACTCTAGAGGGAACGCCATGACATTCCAAGGAGAATCTCCACAATTTTGATGGGATGCTTATATGTGCGAACCGTGAGAAGCAAATCATACATTCTATACACGACTTTCAAATAGAGCATGAGTGAGCTTCTTCGTTCACGTTTTGTGGGCGCCAGAAATGTACACACAAAAGTACATGTAGAGTAAGTGTACCAATTATGGCTATAGAACCAATTATTCGTCATAATTGATTTTCACCCTTTAACAATGTGAATCAATAAGAAAAAAATAGTGAACAACAGATCACGTTCACAAAAGATGTTGCACTCATTTAAACTCCACATTTTGCTCAAGTTATGGAAGAAATTAAAAAAATTCGGCTTCCTGGCACATTTTTTCGCCATAGTGTACCAGTTATGGCTAATCCTATAAGAAATGCATGCAAATAGTGCGAAAAGGAAACAAAGCTAAAAATGTAACCATAACTGGTTCAGGGTTCCTATCATTGGCAACACGCGGTAATAAATACTAAAAGTAGTTTTAGTTCAGTTTCTATATTTTTCCTTTCTTTCCATTTATGTTCATCCGAATGAGGAAACATTTGTCGGCAAACATCAAGCCGATGTTCGAGAGCTTCGATCAAATATGGATCAAATTTTTACCCGGGAACCTCCATTTAGGTAAAATTTATTTACACTACTTCTAATAAGGTACATTGTATTCAGGAGGGTAGGTGAAGGGCGTTTTTGGTGAATTTAAATCGGAGTACGAGAGACTCTGAGTGAATTCTTGAAACTCTTTTTAGTGTCTGTCATTGGATCTACAGGCATAACAAGTGATCCCTCACTATATTACAAATAACATTTGCCTTGAAAAGTCTTGAAACCCCTCAGAAAACCTCCTTGGAACACTCGTAAACTACACTCAAACTCTACTGAAGCCCCTTAAAACCCCTGACTCTCCCTGACACCCCTTGAAACATCTTGAAATACTTCAAAATCACCACTGAGACTCCCAAAAACTTACCTTGAACTTTACTGAGGCCCCATGATATTCCTTGAACTTACGCATCGCTTTGAAAACCCTTGGAAAACGCTCTTAGGCCCCCTTAGACTTTGCTTAAATAATAATGAAGCGCTTGAAATCCCATGAAGCCTCTTGAAACGCCTTGAAACTCTTCGGAAATCTCTTTAAGAACCTAGTTGACTTCCTCTGAAGACAAAGACACTCTACAGAAGTCTTCTGAAACTTCCTACAATCCACTGGAATGCTTTGAAACCCCTTTGAAAGTTGGCTGAGCCCTCCATGCACTTTTCTTAACCTTTTGGAGCCGGATTGTTTCACCGCTCTTGCCGAAACTTCGCCTGGCTTCGAACTTGTTAATTACGTTAGGTGTCATCACCGGGATCACCTGTACGATGTTGCAGTATATTAGTACTGTAACAACAATCCATCGATTAAGCTTATGGACCTTCAGGAATTCACTTGTCCAAGTTCTTGGCTGACCTAGAACACCTTTAGAAAGCAGTTTTTTACAGAACCATACGACATGGATCTGTTGGATGTTACATCGCGCTAGTAATGTAACAACAATCCATTGGTTAAGCTTGTAGTTCATCAGGCCTTTGCTCACGGAAGTTCTTCGGATAACCTAGATTATCTTTGGAAATTATAAGCCTGATTATGCTAATAGACCATAAGCACAAGCGGACATCCTTGGATGACTTGGAAAATCTGTGGAAACTCGTTCTCTACAGAACCATTCTGCATGGATCTACCTGATGTTATACCGCATCAGTAATGTAACAATAACCCATTGATTGCACTTATAGATCTTTACTCGCGACCTGGACCTGGATGACCTATAACATCTTTGAAAATTACTTCTCTACAGAATTATGCTCCATAGACCTATAGGATGTTACTTTGCATCAGTAATTTTATAACAATCCATTGACTATGCTTGTAGATCTTAAGGCTTTTACTCACGGAAGTTCTTGAATGATCTAACCTTTGGAAACTAGTTCTTTACAGAACAATGCTCTATGTACCCGTAGGATGTTGCACCGTATCATATCAACCCATATCCGTCCAGCGCCCCATTTCTGTCCTGCCCCGAATGCCCAGCGTCCTATATATATGACAGTCTTTTTCACGTATATATCTCCAGAATCAGGTAACATTTTAGAATACTGTCTTCTGTGAAGTGGTTCCTCATATCTATAGCGTAAACTTTGCTGCTTATGTATGATTATGTATTGTCACGATCTATGACCTTCATTTTCATGGATAATTATGTCTTCGGCAGGGTTGGTCATCTATCTTCTATCTGTATGTTATAGGGGCTATTCATAAACCACGTAGACCAAAATTTGTTCACCTCAGACACCCCCTCCCTCTTCCCTTGTAGACTTTTGTCCATACAAAAATTTGATACAAATTATCAAGTAATTTGCATGGAGCGTAGACTTTGGCCACACCCCCTTCCCCAACAAAGTCTAAGTGGTTTATGGCCCCATAATATGCATGTTTATATGTTTCTATGCTTGTCTATTTGTTTGTTTGTTTGTTTGTTTGTTTGTTTGTTTGTTTGTTTGTTTGTTCGCATGCATGTATGTATAATTTCCCCGGCATGACTCTGGAATTACTCAATCAATTTCAACCAAATTTGGTATACACATTCCTGAGGTTGTGATTCCTCAGGCTTGGATTCCAAGATGGCGACCAAAACTCCAAAATGTATGCTATTTAACGGCAATACTGCTAGGGAAAGTTTGCAAGATGTTTCTCTATCGATCGGGCTTGATAAGTAGAATTCAAAAATATATATCCGACGCCATTTTGAAATCCAAGATAACGAACGATCTCAAGATAACGGCCACGGAATGGAAGTTTGTGCTATAATACCATGCATTTTGGGTACCTATCGACCGGACTTGATGAAGATAATTCAAATCGATATTTGACGACATTTTGAAATTCAAGTTTGGGTAGAAGGAAAGGTAGAGGGCAAGGTAATCGGTAAGGTAGAGGATTAGAGTGATGACCAGGCTTGATAATCCTCCTCGAAATCAAAAGAGTTTTGCACCATGCTCTAGAGCGGTGTTTTGATTTTGCCTCGTCGCAAGGGAACGAACGAACCCCAAACAGAGAGGCAATAAAAACTGAGCGAGGAAGAGGGCAACGAAAAAAGAGCCGATGATTATTTCGGGTTTTTGAGTGCGATTTTCGCCTCGGGAGTCTTTCTTTGTATGGGAGTGGAACTCGCGAGAGCTTTTTGAGTGTGAGTGGACGTGAGAAACACAACAAGCAATTATGAGTGTTGGACGAACTCCTCGCTGCGTGGCAAGCTCGCACTCGGTGCTGTTGAAGATTTGCTTTGTGATTTCTGAGTTTTATTTTCACTCCTCAGAAAATCGCCGAAATCGCTTCCTCATTTTCTCGCGAGGGAGTTTCTGTCAAGCCTGGTGATGACTACGTAGGGTGGAGGGTTAGGGAGACGGTAGGGTGGAGGATAGTGTAGAGGATAAGGAAAAAGTACGGCTTAGGGTTAGGATAGAGAGTTAAGGGTTGGAATAGTGGGCAGAAAAGACGGTAAGGTAGAGGGTAGGATAAGAATAGAGAGTGGGGTGAAGAAATGAGATGAGTTTATTGAGATTTTCTCATGTTAAATTCAGAAGTTTTTTTCCGGGATTTCTTAGGGTATTTCTCCAGATGTTCGTTCCGGAATATTTGTAGGGATTGCTCCTGAGATCTTTTCAGATAAATAATCTTGAATTAATTCTTTTAGGTGTTCTATTTAGAATTCCTCCAAAGATTTCTTCCGGGATTCCTGTTGCGATTCCTTAAAGAATTCCTCCCAAAAAGGAATATGAAAGAGTGTAGATTTCTGGCAAGGTTTCTTAAACTCTTCAAACACTGTTTTATTTCTGTCAAGGCTGTCAAGCCACCTCGAAACAAAGGTTTCTTCAGGAAATACTGGATTTTTTAGTTATTCGTGAAGTAATTTCACGAAGTAACACCTTGAAACCCCTCCGATATCCCTTTAAGAATCCTGTTTTCTTGCTCTTAAGACAAAGGCATACTCCATAGAAGTCCTTTGAAACCAGCTGAAACGTTCTGAAATCCACTGTAACTGAAATGAAGTTTATTTGAAACCTGTGTACACTTTTGTTGAAGTCTGCTGAAGCACCCTAAAAAGCCCCTAAAATCCACTGAAACGCCTTGAATCCCCCTAGAAAATAACTTGAGGCCTTCGTACACTTCCTTTAATCTCTACTTAAGCAATAGAAATATGTACATTAGAATTCCAATGGCGCTGTAGTCACTTTTCTCAACTAATTATTTTAATAACTTTAATTGCAATCATTTACTATTTTTAAGTGTCCTTCATGTAGAGGACCTTTTGTTTTGGCAAACAAAATTAACTTGACACTTCTAATACCGCTGCTGACGCTGTAAGAGCGTGGCAAACTAAATGTTAGTCTCACGGACAGTCGCGACATTGAACTTCTGTGGCTAGTTATTCTGCTATTTAAGCCTTCTAAAATCCAGGGAAATCCACCAAAACGCATTGCAATCCCTGCGCCTCCTGAGATCCTCGTGAACTTTCCTTGAACCAAACCCCATAAAATCAATGATCTACTGAGCTTTTAAAATCTTTCTTGCCGTTTAAACGTGAGACAGCAAGAATTGGCTCCACATTCAACACCAGTAAGACAAAGTACATGATCATTGGAAGACAGCGTGAGTCTAATAGCAATGTTAGCTAGAGAAAGTTTCTGAGGATTTCAGGTGTTTTACAGAGGATCTGAGGGGTTTCAAGGCGTTTTTGGACACATTTCAGGATGTTTCGGAGGTTTTTAAAGGAGGCATCACAGGACCGTTTCTGGGAATTTCGGAAGGTATCATGTGCGTTGAGAGGCCAAGGGGGTTTCCGTTAGAGATGGGCGAACCGTTCGCGAACGGTTCCGAAGAACTAGTTCTACGGAGAGAATGACTGAACTTTTGTTCGTTTGAAAAGAACGGTAGTTCTCAGTTCTCTAAAAAAAACGAAAAAAACTGAATGTCTTGCAGAACTGTTCATTCTTTTCTGATGAACGAACATTGAGTTCTAAGAGAGGATGTTGTAAATGATTTACTGTTTACCATCTCGCAAAATAGCACTCCGATGATATGCAACAGGGGCGTTTTCGGGGGTTTTGGAGGGTCCCATATGTATTACAAAGGCATGAAGGTTTAGGGGGTTTCAGTTGCATTTCATAAATTTTCAGCATGTTAGGTGTCTCGGTACGTTACAAGAAATCCAAGGGGGTTTCAGCGGGTTTCGGTGGCATATCATGAAGTTCTGCAGCGAGTTTCTTATGCGTTACAAGCGCAATTTTGGGGGTTTAGGAAGGTCTCAGGTGTGTTACAAGGAGTCCCTGAAAATATTTTTATCACTGCACTCAGGTGAGCCTCAATGCGATTTCAGAGGAGTTTTAAAGCGATTTATGAACGATTCAGAAGAGAATCAGTCCGTTCCAGATTTCCATTCAAACGCAAAAGTTATGCATGCGGATTCAATTATTTATGCTCAAGAAAGTTTTAAGGAAACCTTAAAAGGCCGGTGATCGCACAAGGTGGCTTTTCGCGGTTGAAGTAGACTTAAGAGCACTCAAGGTCCAGGGATACTGGAAATGATTTCCACAGGATCGTATCTACTAGAGACGGCTGCTTCATTCGGCGAAGATTCAACGGAGTCAGTTGAAATAGAACCGGAAGGCGAAACATCAGTTATGAAAACAATGTATTCTGGATTGGAAGTCGAGGTTTCAACCATTTCATTGGTATATGCAGTTAAGTCTGTCGAAACAGTAGGTAAATTTTTCAGTTAAACAGTCGATTTTAAATTTTAATTAGACCATCAAACACGTGATCTAATTGAAAGGTAAAATTAAGAACGAAAAGTAACTGAATGATTTTTCTAAATTATGCAAGTTAACATTCATTATAAACTTCGTAGTTTTAGCTCATAGTGCACTGATGGCTGCTGGCAGTGGCTACTCTGGTCTCCAAGAAGATAAATGTGTGAGTGCTTGTGCGCCCTGTCAGAGCCTAGTGGTGGGAGGAAAACCTTTCTCGAGTACTACATGAATGTGCTTATAGGAATTATCTCGTCGCTAAACAGCATAAATTATTCATAAGAATGTAAAATATGCTTTTAGCAGTTGGGGCATTCCTCCGGCGGGGAACTCGGAGGAAGCGGTTCCTTCACATACTGCAACTGCATCGCCCGCTCAGTCTCTATCTGGGGAGGCTTCTTCAAAGTGTAAATGTGCAAGTGCATTAATGTAAAGAGCATATACCTTCTCTAATGGGTGCAAATGAACGACCAAGATCGAGTTTATCACCAAGTAAAGGGTGTTCTCTTCGGGCGGGTGACGACACTTTCGAGCTGTCATCCTCCCAGCATGCGACTTCATGCGATGCGGTTCCTTTCGGTTCTTCGGTAGCGGTATGGCAGTAGCCGCAAGGGATTGTTTAAACAGCATCGATTACGATCGAAACATTGCCGGTAAATGGCTAATAATGTCACATTGGCTGATGATGGCGACGACGGTGAACCGGAGGGTCGTGGTGAAAAGGTAAAAAATATGGCATGCATCGGCCGTGAAGGTTCCAGGAATTACTGCTGGACGGGACCGGTGCACCACCTTGGCGGTGTGGTAGCATGGATTTTGGTTGGAATTTTTTGTTGGATCTTCGGTTGGTTGAAATTCGATACTCGCACAAGCAGGAAGCCCAAGTAAGGTTCCTTTCTCATAGCTGTTCGTTTTTGACGATGGAACATATTGGATGGGGCTTTGTTTCAGAAGGTACAGGAATTCCAATGAAAACAGCGTGAGGTTTAACACCTTTGTTACTGTGGGGCTCTAGAGGATATATGCGGTTAACAATGGGCCGAATGTTGTCGTCTAGACAACAGCTTACCGTTTTTCAGAATTTGGCATTGTTTTTTTCAACTGCTTAACAATAACCTCATCTGTCCCTTCTTCCTTTTCATGCTGGCTTTGCTCTGTGACATTCTTTTGCTTTGCTTTGCTTTGCGTTGCTTTGCTTTGCTTTGCTTTGCTTTGCTTTGCTTTGCTTTGCTTTGCTTTGCTTTGCTTTGCTTTGCTTTGCTTTGCTTTGTTTTGCTTTGCTTTGCTTTGCTTTGCTTTGCTTTGCTTTGCTTTGCTTTGCTTTGCTTTGCTTTGCTTTGCTTTGCTTTGCTTTGCTTTGCTTTGCTTTGCTTTGCTTTGCTTTGCTTTGCTTTGCTTTGCTTTGCTTTGCTTTGCTTTGCTTTGCTTTGCTTTGCTTTGCTTTGCTTTGCTTTGCTTTGCTTTGCTTTGCTTTGCTTTGCTTTGCTTTGCTTTGCTTTGCTTTGCTTTGCTTTGCTTTGCTTTGCTTTGCTTTGCTTTGCTTTGCTTTGCTTTGCTTTGCTTTGCTTTGCTTTGCTTTGCTTTGCTTTGCTTTGCTTTGCTTTGCTTTGCTTTGCTTTGCTTTGCTTTGCTTTGCTTTGCTTTGCTTTGCTTTGCTTTGCTTTGCTTTGCTTTGCTTTGCTTTGCTTTGCTTTGCTTTGCTTTGCTTTGCTTTGCTTTGCTTTGCTTTGCTTTGCTTTGCTTTGCTTTGCTTTGCTTTGCTTTGCTTTGCTTTGCTTTGCTTTGCTTTGCTTTGCTTTGCTTTGCTTTGCTTTGCTTTGCTTTGCTTTGCTTTGCTTTGCTTTGCTTTGCTTTGCTTTGCTTTGCTTTGCTTTGCTTTGCTTTGCTTTGCTTTGCTTTGCTTTGCTTTGCTTTGCTTTGCTTTGCTTTGCTTTGCTTTGCTTTGCTTTGCTTTGCTTTGCTTTGCTTTGCTTTGCTTTGCTTTGCTTTGCTTTGCTTTGCTTTGCTTTGCTTTGCTTTGCTTTGCTTTGCTTTGCTTTGCTTTGCTTTGCTTTGCTTTGCTTTGCTTTGCTTTGCTTTGCTTTGCTTTGCTTTGCTTTGCTTTGCTTTGCTTTGCTTTGCTTTGCTTTGCTTTGCTTTGCTTTGCTTTGCTTTGCACAAAACTATTAGCTGCTGGTCAGTTTCATCGATTCAATCATGTTAGCTGAGCTAGGAACTTGTGAGCCCCAGATCTATATTGGATGCTGCTTTCGGATTGTCTACTCACCATTTTGCTTGTCTTATTCATATGCAGTACAACGCTCGTTTTGTCCATGGATCTGAGTACAACCATTACAGTTTTGACCTGGATGACGAATAGAGAAAGGAATGTGATTAACTTTTAAACGATGACCGCTTTCCCATTGACTAAAAGCATTATTGCCTTGACTACTGCTGACCCCATGTAGCCTAATTGTAAATTGTATTATCAAATTGTGAAACGACTCGAAGTCATTTCGTATAACGTAAGCAAGCAGTTTAAAGTCGCATGGAAATCATGAACGTCAATCGCCATGCAATCAGAGAAGGAATTCATGCAAAGCTGATTACCCGCCAGCCTCGTCATCATCATAAATCCAACAATCAGAGCTTTCAACCAAAACACGCAACCCGAAATTGGGTTGGGTTCATCTTTCAACCTTCGGATTGTAATTGGCATACCCGAAAATCCATCGTCGAAACCGTCGTCCGTTCTTCATCCGTACTCCGTATAGCCAGTGGACCGCATCGAGATAAACAAACAACTCAGTCAGTGCCCGCCACCAACCAACCAACCAACCAGAGAGAGAGTGAAAAAAGCACGAAAACAAGAGCCTAAACCACACAAATCCAATTAGCCGGAACGTACCCGCACCGTACTCGCGCGGTCGCAAGATTTGAATTTCGGTTCATGCCGTTTTTTGGAATGTTTGAACTGGATCAAACGAGCGAACTGACCCATCATCAGCAAACAGACAACAAACGACATTGTTACCTTCAAGTGCTGCGCTGGTGGCATTTCGTCCGCTGTCCATCACGTCGTCGGTCACGGTTCATTTGGCATTCCGCACCACATGGACTGACGACTGACCATTTGCGTCAAACGTTCTTTCGCATTAGTCGCGGATTGATCTATGGGAGTCTAGGTTGCCGCCGCTACACGCACAGAAAAGAACACCCAATGACTGTCGCTTGAGGCTTAAAGCGATCTAGCCGTTGATTTGATGACTGGAATGCGTTGCCACTATTGAAGAATGAAGAAATGTTTAGTACAATTCGACCTATTTTGCGTCATTACGAGGGGAAGGGCTGCAAAATGATGAGTCGACAAGGAGGCTTTAATAGATCTGGACCTCACAAGTTTGCGGGTGTTCCTCCTGGAGTTCCTTCTCGAGATTTCTCTAGGATTCTCATCTGGACATTCCCCTATGTGATCTAGGTGATCCCTTTCCCCAGAAGTTCCCTCTAATGATTTCAATGGAAATGTTTGCAGGGAATTTATCTAGGAGTATTCTTTGCAGATTTCTTCAGGAGAATTCTTTCAGAAGCTTTCTCTAAAGATTTTAATGCAAGTGTTTAGAGGGATTTTTTTTTTCAGGATTTCCCTCTGAGGTATCCTCTAGGAGTTTCTTCTCGAGATTCCTCCTGGAGTTCCCTCTGGCAACAGATCTTTTTGAGAATTCTTCTAGAAAATCCCTGCCGGGAATTTTACAGGAGTTTGTTCAGATGGTTTCTTTAGTTGTTCCATCTAGTGAATCTTCCAGGAGATCTGCAGAAATTCCTTCAGATTTCTTCAAAAGTTTGTTTTGAAGATTTCCCTGAACCGGTGATAAGAGTCCACCAACAGGTGACCCCTAATTAATGATGTGATATGGCTGTATGCCTGCCGTGCCTAGGAATGAATGGCTAGGGGGGGGGGTCTAATAAAAACCTAATCGCAAACGGAGCCTGTGGAGTACCTGGGCGCCCTCCACAGTGTTTTGCCCTTACTGCGCCAACCGGAGCAATAGTGCAGTGGATCTTGTGTTTCTCCGATACAATCAGCTGCCCATCTTTAGTCTCAAACTTGAGGCCAAATAAGGGCAGGAATATGAATATGCTGTTAATTAGTTTAAGTTGTCACCTGTTGTCAACCTGTTAATAATTTAATTTTACCTAGTTTGGGTAGTTGCTACGGTTAGGATAGCTGAGATCAATCTTCAGCATAAAAGAACAGCAACGATCAATCTTTGCAGATTTATGTAAAATGGTACAGCCCAAGTGGCCTTAGTGCAAGAACCTTACTTTCGTAAGCGGAATTTATATCTAGGGAACCTTGTAAATCCGGTGTTTGCTACTTTCAGTAAAAGTGAAATGACAAACTCGCGTGTTATGCCTCGAGCATGTGTACTTGTCATCAACGCAATCGTTGCTACACTCATCTCTGAACTAACCACCAGAGATTTATGTGCTATCACAATTTATGTTTCTGTTGGAAACCTCAACAGAAAATACGTCTATTGTTCGGTGTATTTACCGCTAGAGAGAAAGTGTTAGACATAACGCTTTCCTCTAACACAATTAGTCACTAATTGACCTATTGGCATGTGTCAGATGACGAATTTTTATCTGACCATCGCTTTTTTGAGCATCTAAATGTTACTTTTCAAACTTTTCGTTTTAGGAACCCCCGGTCAACCAACTGGGATTTCTTTACCGATGTGGTTGCAGCCAAATTTCTCTCCATCCATTGACACTCCAAGTGATTTAGATGATGCCGTTGATACTACAACGGCCCTCATCATGGAAGCTTTTGAAGAAGCTTGGCTTTTATGGTTTGTGAAGATCACAAGGGGAGGAACTCTGATCTGGCCAAGCTCAGGAAACAATGTAGACTGGATCAGAGACATTCAGGTAGGCTCGCAAGGTCTACAGGAAAGCTCTCCGGTCTGCTGAACGATCCGGTTGGAAGAACCCTTGTATGAATTCTTCCAGTGAAGTCAGTCGGAACATCCTTGAAAAATATAAGAATTTCCAAGTGAATGAACTTCGTCTGCCAAATGGCGACTTCTCCTTCTCTGATGAGGAAGTCTTGGAATGTTTATTCAGTACACACTTCCCCGGATGTGTGGATATTATATCTTCGGATGAACCTGATGTATTTTCTAGTAGTTTTGATTCTTTAGCTTCCACTCGGAGTATCATAACTGTAGAATCGATTGAGTGGGCACTAAATAACTTTGCTCCTTTTTCAATCTCCTGGAGCAGATAGGTTATACCCTATTTTGCTTCAGAAGGGATTTGTTTATTTCAAAAATGTTTTGTAAAAACTACTTGTTTGCAATTTTGCTACAGGGCATATTCTCAAATCCTGGTGCAATATTACTGTAAAGTTTGTTCCGAAAGTGGGTCGCGCGTCGTATGAAGAAGCAAAGAGCTTCAGACCTTTCAGTTTGACCTCTTTACTTCTGAAATGCTCAGAACGCATTGTTGATCATCACATCCGTGATGTTCATCTGACCAACGTGCCTCTTCATGTGAACCAACATGCCTACCAATCTGGATAGTCCACTGTGACTCTTTTACACAAAGTTGTTTACGATATTGAGAAAGCATTTGCTCAAAAGCAATCTTGCTTGGGTGTCGATATCTAGGAGGGTGCCTTTGACAATGTGCCTTTCGATGTCATATTGGAAGTCGCACGGGTCATGGTATATCTCCAATGATTTCAAATTGGATTCACCATATGCTCAAAACACGACATCTTTTCTCGACATTGCGTCAAGCGGCGCTTAGGAATTTAAGTGTTTATGGATTACCCCAAGGGGGAGTCTGGTCACCGCTTTTGTGAAATCTCGTAGCAGATACGCCATTGAGGCAACTCAAAAATAGCGGTTTTCCTACTTGTGGTTTTGCCGACGACTACCTAACATTGTAATTCAGTATGTGCATCAGCACCCTTTTTGACTAGATGCAAAACGCTCTTCAGGTAGTTGAGGGTTGGTGTCGCCAATATAGCCTTTCGGTAAATCCGAGTATAACATCTATTGGCACATTCTACCGTGACGTTACAACGTTTTGACGCCTTTTTGGTCAGATTTTCCACTTACCTTACCTTATCGATCAGGCTGGCCTTGTAGCAAGGTTACAAAATGTGATATGGCTATTTAAACATCAAATTTTATATCTAGTTGGATTTCTCACTTCCCGGGATACAACCAAGGCGAAAAGTGAGAGACTTGTATGTAAGAGGCAATATTTGAAATGCAAGCTTTTATTCGATCGCAGCGCCATGGGTGGCGAGAATTGAAAGGACCCATTCTTAACGGATCGCGAAGCAGATCACATCGCTCTGCTTCGAAAATAGGCAGTATGGCCAATGTTTAAAAAGAAAACATGACTTGCTAGAAATATATGTATGTATGCTTTTATGTGTGATAAGGGAATCCCGCGATTTCTTGAAGGTCAATATGTGAAGGCCATCTTTGACTAAGCGATTATCGTTCTTTCTCGAATTGATCGGCTGAGTGTAAGGACGTAGTCCCAAGCATAGTGAAAAGTTATTAGATCTTCAGTTTGTTAGCCAGTCGAAAGTTCTATTGTGAGTGAACCATTGTAAAGAAGAAAAGTTAAGAGTTGAATTTTTATAATTAATTGTTGTAAAATTGCTGTACCTATTCGAGACAATTAGTGGTTGAGGACGTGATTACCTGCCCAAAGTGAGCCTCTAATTTGAGCAAAGTCAAGTGAGTTAAGTTATAAAAAAATGACCATTTTGTAATTTTATAATTAATTGCCTGTACAGTATGACCCATAAAAAAATGCGACAGTTTTCAAAGTCATCGTTCCCCTACTTCGAACTGATTAACCTTGCATGTATCTATTGGATAGTATAGTAGAGCCACTAATCTGATAATGGCAAAGGGACATAAACTGATTTCATGCACTTACGTTTGGAAATATAACGTTGAACATATGGATGTCGAAATCGTTTACGCGCCAGAGGACGTTTTTTAAGGATATCATTTTCTTTCAATTGCTTTCAATCACATTCAATCAAATTTTATTTTCAAAATAGTACTTTTATGGCTGGATAAGGTCTTCAGGAGTTCGTTGGTTCGTCGGACAAGAACGAAAAAAATATTTACTTATAAATTAAGAGACATTTTCTGGAGATTGAATTATTTGACAAATGATAATTTTTAGAAAATATAATGTTTTGAGCATGAAATTGTTTTTAAGTACTTAGTATTTGCACCTATCATAAAGGCATATATATCGACAAAAAAAAATGTCTTGAAAAATGTTTAAACAGTGTTTAGTTTTTTATTAATTTATCTTAAATATGGTTTTTAATATGTAGCACCTTTTTTAGTTTTTGTTTCCTAAACATTTGAAATTATTTTTAAAATATTTTTCAAACATGGGCGTATTAAAGAGTACATATTTCTTCATTGTTCTCATGTGTTTAAAAGTTTCTATATTAGTTCATTTTGCTCTGAAAATTAGAGGAAAACTTGATTTTATTTAGAAATTGTTAACAATTATAAGGTATCCCATATACGTAACCAATGAATATTTTGACAAAAATTTTAGAGATCCTGTATGACAATGACCTCTTTATTGTATCCTAATCCAAAAAAGTTTAATTCTTTAGGGTTATTTTATTAAAAATCATCAAATACCGCAAAAAAATGGAATGTCGCATTTTTTATGGGTCATACTGTAGGCTCGGAAAAACTTCTACCAATTGAAGTATGTGGAAGTTTGTTGAACTATCTGCTCGAGGTCCAGGTAAATATTCTAATGAGAACACAATTTGTTAACGATTGGAACGAAATTGGTAACATGTGATATTCGCTTGAAGGACCGAATATTGCCTGGTTTTCGGTTGAGGATCCACTATCAAGATTCCGGCTCTGCGATGGATAAATTCCGTTTGAGCCTTTAGATTAGTTTTAAAATATTTTATTTTTGTAATGATTTTTGAAAAGAAAAAGAGGTTTTGCGCCCTTTTGAGAATGATTTTAAATGTAAATCGCTCAAGGGGGCTTTTCCCTCTTTCTAAATTTTGAATTAAAATAAATAATAATAATAATAATAATAATAAGGACCGAATATCTTTCAAGCGAAGGTGTTTCTCCTGGGTAGGTGTAGGGGGTTACGCACGTCGTGTGACCTCTGCATAGGACCGAAAACTCGTTCGCTTGTAGGTTTTTCCTCGTGGCGGGTTAGTGTTTCTATCCCAGCACATCTACAGGCTATTGGAAGTCACCACTACTTCCGAAGTGTTTCACTGGTCGCCAAGTGCCAGAAATACTTCATCGTTGACCTCGAAGCAGAACTCGCGAGTAAAACCGGCGGGCCCGCCATCAAGAGAACCACGTGTACACGTTCAAGCCTACCGAAGAAGCCGCCACGGTCAGGACGCCTACCACTGACAGCGGTGCGGCAAGGCGGAAGGAGCTCGACGACTGCGCATCCTGTTTCAGATCTTTTCATTAGAAATTTGTTTAAATTGGTCAAAATAAAAAAAACACTAGATCTCTTGGGTCTGGACCAGAACCATAGAATAAGAAATTGTGGAGAGGAAATATAGGGTCATCAGACACAGGATGCTAAGGTGGATGTTATTTGGGGGAAAGAGAGGCGGTAAAGTAAAAGACCGGGTGGGTAAGAAAATAAACGGAGCAATCGTTACTCGAATACAGCAATTGTAGCCCTACACAACAGTCGGAAGAAGAGAGAAAATTCAATATTCGATTTAAGTTTTTCATTTTTTGCATGCGTTTTCTTATCAGTGATTCCCCATTGAATATCCTGCTTATGATTAGGTTTTGTGAGTGTGTGCTGTGGGACGATTCGTCGGTTCGGTTGATTTTGAAGGACTCGCCTTGAGGAATCTTGCCGAGTGTTCTAATCTTGCCTCTTCGCATGAAAGTGAAACTTTTCGCTTGCTTGGCGCTTAAGCGAAGTGGTTAATCCAACCGATTCCAGATTGAGTCTGGTTCACCGTTACAGCTTCTGCTGTACATAGTAGCCGTCTCTATTTGACTGGGTTACGTACAAAAGGCTGAATTACGAAAGGCTGAAATAGCAAAAGGCTGAAACACGGAAGGCTGAGATTACAAAAGGCCGAATGCATAAAAATGCTGAAATAACATAAGGCTGAAATAGTGATTCGACTAGTTTTCAAACGCACCAGCCTAAAGGCTAACATCAACACTAACAACTCAGATGAACAGATCACTCCAATTGCGAATAATTACATACATTCATTGATTATACGATCTATTTGAAATGCTTGTTGATCAATTACCCAGCCATGGCACTCGCATTGGTTTTGCTTAAGCTTGAGCATTTTGGGGGAACATGCTTCAGTTACTATGTTCTGAATTGGAAAGTTTTGCGACTGGCCATAATGATATGGATTATTGAACGCCTACATTACTAAGACAGTATTTTTCAAAAGAATAGCATATATTTTAAAGAAGGGAAAATCTCTGATGATATTGTTTTAGTAGCCGTAATGTCAACAACCTCCAAAACAACATGACTCGAAAGAATAGCTCATCCCAAGCAACACACATGGTTACAAAACAGTCTCGGCAGCGCATGTAAGGATTGCACAGAAGTCACTGTGACTAAGGAAGGATAAATTAACAATATGAATATTATCAGTTCCTTTTTGTGTTCGTTGATATGCACCATTAGCCTTTTTACTCAAAGCTTAGTTTCGAAACTAGGGCCCATGCTGAGGGTTACGCGTACGATTCGCGTTCGGACCTAGAACTTTTTATTAAGAAAATTTTCTTGACTCCTTTTGGCATTGAGTATCTTCGTGCCTGTTACACGATATGTCAATGCTGAGAAGCAGGCTCGATCTCAGTTCGGGCGAAAAGGAAGTAGTGCTAAACTTATATACGCATTTTCGTATTTTCAGCCTTTTCAACTTTCAGCCTTTTGTAATTTTAGCCTTATGTTACACTTTCTTGATTTCAGCCTTTCGTATTCAGCCTTTTGTGCATTCAGCCTTATGTTACAATCCCATTTCACTCGAACCATGGCTGTTTGTCTCCAGTTCCGCACTCTGCGTAGGGTCTGCAGATCGTCCTCCACTTGGCCGACCCCATAGCTCGCTGCGCTCCACATCTTCTTGCACCGGTCGGATGACTCTCGAGAACCAATTTAGTCGGGTTGCTATCCGACATCCTGATGACGTGACCTGCCCACCGTAGCCTCCCGACTTTCGCGGTATGGACGATGGTTGGTTCTCTCAGCAGCTGATGCAGCTCGTGGTTCATTCGCCTTCTCCCGTCTTCCCGAGTCCCGTCCTCCATCTGTACTCCGCCGTTGATGGTACGCAACGGCTTCCGTTCAAAAACTCTAAGGGCGCGTTGTTTCTCTGCACGTAGGGTCCATACCCATAGAGGACTACCGGTCTAATCAGCGTTTTGTCGATAGTTAACTTCGTGTTACGGCGAACTTTATTCGATCGTAGAGTTCTGCGGAGTCCAAAGTTAGCACGATTTCCTGCCACAATGCGCCTCTGAATTTTTCTGCTGGTGTCGTTGTCGGCGGTCACTAGTGAGCCCAAGTACACGAATTCTTCAACCGCCTCAATTTCATCACCGTCGATATAATTCGTGCATAATCTGCCATAGCTGTTCTCGATCGATTGTATCATACGCCGATGTGGAATCCATGAACAAGTGATGTGTGAGCACGTTGTATTCGCGGCATTTCTGCAACACCTGACGGATGGCGAACATCTGGTCCGTTGTAGCGCATTCACCCATAAATCCAACCTGATATTGCCCCACGAACTCTCTCGCAATCGGTGATAGACGGCGGCATAACATTTGAGAGAGTTTCTTGTAGGCAGCGCTCAGTAGTGTGACCGCGCGGTAGTTCCCGCAATCCAACTTGTCGCCCTTTCTGTAGATGGGACACACGATACCTTCCACCCACTCCTCCGCTAATACTTCCTCCTCCCAAATCTTGGTAATGACCCAGTGTAGTGCTCTCACCAGTGCTTCTCCACCGTGTTTTAGTAACTCGTTTGGTTGTTGATCTGCTCCAGCGGCCTTGTTGTTTTTCAACCGGCCAACCTCCTCCTCAATCTCTTGAAGGTCAGGGGCTGGAAGTATTTCGTCCTGTGCACATATCTACTCCTAGATCCGTTTCCACGCCACCTTCGGTACTTGCAACGTCGCCATTGAGGTGCTCATCGTAATGCTGCCGCCATTTCTCGACCACCTCACGCTCGCTCGTGAGAATATTCCCGTGATTATCTTGGCACATGTCCGCTTGTGGCACAAAGCCTCTGCGCGAGCGGCTTTGCTTCTCGTAGAACTTACGTGTGTCCTTAGCGCGGTACAACTAATCGTTTCTTCATCCGGAAGACTGAGTTCTTCCTGTTTCGCGCCTGTCTGTAAGGCACGTTACACGTTCGCTCTCGTACGGTGTTGCATTCTTCTCGTTTTTCAACAGTTCACATTTGCCGTCGTACCAGTCGTTTCTGTGATTCGGAGTCGCGAGGCCTAGTGCTGCAGTCGAGGTAACGAGAACGAACTCTGGTACTCTGGTGCCTCTAATACCTCCTACCTTTTACCTTCACGGGTCAATAGATGACATAAACCGCTAGTTAAAAATGGTGTGCTTAGCTGGTAGTGCAGCCTGGGTACTGTTGTCCTTCCTGACTTCAGCTAGATTGAGGGGGTACGTCCCGAGCGTCTGTTTACCAAGGAGGTGCGGCTCAAACAGCGTTCGTTCTGGCTCATCTTTATCAACAAAGAAGGAAGTCGGCAGGAACTTAATTTGGCCACAGGTAAAGCCGATGGCGGGCAATCGCCCAGGACGGAGATCTTTAAATTCGGCCCTAAGCTCCACTATGGTCATAATTTGTGACTCCACATGTCATCATCCTTTTTAAATTACGAAGTAGTTTACAAGGCTTACAGTTCTTTTGAATGTATTTTCATCGTACTTTAAGAGTTAACCTTTTTTTTATTCTTCAATCACTTAACCTAATTTACAGCTCTTTTGTCCACTAGGGCACTGCGTGAGCGATTCCAATTGGAAGCTCTACTTATCATTTGTACAGCGCCTAAATGTGTTCTATTCTAATTCTACTACATCCAACTGGTTGCCGTTGCGCTGCTTTCACTTTCTACCCTATCATGGTAGAATGATGAGCACGAGGAAGCTGATGTGTGGCTGTTTGTTGTTCCTGTTTCCAGTCCTATTGGGGGTCCATTATGAGTTACCGTTTGCCGATGTCCAAGTATCCGGGTCTAAAGGGTGATACGGTCAAAATTTGGTCACAAAATTTGTTTCATAACTTGAGACTGCGTACACCAAAACATCTGATTTTTTGACCAGTATTGGTACATTATATGTAGCTTATACCATAAAATTTTCATCAAAATCGGTTTAGTATTTGCGGAGATATTGTGAATCCTGCAAACTGCAATTTTAAAATTTTGTACAAAGAGGATTTAAAAATAAGAACACATTTTTACTCTTTTTTTTATAGAGCCAGAAATACTGAACCAATTTCAATGAAAATTTTTCTGCGTGTAAAGCATATATATCAAAATGTTGTGTAAAAATTTCATTCAATTTGATCCAGCCGTTACAAACTTATATTTGTTTAGGTGGTCAAATTTTGTCAAATTTTGTCAAGTCAAGTCAAATTTTGATCACACAATTTTTTTCATAACTTTAGATTGCGTACACCAAAACAGCTGATTTTTGGATCAGTAATGGTACACTATATGTAGCTTGTACCATAAAATTTTCATCAAAATCGGTCTAGTATTTGCGGAGATATGGTTGAACCCTGAGATCCGCAATTTTAAAATTTTGTGCAAAGAGGATTCACACATTTTTACTGTTTTATTTATAGAGCCAGAGATACTTAACCGATTTCAATGAAAATTTTTCTGTATGTGAAGTATGCATATCAAAATGCTGTGTAAAAATTTCATTCAATTTGATCCAGCCGTTACAAAGTTATATTTGCTTAAGTGGCACCCGGTCAGTTTTTTTCATATTCAAACTGCTACAACTTTGAAAGTATTCATACAAAATGGCTCAAAATTTTACTAAAAACGTATTTTCATAATAGTACTATACTGTAAAATTTTGATAAAAATCGGAGCAGCATTGGTAGTTCTATAATCAAAATTGTGCTTTATTGACCTTAAATTTCCGAAAATTTCTATGGAGCGCCTTTGTACAAAATTTTAAAAAGGTAGGTCGATGTTGTTTGTTTGTTTGTTTATTTCCGACATTTTACACCGGAAGGGTGCATTCATGTCGCACGGTAGGTCGATGATTTTGTCTATATATCAACCAATACTCAATCGATTTTGATGAAAATTTTATGGTATAAGCTACATATAATGTAGCATTACTGGTCCAAAAATCAGCTGTTTTGGTGTACGCAGTCTAAAGTTATGAAAAAAATTGTGTGACCAAATTTTGACCGTATCACCCTTTATTTGAGGCATTGGCTCAGAAGAGGGTCAGTGTCAGCTGCTCTCAGGGGGGAAAGAGCAACTGACGAAAGTGCCGGGGCTGGGATCGAACCCATGACCATCTGCTTATGAAGCAAACGTGTAGCCACTACGCCACGGGCCCCGGCTAGGAGTTAACCTTCGCTGCATAATAAATATTCCACGAATGATATGATGTAATGCATTCAACATTCACCAATTATCAACCCATTCGATAACATCATCATGAGCACCAGTGAAGCTCGAGTCTGATAATTGATCACGCGCATATTCAGTAAAGGCTAACCTTTTGATTTATCTCCACTCACCATCAGCGACACCCATCTATCTAGTTTGGATCGATAAATTAGGCACTACTGGTGCTGCTGAAGAGTCATAGATGATGGGATCGCAAATCTGATGCTCTGCATCCTATGTCTCTCTTAAGGGTGAAAAACTACGCGATGAAAGGAAGATGCGCACGACCAAATCTTAGCTCCACTCTAATGATGGCCTCGGATTGAATGAAAGGGAGGCAGCTCGGCTTTGAATTTTAATTACTGGCCTTGCGTAATCGATGAACTCGCGCCGACGCTACCATTTCCAGCCCGCGATGATGGACCTCTTCACCGGGGGGAGTGCTGAAGATGGTACTGGGGTCGGCAAAAACCGAACCTTAAATCTTCACTAAGAGCCACTCATTAGTGCTGAAATGTTGAAGACCGTTACCGTTGTTGCGGGAGGGGAACTCCACTAGCGCAATAGATGTTGTATTTGCACTCTGCCGCCGCCGGACGCACACGATGGTTGACCTAAAATCTCACTCAAAGAGATTTAATATAGCATTATTCATGCAGCGCCAACCCCTTGAATTTTCACTCTGCTCCAGATCCTAAAGAACGATGATTGAATGCAACAGCAAATTGAAACACTGCAGCCAGCAGCAGCGCCGGTCCATTCTAAATCAACCATTGATCTGGAAGCGCACCACCGCACCGCCATCCAGCCAGCCAGCATCCAATGCATTTAAATGATTTCATTCGGATTGGCACCGGGATTCTCCCCGGGTCCGGAGGGAAAAAGTCTTGCAGACCGACCGCTTTCTCTTATCTATCCGAACGGAACGGGTGCTTTCCAGAACACGGTCCGCCGAACCCCCCTTTCACCGGCTGGCGTGGTAGGTGGACGGAAAAAAAAACTTTAATCAGAATAATCGATCTAAATGCAAAATCTCGCTCCTTGCTATACATTCAGGTTAAAACCTCTGCAGGCATTATGCCAGCGGTGGCAGACGCTAGTAGATCTCTGGTGATCCTATACCGTTGCGTTGCTGCAACCATTCGAGGTGTCACCCGAGTGAGCGAGAGTGACCAAAAATGGATCCACCCGAACCTCTATTTAGGTAACGAGTCGGTACTGCCTAAATAGAGTTTTTACCTTAATGGATTTCAAGCTTGCAAAGAAGTTTGAGAAGGGCAAGTGGCTTGCCGATGCAAAGGGGATGGGGGTAAAGGGTTTCAGATGTAAAGGGGGAGGGTCAGAGCGATTTCAAGGGAGGTTTAAGGGGGTGGGGGTCAGAAGCGTTTCCAGGCGTTTTAGGGCGTTCAGGGCGTTGCAGGAATTTTCAAAGGGCTTTTAGGGGGCTTCATATGCTCTCAGATGAACTTCACGAGGGTTTAAGAGGCGTTCCAAAGCGTTTCAAGGCGTTTCAGGAGGTTTCAGAGGTATTCACACATAAATTTCTTTTGAGTTTCAGAGGCGTTGCACCACGTTCCAGGAAGTTCTAGAGAGGTTTTATGGGGCTTCAGAAACTCTCAGGTGAGTTTCACGGAGGTTTCATGAGGGTTTCAGGGGCGTTTCAAAGCGTTTCAAGGTGTTTTAATACGCTTCATGGCCTTTCAGGAGGTTTAAGAGTGTCTTCAGAGGGTCGCAGGTGAATTTAATGGAGATTTCATAGGGGGTTTTAGAGGCGTTTCAAGGCGTTTCAGGGCGTTTCAAAGCGTTTCAGAGCGTTTCAGAAGGTTTTAGAAGGTTTCCGATTAATGTTGGGGGTGCTTAAGAGGCTCTCAGTGAATTTCACGGAGGTTTTGTAGGGGTTTCAGAGGCATTTCGAAGCGTGCGTTTCGGGGCCAGAAGGTTTCCGATGAATTTTGGGGGGCTTAAGAGGCTCGCAGGTGAATTTCACGGAGGTTTCTTGAGGATTTCAGAGTCTTTTCAAAGCGTTTCAAGACGTTTTAATGAGCTTCAGGGCGTTTCAGGGCATTTCAGGTATTTCAGGAGGTTTCACAGGGGTTTTAGGGGGCTTCAGAGGCTCTCAAGTGAGTTTCACGGAGGTTTTTTTTAGGGGTTTCAGAGACGTTTCAATGCGTTTCAAGGCGTTTTAATGCGTTTCAGGACATTTCATGAGGTTTAAGGGGGCCTTGAGGGGGCTTCAAGGGATCTTTGGTAAATTTCACGGAGGTTTTACAGGGGTTTCAGAAGCGTTTCAAAGCGTTTTAACCCTTTGAAGCCAGAATTTTTCCAAGCATTATTATGGAGTTTTTTCTACGTTTTTCGGTAGTTTTGGTGGTCAATAGCATAACAATGGTAGAATATTATGCAGAATATTTTTTCTGGATATCCCAGGTCCCCAAACTATTCTTGAGTTTTGATGATTAACTCAACGGGTATAACGGTAACTTTCTTCATTATACAAAGCTACGATTTGTAATCTATCATGTTCAGTAAGTCTTCTGAAAGCTTTTCTGGTAGAATTGAAGGACTTCATTATAGAACAATTTGGGCGACCCTAAATGTCCCAAAGGTTTCCAATAAGCTAGTAGACTTCAGGTTGCTCCAGTAACCACGGTTGATTATCAACGTTACTCAGTATAACAAATATATCTACTGTTACGAGTGTTGACCTGAAATTCTGAACTCCAAGGTAGTTTGGCTGACCTGGAATTGTCTATAAATGATATTGTAGATGTCAAGAGCTTTACGGATCCCAGTAGGTTATGCAATGCTATTATTTGTGGCGAAAATACACAACCTTATTCTTGTAGCATTAAAGGACTTCACTATGGGACAGTTTGGAACACCTAGAACATCCCCGAATATAAAATACCTTTTGATAACCTTAACGAAGGCTAAATGAATACATATATACGTGAGCCACATCCAAGCTCAGCTTTTAGAACAACTGGTATGTCAATTATCTCGTTTTTACAAATTTCATGATGTTCAGGATGTTCTAGGTTTTCAATGAAGTCCCAAATACAAATATTCCCGTTTTTCCCTAATAAAGGACTCAATTTGCAATAACTTTGCCAAGGACAGTATTCTGTTTTATCGAATGGGTGAATTTATACAGCCGTTTCTATGTTGGGGTCATATATGACCCCTCCGGCTCCAGAGGGTTAAGGCGATTCAATACGTTTCAGGGCATTTTAGGAGGTTTCACCGTTATGTGGCCGGCAAACTTTTTGCTTTTTTCTACACCGTGTATTTTAAATGGGTGCTGGGTACCCTGGTACCCTGCCGGCCACATAAGGGTTAACGGGGGTTCAGAGGCTCTGAGGTGACTTTTACGGAGGTTTAAAAGGGGTTTTAGAGGAGTTTCAAGGCGTTTCAGGCCGATTACCTATACTCAAGGAAGTTCTTGGAGATCCTCAAACTGACAACGAACTCATCACTTGACAACACATAGCAACATGAGGCTGTGTAAGCATAAATTTCATTCATAATGCACCAATAGGTCACTGATTACGGTTGTAGATCAGATGGCCTTAACTCCAGGGAGTTCTTGGATACTCCTAAACAATCATAGAACCTGCGACTTGATAGAACATAGATGCCTGAGACCATGTGAGTATAAAACTCACACTTAATGCTATTAGATACAACT
Organism: Aedes albopictus; assembly: GCF_035046485.1. NCBI lineage: Eukaryota > Metazoa > Arthropoda > Insecta > Diptera > Culicidae > Aedes > Aedes albopictus. Next base: position 330,997,164 of record NC_085138.1, read on the forward strand.
AGTAGCCCTCGTAGATTCGATGACCTATACTTCAAAGATACTTCGAACTCTAAACATGATAGATCATAGTAACCTGAGGTTGTGTGAGTATGAACCGTAGTCGTAACTCTCTTAGAGACAACCAAATACGTTAGTAGATCCGATGACCTATATTCAAGGAAGTTCTTGAAGCTCCTCAAACTGACAACGAACTCACCACTTGACAATACATAGTAACATGAGGTTATGTCAGCATAAATTACTTTAATAATGCTTCAATAGATCGCCGATTACGCTTGTAGATAAGATGGCCTTAACTCCAGGGAGTTCTTGGATACTCTTAAACTTTTAATCCTTAAACACTCTGTAAACGTCCCTTATCTCTTAATTCTGCCTTTTTTTCGTATACCAACTTAATCTGTAATCTTGAGTACCCCAACTGCTCTGAACATGATCAAATTCCTTTAAGGTAACGTTACCTAAATGAAGGGGCCTAAATAGATTATACCTTAATGGATCCTACCTAAATGACGGTTTCAGTGTACAGTTGATGTTTAGACATGTTTTTGGCTCCTAAAAGAGCGAATCATGGAGTCCGTAGTTGCAAGACTAGGCAGCTAACCTCGAGGGTATGGACTGCATAGTAACGCGTCACTTGAGCAGATTCATTGACCTTCTCAAAATGCCTACAGTCTTTGGCCTGCTTTATCACAATCCCATCGATTACTTCCACTCGATCGGGTCATTCGCTTACTCTTGCATAGTTCCCTACGCGTGCGCGACCAGTATCGTTGATCGGAGCTAGCCCATAGCTTTACGCAACCCGCCACCACCGCGTGTAGACTACCTTTTAGCGCCCTGTCGAGTAATTGATTTTTTCGCCGTATTACGCAGCACCCCCGCCACTGCATTTTTCATCGTGTTCCATCGTTCCTACGTTGGAACGGGAAGTAGTAAGTCAGTGGGTGGGTGTGGAATATAAATCATTTTTCTGCCTGGCTGACGACGACGGCGGCAGCGCGCGATGTTCTACCAGTCTGCAATCATTACATATTCGATTAAACCACAATTGCTTTATTTGCCGGGGCATCCAACCCAAAGCAACGTCGGGCGGGGTTACTCCTTCCCGTGATCGGTGTTCGGATCCATTTATATGGACACGGTTGCCGACTGGTGGAAGTCCATTAGGTACCTACCCAGGAGGATGGAAGCTTTCTTTTCCCGGCCCCGGCGGTGTGTGGTGTGTTAGTCGACAGCAGTGGGTGCGATAGCGCCAAATTGCTACCAGTTTTATCTAAATCTGCGGTGGCCATTATGTTTGTTTTTTTTTCTGCAGCTACTGAAGAAATGCCTGCTGGTTCGAAGGCGGCCTACCGCAGGGCCCACTGGGCACAGAGAATTCTTCAAATGGGTAGGTGTCAGACCGGAGATGTTGATTCGTATCGGAAAGAGGAAATAATGGTACACTATTAATTTATCGCATGAAAGCGCATAAACCTGGTTGAAGAAGTACATTTCGATGCTGAAAAATGGGTCAATGAACTGAGGAGTAAATTTCATTTTGGAACAAGGAAACATGTTTAAAAGAACTGTTATTAGCTGACAAGAGAAACTTTATAACCAGGCCTCATGGAAGTAGAATCTAAGAAATGAAGGAACTTGGCTGGTCATCCTCGAGCATAGTTCAGATCTCGTGACCATAGAGAGCCGGTCTTATCAGCGTCTCGTACACAGCATTCGGTGCTGGGATGAATCGTTTTCGACCATAGGTTCTTGTGAAGCCCATTGCAGGCCTGACTTCCACTGATGATGTGCCTTTTGTATTTCACGGCTAACGTTGTTGTCTGCCGTTATTTAGGACCCGAGGTAATCGAAGTCTCGAGGGGTCTCCAGTTAGCCTAGTGGTGAAGGCTATGGATTGCCAATCCGGAGACGGCGGGTTCGATTCCCGTTCCGGTCGGGAAAATTTTCTCGACTCCCTTAGCATAGTGTATCATTGTGCTTGCCTCACAATATACAAATTCATGCAATGGCAGGCAAAGAAAGCCCTTCAATTAATAACTGTGGAAGTGCTCAAAGAACACTAAGTTGAAGAGAGGCAAGCCAAGTCCCAGTGGGGACGTAGAGCCATAAAGAAGAAGAAGAAGGTAATCGAAGTCCACCACCAAGGAATCGTAACACTGCTGCCTAGGTTTGCCCTATCGTTCCTGATTGTACCTGCCAACATGTACTATGTATTTAACCCATTCCGCATCAGTTTTGCATCGTTTCAAATGTTTTAGCAATACAAAATATTCGTGTCACCCGCATAACAGACAAGTTTCCTGAAAATCGTGCCCCGGCAGCTGAGTCCCGGATCGTTGTATAACACCTTCTAGGGTGATATTGAACAGCCGGCATGAAAATTCATCACCTACGAGATTCGAACGAACCAGGTCGCCTGAAATCCTTACGCAGTTTCTTACGCCGTCCATCGTCGCTTTGATGAATTTAATGAGCTTCCCTGAGAATTCGTTCTCGTCCATGATTTTCCATAGCTCTCTGCGGTCGATACTGTCGTACAACGTTTTGATGAATAGGTTGTGCATTGGGACCTGGTATTCACAGCACTTTTGGAGGATTTGTCGCACGGTGAAGATTTGGTCCTTTATCGAAGCCGGCCTGAGAACTTCCCACAAACTCATTAAATTTGGGTGAAAGACGACGGAAGATGATCTGGGATATCAATTTGTTGGCGGCATTCAGAATTATGATCGCTCGGAAGTTTTCACACTCCAACTTGTCGCATTTCTTGTAGATGGGGCAAACAACCCCTTCCTTGCATACCTCCGGTAGCTGATCGGTCTTGATGAGTTCAGCTCCGATACCATCCTTACCAGCTGACTTATTGTGCTTGAACTGCAGGATAGCTTCCTTAACTTCCCTCAAAGTGGGTATTGGCCCGTTGGTGCACCCTGCTGTACTGACGTAGTCGTATCTCCCACTGCCTTGATCCTCCCTGTCTGCGTTCTTCGCACCTTTCGATCACCTCACGTCCGCCAGTGAAGATGCTCCGTCCTTATTTTTACTCGCAACACGAAGCCGTTGCGGGATGCGTTGAGTTTCTGGTTGAACTTCCGTGTTTCTTGAGAATGGTACAGCAGTTCCATTTGTTCACATTCCTCTTTTTTCAGGCGGCGCTTTTCTCCCGGAAGAGACGGGTCTGCTGTTTCCGCGTTCTTTTATATCGCTCCACGTTCTGCCGGGTCCAGTGCTGCAGCATGACCGCCCTCGCTGCGTTCTTCTCTACCAAAATCTCTATACACTCATCGTCGAGTCAATCGTTCCTTCGGTTCCGTTCCCTATTATACCCAACGTTGGTCTCCGCTGCGTTGTTGATGACTGCTTTTATTGTACTCCAGCAGTCTTCGAGAGGGGTTCATTTAGCTCGTCCTCTTCCGGTAACGCTGCCTCAAGATTCTGCGCGTATACGGTGGCCACATTTGGTTGCTTCAGTCGCTCCAGATTATACCGAGGCTGCCGTCGGTACCGTACGTCGTTGATCAGGGAGAGTTTTTGGCGCATTTTTACCAGATAGTGGTTAGCGCCACGATAGGTTCTGACGTCGATAATGTCGGAGAATTTCCATATCTTCTTTTTTTTCTTTTCATGGCTCTACGTCCCCACTGGAACTTCGCCTGTCTCGCTTCAACTTAGTGTTCTTTGAGCACTTCCACAGTTAATAATTGAAGGGATTTCTTTGCCTGCCATTGCGTACATTGTGAGGCAAGGCCAATGACACACTATGCCCAGGGAGTCACCGTCTCTGGATTAACCAGTAGGCTAACTGGAGACCCTATGAGAGTTTCCATGTGTTTTTTTTTTCGAAATTCCTCCACAGATTTTTTTCAGGTATCCATTAAAGAACCATCCACGAATTCCTTCATTATTGCTTTCAGCAAAAAGGAAAGGTTTCTCCAGAATCTTCTACCGACTCCTTTAGACATTATTTCTTGGAGTCCTTCACAAATTCGGCCAGGATTTTTTAAATTTCCCTGCAGATTCTTTCAAAAATTCCTGATGAGATTCCTCCATCAATTTGTCAAAGAATTCCAACTAATTCAAAATGCAAATTTCCGGCAATATGTTAATCCGTATTTGATTGTTGCGTTATAAGTACGTTGACTAATTTAAAAATTTTGAAGGATTCCAAGTTCAAGAAAATCTGCAGAAATTACTTCGGGAAATCGGTCTTAAATCTCTCAAGGTTTGTTTCAGAAACTCTTCGGGCGATTTTTTCTCCAGACATTTTTCCAGAGATTTTTTTTTTATTTCTTAAGAAATTTCTTTAGGTACCCTTTTAACGGATTCCTTCTGACAGTATACCAATTATTATTACATACTAATAACTTAAGAAGTTTGTCAAGAGATTTGCTTAAATATTGATAATTTCTACAAGGATTTATTGGAATATTTTTCAAAGAAACTTTAATATTTTTTTTCAGAGGTTTCTTCAAAAAAAATTAAGGAATAAGCTCAGAAATTCCATTGGTTCACCAGATATTTGTTAAGGAATACCAAAGGGTTTTCGGATTTTTAGGAATACCAAATACCCTCGTCCCACATGAATGTGTCCAGAATTTTTTTCAGGGATTCATCGAGAAAATTCTGGACGAATTCCTTCAGAGATTGTTTTGTTACTACTTTCAGTTATTTAGGCAGGAGTTCCTCCACAGAAATCAGTAGTAGATCCCTTCAGTATTTCCTCCAGATATCGCTCCATGTATTATTTCTTTTAGAAACACCTGCTGGTATTCCTTCTTAAATTTCTTTGCGAAAATATGTTTTATCTCCAGAGATTTCTTCAAAATTTTGGGAATTTCTTCAGGAATTAAAAAACATGATTAAAGCTCTCTTACATGGAGATTTTCAGAAAATTTTCAATCATTTCGTTACAAGTCCTACAGAGATTACTTCGGAAATTCTTTCCATGACTTCTTCGAAAAATCTTTGACAAATTCCTTCGGTGAATCTTGTGGGCATTTCTACAAAGATTTTTTTTAAATAATTTGGCAGTTACATCAAAAATATCTCCTTATAAGAAAGTAATGAGGATTGTTTCAAGAAATTCCTTTCAAATCCTCTGGGGATACCTTCAGAAGCTTTGAGACGAAATTTTTGGATTTTTTCGCGGGGTTATTCCAGGACAAAAACTCCAAAATTAATTTCTGAATTTATCTGCTGATTCCTGCATGCTAAAAGGATTATTCCTAGGAGAATATCTGATGAAACACCCTAAGATACTTTCTTTCTTCTCTAAAAAAAAAAATCTTGTGAGACTTCAAGAGGAACTCTGCAAATATAAAAAAAAAAATGCATGCGATATTTATGGAGGAGTTCCTGCAAAATCTTTGAGGAGCTTCTGAAGAAATTTCTTAATCTTATGCTGAATTCGCAGACAAAGGTACTGGTGGCATTTTTTAAAAACTGGATATACATCTCAAAGAATTTTCAAAATGAATTCTTGTACATTTTTTGAAGGGTTTTCCCGAAGAATTTATTTAGTGAACTACCAGCGAAAAAAAAATTTAAATCAATCTTTGAAATAATGACAGGAAAAATTGGGAACTCTCTGCAGGTTCTTCTTCTTCTTCTTGGCGTAACGTCCTCACTGGGACAAAGCCTGCTTCTCAGCTTAGTGTTCTATGAGCACTTCCACAGTTATTAACTGAGAGCTTCCTCTGCCAATGACCATTTTGCATGCGTATATCGTGTGGCAGGCACGAAGATACTCTATGCCCAAGGAAGTCAAGGAAATTTCCTTTACGAAAAGATCCTGGACCGACCGGGAATCGAACCCGTCACCCTCAGCATGGTCATGCTGAATACCCGTGCGTTTACCGCCTCGGCTATATGGGCCCTGCAGGTATTCGTAGAAAAAATCTGAGAATGCTAGCGAATATAATCTGGAGTAATTTCTACAGCAATTGTTTAGAGAACCTGGAGAAAAAAATATGAAAAAATCCCTGTAAGAAGCTCTGAATATATTCAAAGCATTGCTTGGATTTATGAATATTTTATTCATACAATACCTCAAAGAACTACTGAACACACCCCTCGAGGAACGTCCCAACAAATCTCTTGAAAATTTCTAGAGGAATTTCCAAATTAATGCTCGAGAAAATCCATGAATAAACGGCGTCTTATCTGAAGGATCCTCTGGAGAAGTTCAAACTATAAGATTCTGGGAAATTTTCAGAATTTCTAAAGAAAAGCCTTAAGGAATTTCTAAAAAAATGTCCTGGAATTGCATCTATACTGGAAAAGCTGTAATTCGAAGGCACGAAATGTTGCTTATTTACAAATTGAGAGATGAAATTTGTGAAAAAATAGCATTCTGGTAAGATTCGAAACCACGACTCCGTATTCGATAGAACGGCGCTTTAACTAATCAAGACGCAGAACAGGTAATGGATCTGGGGAATAGAATGCCAAACTGACTCCGAAGCCATACCGCGAACACTCCTTTTTAACAAATCCATCTTTCTTTCGGCTTAGATTTGCAACTTTTGAAGAAATGGCAATATTGACAATATTTCTGGAGGAATTCCTTCAGAAATGTTTAAAGAAATACATGAAGGAATACAATAACGAACTTATGTGACAATCCTTGTAGGAATTTTCCATACAATCTATGAAGGGATTCCTGGAACGAATTCGAAAAAAATTTCTGATCGAACCCGTGGTGCAGTTTCAAAATGAATCTCTTGAGAAATTCCTCGAGAAATTCTTGAAGAAGTCAAGGGAAAAGTATTGAGGGATACCTTAAACAATTTCTGGAGGAATGCCTGGAGATTTTTTCAAAGAAATTCATGGACGGCCGGGAGCATTTTGAAATGATAGTAAAAGTAAACATAAGATGAATTCTTGCTTGAATTATTCTGTAAAACCCCGCGAGAATCCACTTTCTGTAATTATTTCTGACTATGTATGATAAATCCATAAAAAAATCGTGAAATAATAGTGCATGGAGGGGTTTTCCCGGAAAAATTCTTAATAAGGCGCGATAGTGAAGTCATTTCTTTGGAGGTGTACCAGTACAGGGGCGTTGAAATTTGGAAACCTTGAATAACCAGCTCTGATTTCACCATGACAGCACTGGTAGGTAGGCTGTTTTCATTCGTCAGCCGGTGAGTGCAATCGTCGGTCTAAATTCATTCTCCTGGCCTATCTGAGCTTTTAGGTTTCCTATGATAACGTCGTAGCATGGGCAGTGGTCGGAATCGCGTTCGAGCTGCGCGTAGAATGCGTCAGTACTTCCGAGGGTTCAAACTATCCGATCATGGTGCTTAATTCGTTGCCTCGTCTGTTGCCGTTGGATCGATGTATTTGCTCTAATTCTGCTTATCCTGGCAGTTGAAGGATTTCAGCTGGCTACTTTTCCAAAGCCGCACTGCCCAAATCGTGTTGAAGGGGCTGCCCAGCCAACACAAAGTCTTATATGATGTTGAATAGGACGCTAAAGTGGAGGCCATACGCGTACATGCTTCCATTTAACCGCGTGTAAAGTGTGCGTATATCGCCCCCAATTTTGCATCCTATCCAACATCAAATGAGATCGTGTGTTGACGGGGTGCCTTCTCGAGTATTTTTGATGCAACACAGCATTTCATACTTAGCTGCTGGGTGTCAGAACAGACGCAGCTTGGGCTGCACCTCGTGAGTCCTGGACAGACAATACACTCCTCTCCAATTTAGCTGAAAATAGAAGGACAACAGTGTCCAGGCTGCACAACCAGCTAAGCACACAACTCTTAGCTGGCGGTCTTTGTCTTTGATTGATTCTTGGAAGCAAGAGGAAATTTTGAAGACCAGGGCTATGCTGAACGCTCCTTCCGTTTGCAGCGTTTGTTGGTTGTATAGAAGTAAATTCTACTTTATAAAAAGTGTGCAACTTCGAAGATACTTTTTATCGGGGATACGTTACATCGAAGATCACCTACCCTATTTCTTGCTGATCTATGGTCGGTTCGACCTTCTGACGCGTTTGGTGGTCTAGTGGCTACCGCTTCTGATTCGTATGCAGAAAGTCCTGGGTTCAATCCCTGGCCCGTCGCTTTCCTTCTACTTTGAATCTTTCTACATACTTTCTCCTTCTTTTCTACATATACAACGCATAGCTATCGTTAGAACAGGAAAGGGTTGAAAATCCGTTTCCCTTCCATCCCACTTTCACAGCACAGTAACAATCTATCATATAACGCCTACGAGTTATGGCAATCAAGCGAACTGTGCCGCATTATCTTCAGAGTAATAAATACACTAATCTTTCACCTTACGCCTGGCATCCGCGCACCAATGTGTGAACCCTCTACCAACCATATCCCACCAACACTCCGACATACGTATGAATTTGTCCAAACGCAGAGGTATATTCGATCTGCTGGGGATACAAACGATTGCATATATCGCTTCCTTCCCCTTCTCCACATTGACTTGCAACCTAACGTGGCAAGCGCCTAAAAGTAGAAGAACACTCATACACTGAAGATATCTGCTAGTTCCTGGCAAATTTTGGTTCCTTGTGTAAGTATAGTTGGTCTAGCGATACTGGATTAGCATCCACGGATGGTCAATCAAGCTCTCTCACAAGCAAGCTCTCTCTCTCTTTGGTCGGTTCGACCTTCTTTCCTAGGTATGCCGACCTGTATTTCAACGCTTGAATTGTCAATTTACTGAAATATTTACTGTGCTGTACTTACATCCATAAACAAATATATACCTTCGTCTCTGAGAGAGCATAAGCACTTAATACTAAATGACTAAAACGCGAAAATCAATCACCCCACTCTCGTCAAACAGTCCATTCTTTCGGCAAAATGATGAATGCGTAAACATTTTCTTCCAATTTCCGGGGCCGAACAACGCACCCAAAGCAACGCGGTCGTAAATTTTACAAGAAATCATTTGTCAACACGACGACAAGCGTAGATGATTTTCCGATGAAATTACGCAGCGCATGTTTTTGAAGGAAGTTATATCTTCTCCCCTAAAAACCCCACGGAAATTGAATGTTCTTCGTTATTGCGCATTGAACGAAACAGGCGGAGAAAATGTAGCTTTTTGGATTTATGACTGTTTGTGCGAAAGCGAATGATATTGCTTGGTGGATAAGATGTGCTTTGGTATTCGGAAATTGTTTTTTTGTTAAGATGATGGGGAAACGTTGGCATTAACATGATAATTGCTATTTTACGATTGAGCTATGACATATTCATTCTATGCATGACTCTTCCATATGAGTGGCCTCTTATGATAGGCGATATTTTATGTATTTCCACTGAAAATCCACTGTGGTTGCATGATGTCGGCAAATTAACAGTTGCATCAATCGTTTACACTGCGTTGTCAACCAATGCTCAGAGCTCTTCACGGGAGTTAACATTCAGCCCTGAATGCATGCTTCCGGCACATTATCGTGGATGGCGAGAAAAACGTTTCTTCTTCAATTAAGGACGTACAAAAAGCTGGCTGTGCTCGACTTTTGCTTTTATTATAGGCCATTATAAGCAATCAATTGTAAAAATGAATGCTCAACTGCTCCAGATCACAGCACGCAATACTGCGACTGTAGCGAGCCGCTTCTCAGTAATTACTGTTAATTAATATCCTTGTCGTTGACCAGCCCTCGGTGACACAAGAGAGCACATTTTGTTTTTTCCTTCAATCTCTTTTGCTCATAGAGCTGAACTATAATGCTGTCCCAAAGCGAAATGAAACGTTTTCCGATCATCAACACCGAATACCATGGTAAGGCTTTAATCATCCAAGTGGCGAACGTAGTTGCATAAAGCAATTTATCCAATTCGAAAGACTTCCAATCTCGCAGAGTTTCAGAACCCTTTTCCACTAGATTTTCTAACCGATAACTTATCTCCGGTTGGCTTCAATTGTTGAACGAGAAGAAAAAAACAGCCGGCACCGTCCATCCACACAGGACGCGCTCCGGTCTGTAAGTCGAAACCATTGATTATCTTCGATTACGGATCGCGTTCGGTAGGCTTTCATGACCTGCACTGACTGGCGCAGTCACCTGACCTTACGAACGTATCGTCGTAATATCCAAGAGTTTCCCAGCAGACATAAACTCCTGTGCTGGATGATGATGGTCAGGTACTTGACAGCCGACTTTTTTTTCGAGCCGGTACTTAAATTAATGAATCTTCTCACAGGATGTACTGCCGTTCACCAGAGTAGGCATCCTCCGACTGAAGACGACTTCGTTGCTTCGCCACTTGAATGGGGTTGGTCAGGAAGTTTTGGTGGAGCCCTTGCTACCCAAGAGAGAGTAAAAAAGCATAAAGCAAATAATAATCAATACCTTTGGTCCTCGCATGGCAACCACCCGGACCAGCAGTGGATTATTTAATGAGTTTAGGCTACCTGATGATTGCAGGGATGCTTTAATCTAGATTTAATTGGTACTGGCGGGACGTGCCGCTGCCACATCGATTTGCTGTAAGCTTGCGAAAGGTCAGCCGCATCAGAGAATAAGATTAGTTGAAGATAAGAGAAAAAGGAGGGCTTCTGAGTTGATCAGCATGATTTTTTTTTTCAGTTTCCAGTTAATCAATAATTGTAATCTTGGTGTAACCTTTATTTAATTACTGACTACCGGCTTAATGCAGACGTTGTATTGTTTGATTATAATGTTTTTGATTAAATGTTTCAATTAAAAAAAGTTTTCAATCAACTCTTGTATTTTTCGCTTCATTTTAAATTTTGCTGAACAAATCACTCCTTCATGCTCATACATTTAGCATGCCTGTATGTGAGCTCAAATAGCTACAGTTGTAAAGACGTCAGTATTCAGCATGACCAACGACCATGCTGAGGGTGACGGGTTCAATTCCAGGTCGGTCCATTAACTTTTCGTGCTGGAAAGTTGCTTAATTTCCTTGGACATGGAGTATCTTCGATATACGTTCACTTTTTCCAACACCTTTGCATCTTTTTTCAACACAGCTTCCCTCATCGTTACACCTGGAGATCACCACAGCAGACGGAATATCAAATCGACCACGTTCTGATCGACGGACGGCACTTCTCCGACATTATCGACGTCAGGACCTATCGTGGCGCCAACATCGACTCCGACCACAATCAGGTGATGGTCAAACTGCGACCAAAACTTTCCGTCTTCAACAATGTACGGTACTGGCGACCGCAACAGTACAACCTAGAGCGACTGAAACAACCGGATGTCGCCTCAGCATCAGTCTTGTTAGCGATCACAGTCTTTGACATCTTTTCGTCGATATTCGGCTGCCTTTGTCTCCAACATTCCGAACACAAGCGATCAAATTACTGTACGAAACAAAAATGTCGAATGAATGCGCCTGACCACGATTGCGTCTTCGGGAGATAGTTCGGTTTCTGTTATTCCTGTCTTTCCCATAAAGAGAGCTATTTTGTATAAATGTATGTGTCGTAATCGATTAATCAAACACGATTAAACTAATATTATACCAATCTTAATCAAAATTGGCTGAAATCTTGCAAAAAGCTGGAATTAGACAAATGTCATCGTGTCAGACGACGATGATTTGATCCACATTTTTGTTTATTGATCTTCGTTCTGCCACTCGTGTTGTGTGTAAGAGGTAGCGATCGCGATCGAATGAAACAAAGCAAGATGACACCCGGCCGCGGCAACGAAACGAAGGTAGTGAAAAGTGTCGAATGTTTACAAGCCTGCTCAGCATACGCGCAGAATCTCGAGGCCGCGTTGCCAGACGAGGGTGAGCTCGATGAGGCCCCTCTAGAGGACTGCTGGAGTACAGTAAAAGAGTCATCAACGACGCAGCCGAGAGCACCATCGGGTACGTGGAACGGAATCGACGGAACGAATGGTTCGATGGAGAGTACAGAACGGTTTTGGAGGAGAAGAATGCAGCGAGGGCGGTAATGCTACAGCAAGGGTCTCGACAGAACGTGGAACGTTACAAACAGAAGCGGAAACAGCAGACCCGCCTCTTTCGGGAGAAAAAGCACCGCCTGGAAGAAGCGGAGTGCGAAGAAATGGAACTGCTGTGTCGTTCCCAAGAAACACGGAAGTTCTATCAGAAACGCAACGCATCCCGCAACGGCTTCGTGCCGCGAGCCGAAATATGCGGGAATAAAGACGGAGGTCTCTTGACGGACGGACGTGAGGTAATCGAAAGGTGGATGCAGCACTTCAATCAGCACCTGAAAGGCGTAGAGAACGTAGGCACGGGAGACCACCATGCAGGGATAAGGATGGAGGCCTCTTGACGTACAGACGTGAGGTGATCGAAAGGAGGAGTGGAAGTAATGGGTAATCTGCCCCATTCACATGAAAGGCAACCATTTGGAATGTTAGAACTTCAGAACGATCACTTGTTTGAATGCTGCCTACAAAGTGCTATCCCAGATAATCTTCCATCGTCTGTCACCTAAAACGAATGAGTTCGTACGAAGTTATCAAGACGGCTTCATGGACGGCCGGTCGACAACGGACCAGATCTTCACCGTACGGCAAATCCTCCAGAAATGCCGTGAATACCAGGTCCCAACGCATCACCTGTTCAACGACTTCAAGGCGGCATACGACAGTATCGACCGCGCAGAGCTATGGAGAATCATGGACGAAAACGGCTTTCCTGGGCAGTTGACCAGACTGATTAAAGAAATGATGGACAGTGTGCAAAACTGCGTAAGGGTTTCGGGTGAACTATCCAGTTCATTCGAATCTTGTCAGGAACTGCGACAAGGTGATGGACTCTCATGGCTTCTCTTTAACATCACTCTGGAAGTTGTGATGCGCCTAGCCGGGCTCAACAGCCGAGGTACGATCTTCACGAAATCCGGCCAATTTGTCTGTTTTGCGGATGACATGGATATTATTGCTAGAACATTTGGAACGGTGGCAGGACTGTACATCCGCCTGAAACGTGAAGCAGCAACGGTCGGACTTGTGGTGAATGCAGCTAAGACAAAGTACATGCTAGTAGGTGGGACTGAGCGAGACAGGACAAGCCTTGGCAGCAATGTTACGATAGACGGGGATACTTTCGAGGTGGTAGAAAAATTCGTCTACCTCGGTTCCTTGCAAACGACTGACAATAACGTGAACCGTGAAATACGAAGGCGCATCATCAGTGGAAGTCGTGCCTACTATGGGCTCCAGAAGAAACTGCGGTCAAAAAAGATTCACCCCCGCACCAAATGTACCATGTACAAGACGCTAATAAGACCGGTGGTTCTCTACGGACACGAGACATGGACGATGCTCGAGGAGGACCTGCAAGCACTCGGAGTTTTTGAGCGACGCGTGCTAAGGACGATATTTGGCGGCGTGCAGGAGTACGGTGTGTGGCGGAGAAGGATGAACCACGAGCTCGCTGCACTCTACGGGGAACCCAACATCCTGAAGGTGGCTAAAGCTGGACGGATACGGTGGGCAAAGTATGTACAAAGAATGCCGGACAACAACCCTGCAAAGTTGATGTTTGCTAACAATCCGGTTGGTACAAGAAGGCATGGAGCGCAGAGAGTACGATGGGCGGACCAGGTGATGCGTGATCTGGCGAGCGTTGGAGAGCTGCAGCTGCAAATCGAGTATTATGGCGGCAAATTGTTGATTCAGTATTATCATGAATTTGATGTTAACTAAATAAATGAGATGAGCGTATCTGCTACGAGATTCCACAAAAGCGGTGACAAAACTCCCCCTTGGGGGCATCCGCGGCTTCCAATATGGCATCGAAAGGCACATTGTCAAAGGCATCCTCGATATCTAAGAAAACACCCAAACAAGATTGCTTTTGAGCGAATGCTTTTTCAATATCGTAAATAACCTTGTGTGAAAGAGTCATAGTGGACTTATCAGATTGGTAGGCATGTTGGTTCACATGAAGAGGCACGTTGGCCGGATGAACATTACGGGTGTGATGATCCACAATGCGTTCTGAGCATTTCAGAAGAAAAGAGGACAAACTGATAGGTCTGAAACTCTTTGCTTCTTCATACTACGCACGCCCCTTTTTCGGAATAAACTTCACAGTAATATCCCGCTAGGATTTGGGAATATACCCTGTAGCAAAACTGCAAACAAGTATTTTTTTTTTCAAAACATGTTTGAAATGATCAAATCCCTTCTGTAACAAAAAAGGATGAATCCCATCTGCCCCAGGAGACTTGAAAGGAGCCCACTCAATCGATTCTATAGTTACGATACTCCGAGCAGAAGCCAGGAAATCGTAACTACAAGAAAAGACATCAGGTTCATCTGAAGATGTAATATCCGCACATCCAGGGAAGTGTGTGCTGAATAAGCATTCCAGAACTTCCTCATCAGAGGAAGTCAGATCGCCATTTGGCAAACTAAGTTCGTTCACTCGGAAATCCTTAGATTTCGCAAGGATTTTATTTAACCGACTGACTTCACTCAAACTGGAAACATTTGTACAAAGGTTTTTCCAGCCGGATCGTTCAGCAGACCGGAGAGCTTTCCTGTAGGCCTTGCGAGCCGACTTGAAAGCCTCCGAACCAGCCGAACGTCGTCTGTTCCAACTCCTGGAGAAGGCGAATGAACCACGAGCTGCATCAGTTGCTGAGAGAACCAACCATCATCCACACCGCGAAAAACGGGAGGCTACGGTGGGCGGGTCACGTCATCAGGATGTCGGATAGCAACCCGACTAAAATGGTTCTCGGGACCCGGGTAGACGTGAATATCATAATCATATCTTAAAACGATCAAATTTTGATGTCATATCATAATGTGATATTGATGAGATATGCAAAAAGTTGCCAAATATCTGCTCAATATCTCATCGTGATATGATTTCAAAATTAGTACTTAATTTGATCTTTGGAAAGCCTAGTGCAACCCGCTGTAAGAATGTCGAAATTTCCCAGCATTGCGCATAAAACTATTTTAAGTCTTCAACTTTCATTATGCGCCGTCCCCAAATAACATAACGCTTCAGGAGATAGGGGTTTAATAAATTACGTAATGCTCCAGGGGAATAGGGAATACAGCCTAGCGTTACGATCCATACAAAAAAGTTGGAGTTAGCATACAAAAAACCCTTAGGATCTGGTGGCTCCTAATAAACCAACCACCGAGTTCAAAAATGTCGAATTTAGCGTTACATAATTAATAGATGTTCCCTTATGTCCTCCACAAATTTTACAAACGAGCACTGGGACAAAAAGGAAGTAGAAGTGGCCTCCATTTTCAATAAGCGGGTTTATAGATGCGGCAATTGAACAAATAAAAACAACAGAGTAATCGGCACAAAAATGCATACAAAAGTATATGCTGAATGCTGAATTATCTGATAGATTACTTAATCCCAGTTTATAATTATTTTATTTCACTGTTAGTAAGCCAGCACAGGCTTTCCAATTGAGTCCGATGACAACATGAGCTCCATAAGCTAGACCTCGATATCGAGCTAGCATTTGTGGTACGAATCCAATAAATGAATCACCGGACAATTCGGGAACTTTATCGGCCCGCTAAGCAAAATACGTCCATTTCGAAAAACGGACCATTGATTCTAGATTCAACAAAACATACCGCTGCAGACGACCAGCTTTTTGGGATTCAACCGACAAATTGCGTAGCGATTCTGCCTAGGAACAGACGACAGTCGTGACGACTACGATCTTCTAAAATAATGTTTCCAGAGCTTTTCTGGGCGACAGTTCACAATTGAGCACGTTCAGTGAAGTACATACTAGATTTTTAGCTGATTTTTTATGGCTAGAAGGTAAATTCTCCGTTTCTGCAACGAAATTATGCAAAAAGCGTGGGTATTATGATTCCTTGCCTTATTTAATGCGGTTAGTGGAAAACTTTGTTGCAAGAAGTGGAGAAATGGAGAAAACAATAACACAGTTACTCAAACACCATTGAATTAGGCAAGAAATTATAATAGCCAAGCTTTTTGCGTCATTTCATTGCAGAAATTGAGAATTTACCTTCTCACCATACAAAAAATCAGCTCATTATTACAATCTAGTACTTCACTGATTACGTCCTATTGGTGGAAATTCGTCCTGTTTTAGGCGCAAAATAAACCAAACATTCTACACATGTCGTTTTTAAAGTTTGGATCACTAGCTTTGTTAACAATTCAGAGAATATGCATAAAATGTGAAATCATCTAGAGAAAAGTACTCTCTTAGTTTAGGAAAATATGCAATTCCTAATTGAGCCTTAATTCATTTTTATGTTCCATACTATTGCTTGAGTTTGCAAATTTTGGGTGGAAACTGTATTAATATTCTGCAATAGAACATTTATCATTGGAAAATCTGAAAAATACTGCTTAAGATCAAAATTAGCTCTTCACATTTCCATCCGCAACATCCAGAAATTGAAAGATCTGAAAATTACTGCTCAAGATCAAAATCAGTTCTTTCACACATTCATCTAAAACATCCGAAAATTGTAAGATCTGAAAACTACTATTCAAGATCATAATTAGTTCTTTCACACACTGATCTACAAAATGGCAGGACCAACCAACACAACTACCATGACTCGCAAACACCTTGGAATACGTAGAACTTGATGCTCTTGTTATCTCCTATTTTCAGATGTGAGTCGTAGTGCAGTATGTCACTGCTCATAAATCACAAGGTCATAAGTTCGATTCTGGTCGCGGCCATTTTTCTTTTTTTTTACTCTAATCCATCTGTCAGATCATTTTATGATATTGGTTTGATGTGCTACAGCCCAAATCTCCCCAGATATTAGTCTGATCTTATAATATCAAAATGAGATATTATTTTGTTCTTCCCCATACTAATTTTTGATCTTATTTTTGATCTTTTATCTCTTATGTCAAACAAACCAATAGCTTATTATGATCTTGAGTACTTCACTGAGGAATATCAAATGATGATATTGTTCTGATTTTTACTTCTACTCGGGGAGTCATCCAACCGGTACAAGAAGACGTTCTGCGCAGCGAGCTGGGTAGGTCGATCAAGTGGAGGATGATTTGCGGACCCTTCGCAGAGTGCGGAACTGGAAACACACAATCATGGACCGAGTAGACTGAAGACGACTTCTACGTACAGCAGACGACACTCAGGCCTTAGTCTGACCGGTAAGGTAAGTAATATCACAGACTAAATGAAACTGAATAGTTGACGGATTTATGTACAGACTGAAGCGGAAATGGAATAATATTGAAGACAGGTAACACTAACCGCATGTTTGAAATGCTTTCTTCTGCTATAACAACTTAGCAATGCTCCACCAAAAACCTCTCCTACTTTGCAAAACACCGTAATGCTCGAAACAACAAACGTTCGTAGGTAATATGTAGATTGAACAATGATGTGTAATTGCACCGGGTCCAGTTATGTTGTTCCTGTGTTGCAAATACAGAGCATTACGTTATGCTCGCCAAGATTAATGAGCGTTTTCAGAGGGCCGCAAATTTGCTTTTGCGCAAACTGAGTAGGTACCAACCTATGTTCATCCAATTTACTCATCCGCACAACAAGCAAGTAAACGGTAGCGATCTTTATGGCCTGTAATTACAACCTACTTAGTTCGGACATAGTGTGCAAACTTTGAACCGGCGTGCAACATTTTACTGTTCTGCGAGTTTTCGGTTCGCGGTGCTTATGCTATGGTAATGGAGGTAAGTACGAAGAGAATTACATGCGTTCAGCTTTGTAATTTAATTAGGTAATCAGAATCTATATCTCCTGTCTGCTTTCGGCATGAAGAAACTTTTTGACCAAGCTTGTCAAATGTTTTTTTACGAACAAGTCGTGAGCCGACCGAAAAGTAATCCCAAACCCTTAACAAAGTATCTATTGTAAATAGCTCGTCTCAGCGGGAAAATAGCACTTTTACTGCTCCGCCTATTTTAGCTCAAACATGAACAACAATTTCAATTTCCTGTCAAATTTAGAATGCAGATTTAAATTAGTGTATACCATACCGTTCCGGATTTAAATCATGTTGACTATCAGTTCGTTTCATCTCAATGATATTCACACACTATATGTATTTCGCTATCACGTAAATCCTCCACTAAATACCATTATCTAGCCATTAGCGGTATAATAT
This sequence comes from Aedes albopictus, assembly GCF_035046485.1. Taxonomy (NCBI): domain Eukaryota; kingdom Metazoa; phylum Arthropoda; class Insecta; order Diptera; family Culicidae; genus Aedes; species Aedes albopictus. Next base: position 331,015,249 of record NC_085138.1, read on the forward strand.
TTTGACAGGCTACCGGGAGATTTTAGTGATAGCTCAGTATAGTGGACCCTCATAGTTAAGCTTGTTAGTGGTCACGATGATGATTATGCGTCCCAGCAGCCAGCGCTGTGAATTGGACCGTCTAAATCACACCTCTGAATCTCCCCCCGAAGTCCGCGCGTACGTGTCCGCGGTGCGTCGCCGCCGTTTTGTTGACCATTTCTCGTCGTAACGAAACGGGTAGTTATCCCGGGTCCGAGGAAGGCCAGAGCCAACCTGCATGAATGTAAAGATAAATCGTTCATAAATAACGATAATTGTGGCATTTTTCAAAACTGTTTGATATCGTCATCTCTCTGTGGGCAACGAGTTTTCCAGCGGTTCCATCAGTTGAGTCGGAGTGATTCAGGAGTGGCTGTCAGAGGAGGAAAGAACACCAACAACGGTGGTGACGACGAGTGTGAGTTCGAGCTTCGGAGATGCGCGGCGAGACAATTAAGATCGGTATCGGAAGCGGCCTAATGACTCTTCAGTTGGCTCTTTGTATGGAAAACAGAGCATCAAATTATGACAAATTGAATTTTTCTCTTCAATGTCGGAGCTGAAATGAGGTATCGCTTTACCAGAGGACAAATGCACGGCTCTCACTCAGAAACGGCTGAAGAGTGATTGTCGCAATTGGAGTCGAAAATGTATACTAAGTAAACGACGGTTCTTTTAAGTGGAAATTGTCACGCGATGTTTCAATTAATTGATTGAAATTAATTTTTGACTCAATTTGTCATGATATATGTGTTCGACATGGTTGCGTGCATATGAGAAAGTCAAGGACGCCAAAGTTTTAAGAAAGAAAATAATGTGCGTGTGAAAAAAACAGCTGTATTGTGATTGGTATGTACCATTTTCGTCATTATTCCAACTTTTTGTAACGTTTTTATTAACATTCGAAGTTTCATTAAAATTTTTCCCTCGAACAATAGTTATTAAAAATTCTTAAAGTCTGAAGCTCGCTCAGTAATGACATCGCTGCAAAAAACCTAAAGGCAAAATCCACGAACTGCAAGTCATTTCGGGCGTGATATGCTGGATGGTTCGTATCAGTTGGGAAGAGTGATATAAGAATTATGTCGTGATGATCGTGATAATCCCCAACACTGTTCCATTATGATGAGGTGAAGATATGACGAAGCCACTCCGCGAATTTTCAAGACCACAAATCTGAAGAACCAATGGATATGTCGCTCTGAAAAGATGATCGTTTGGTCAGCACCAGCGCATATCGTCAGTCGTAGCCTATCTAACAGGCTAGTCGATAGTTTTGTGTATACCGTATGATGCATGAAATCTCTTATGCATATCGTTCAAATCCATACTTTCCTACGATTACAGCAATCGAAAGTGTGACGGTGCTACCTGTTCTTTCTGCCTTTTAGTTTTTTCCTCGTTTGCTCTTGCCATCGCTCTCTGTTTAGTCCAATATCAGCCTGTACTCCACTAGCGTGCGCAGGGATCTAGCTTAGGGGACGGGGGGTCACTGCAATGATGGTGCAAGATATGATCATGGTGTAAAGCAGATTAAGGCGAAACTGGAAGCATTTCCTCACTTTTTGGTTTTTGATTTTTTTATAGAATAACGAAGCAATATTTTCCAAATCGGTTTTTGTACAAATGTAGAGTATGGATCAAGGTATCTTCTGAATTTTTTTTTGTGGTGGAAAATGTTTTCATTTTTGCAAAAACCATTTTTGAACGACATTTCACAAAAAAATGGTTTCTGCAAAAAAGAAAAATATTTTCCACCACAAAAAAAATCAGAAGCTTCCTTGATCCATACTCTACATTTGTACAAAAACCGATATGGAAAATATTGCTTCGTTATTTTATAAAAAATCAAAAACCAAAAAAATGAGGAAATGCTTCCAGTTTCGTTTTAATAGTGTTACACGCAATATGAATTTTCAAGAAGGGGTTTCTACATATTGGGCTCTTGGAGGAGCGTTCGGATGGTGATGATTTCAAAGCAATACGAAACTCTAATGTAAAGGCATTATCTCGACCCAGATGAAATCTGATAAACATAGCATATCCGTAAAACGGAAAAAATCGAGCAAATTGTCAATAATTCTTACAAAAAATATGAATGTCGTTGGGAAAGAATTTTAATGTTGTTCAATTAGCAATGCTATGATTAACAAATTGATAAAGTTGGAATTCGTGGATAAAAAAATTTCTATCGGAATCTTGTTAAAATCTACAGCTCCTCCAGGATTTTCTTCAATGATTTCTCCAGAAATTTATCCGGAAATTCCTCCAGGGATTCGTCCATGAGTTCCTCCATGAATTCTCCCAAGAATTTTTCCGAAAATTCTTCCAGAATGTCTTCAGGGATTTCTCAAGGGACTGATTCTTAAATTCTTACAGGGTTTTTTTTTTCAGAAATTCATTCATGAATTCCTCCAGAAATTCCTCCATGGTTTTCTCCTTAAATTCCTCCAAGTATTACTTCAGTAGCTCTTCGAGGAATTCCTTCAGAAATTCTTCCAAGAATTCCTTCAGAAATTTATCCAGGGATTCCTGCAGGAATTTATCCAGGAAGACCTTCAAGGATTCATTCATGAATACCTCCAGGAACTTCTTCAGATATTCATCAATAAATTCCACTAGGCATTTCTCAAGGAAAGAATCCTCCAGGGTTGCCTCCAGAAAATCCTCCAGAAATGTTTCCAAGGATTCCTCTAAGATGTCTTTAACGAACTACTCCAGAAAATCGTCAGGGAATTTCTCCCGGAATTCCTCCAGGATTCCTTCAGGAATTTCTCCAGGAATTTTCTCAGATATATCTTCAGGGTCACCCATGAATTCCTTCAACAATTTCTTCAGAAATTCTTCAAAAAAATCCTCCATACATTCCTCCAGGGATCCCTCCAGGATAGCTTCGAAAATTTCTGCAGCGATTCCTCCAGAAATTCCTCCAGCAACTACTCCAGATATCCCAAGTAATCAAAAGTTCAGATAAAAGGGTACTTTATAAGCTAAGCAGCTTGTTCGAGATTGTTCATTAGCCTTCTAAGCAGCTTCATTTTTTAGTAATTTTGGAACTTAAAAGTTCACACAAACACGCTGGATAGCCTTCTAAGCAGCTTCTAACAGAACTTTGACAAAACTCATGCAGAATCAACAATGTGTTTTTCAGAATCACAACTCCACCCTGTTTGTTGGTGGGTTTTGTGATTCATGTCTGGAAATTGCTTTCGATAATTATATTTTCACACATGTCGCTGCTATGTGGATTTGAACTGGATCCTCCTGCGTGGTAGCCTGTCGACTTAACGCTGCGCTGCTGAAGACACTTGACAAAATCAATCTAACTTCACTACTGTTAAAATGCGCAAAACCAGCTGCTGATTGAAAATCGGTTCAAGTCAGACTTTACCTGCTTTTCACTCAATCGCAACTGTAGTACATACTGTGGTAGAGCGTAGGGTTCTCACGCAGTGACTATCGGTTCGAATCCGATAGGCGACATTTTTTTTGCTCAAACCTAGTATTTATCAATTTAATAAATTCATATTTGTCTTTTATTCGTGTATGCTTAAACAGTTGTTTTCTGTAAAAGAAATAAATTTAATCTTCATTGAAACACAATGCTACTTAACTGAACTTCTATAAACTTGAAAGTTCCGACAAAGTTCCGAGTAGCATCTTAAGCAGCTTTGAAGTTCCGTGAAGTGCAGATAAAGTTCCGAATGGAACTTTCTGGCTGCTTAAGAGGCTAACAATGAGCCTTGCCGGAACTTGTAACCGAAGTTCCAGCAAGGCTCATCGTTAGCCTCTTAAGCAGCCAGGAAGTTCCATTTGGAACTTTATATGAACTTCGTGGAACTTGAAAGTGCATTTTGTCATGGGAAGCGGAAGTTTGGGTTACATGGGATTCCTTTAAGAATTCTCCAGGAATTCCTATAGGGCAGAAGCTTCAGTTTTGGCCAGCCCGGAGTTTTGGCCATAGTGCGGTATTCAGCCTGTAACGATCTAAATTGGCATACATTTATTTTTACTAGTAGATTCTAATATAATAATACACTAAAACCCCAATTTACGCTCACTTCTTTTGCGCCAAACTCAATTTGCGCCCCCCGATTTACGCACTAATTTCCAAATAGCGCTCCCCCAATTTACGCTCCTTAGGCGTAAATTGGGGTTTTAGGTATTTGGGGACAAGTAACATGTGATACATATGATACATTGAGGGTTAGGGTAGAGGGTAATGTTAGATGGTAGGGTAGGAGGTAGGGTAGAGGGTAGGGTAAAAGGTTGGGTAGAGGGTAGGGTAGAGGGTTAGGGTAGAGTGTTAAGGTAGAGGGCTGGGTAGAGGGTTCGGGTAACGAGTAGGGTAGAAGGTAGGGTTGAGGGTAGGGTAGAGGGTTGGGGTAGATGATTAGCGTAGAGGGTAGGGTAGAGGGTTAGGGTAGAGGATAGGGTAGAGGCTATAATATAGGTTTAGGGTGGAGGGTAGGGTAGAGACTACGATAGAGGGTTAGGGTGGAGGGTAGGGTAGATGGTTAGGGTAGCGGGTAATGTAAGATGGTAGGGTAGAAGGTAGGGTAGAGGGTAGGGTAAAAGGTAGAGTAGAGGGTTAGGGTAGAAGGTAGGATAGAGGGTTGGGTAGAGGGTTAAGGTAGAGGGTTGGCTAGAGGGTTAGGGTAGAAGGTAGGGTTGAAAGTAAGGTAGAGGGTTAGCGTAGAGGGTTAGGGTAGAGGGTTAGGGTAGAGGGTTAGGGTAGAGGGTTAGGGTAGAGGGTTAGGGTAGAGGGTTAGGTTAAAGGGTAGGGTAGAGGGTTAGGGTAGAGAGTAGGGTAGAAGGTAGTGTAGGGTGGAGGGTAGAGGATAGGATGGAGGGTTAGATAAGGATGACATGAGATGAGATGAAAGATGAGATGAGAGATGAGATGAGACATAAGATGAGAGATGAGATGAGAGATGAGATGAGAGATGAGATGAGAGATGAGATAAGAGATGAGATGAGAGATGAGATCAGAGATGAGATGAGAGATGAGATGAGAGATGAGATGAGAGATGAGATGAGAGATGAGATGAGAGATGAGATGAGAGATGAGATAAGAGATGAGATGAGAGATGAGATCAGAGATGAGATGAGAGATGAGATGAGAGATGAGATGAGAGATGAGATGAGAGATGAGATGAGAGATGAGATGAGAGATGAGATGAGAGATGAGATGAGAGATGAGATGAGAGATGAGATGAGAGATGAGATGAGAGATGAGATGAGAGATGAGATGAGAGATGAGATGAGAGATGAGATGAGAGATGAGATGAGAGATGAGATGAGAGATGAGATGAGAGATGAGAGATGAGATGAGAGATGAGAGATGAGATGAGAGATGAGATGAGAGATGAGATGAGAGATGAGATGAGAGATGAGATGAGAGATGAGATGAGAGATGAGATGAGAGATGAGATGAGAGATGAGATGAGAGATGAGATGAGAGATGAGATGAGAGATGAGATGAGAGATGAGATGAGAGATGAGATGAGAGATGAGATGAGAGATGAGATGAGAGATGAGATGAGAGATGAGATGAGAGATGAGATGAGAGATGAGATGAGAGATGAGATGAGAGATGAGATGAGAGATGAGATGAGAGATGAGATGAGAGATGAGATGAGAGATGAGATGAGAGATGAGATGAGAGATGAGATGAGAGATGAGATGAGAGATGAGATGAGAGATGAGATGAGAGATGAGATGAGAGATGAGATGAGAGATGAGATGAGAGATGAGATGAGAGATGAGATGAGAGATGAGATGAGAGATGAGATGAGAGATGAGATGAGAGATGAGAGATGAGATGAGAGATGAGAGATGAGAGATGAGATGAGAGATGAGATGAGAGATGAGATGAGAGATGAGATGAGAGATGAGATGAGAGATGAGATGAGAGATGAGATGAGAGATGAGATGAGAGATGAGATGAGAGATGAGATGAGAGATGAGATGAGAGATGAGATGAGAGATGAGATGAGAGATGAGATGAGAGATGAGATGAGAGATGAGATGAGAGATGAGATGAGAGATGAGATGAGAGATGAGATGAGAGATGAGATGAGAGATGAGATGAGAGATGAGATGAGAGATGAGATGAGAGATGAGATGAGAGATGAGATGAGAGATGAGATGAGAGATGAGATGAGAGATGAGATGAGAGATGAGATGAGAGATGAGATGAGAGATGAGATGAGAGATGAGATGAGAGATGAGATGAGAGATGAGATGAGAGATGAGATGAGAGATGAGATGAGAGATGAGATGAGAGATGAGATGAGAGATGAGATGAGAGATGAGAGATGAGATGAGAGATGAGAGATGAGATGAGAGATGAGATGAGAGATGAGATGAGAGATGAGATGAGAGATGAGATGAGAGATGAGATGAGAGATGAGATGAGAGATGAGATGAGAGATGAGATGAGAGATGAGATGAGAGATGAGATGAGAGATGAGATGAGAGATGAGATGAGAGATGAGATGAGAGATGAGATGAGAGATGAGATGAGAGATGAGATGAGAGATGAGATGAGAGATGAGATGAGAGATGAGATGAGAGATGAGATGAGAGATGAGATGAGAGATGAGATGAGAGATGAGATGAGAGATGAGATGAGAGATGAGATGAGAGATGAGATGAGAGATGAGATGAGAGATGAGATGAGAGATGAGATGAGAGATGAGATGAGAGATGAGATGAGAGATGAGATGAGAGATGAGATGAGAGATGAGATGAGAGATGAGATGAGAGATGAGATGAGAGATGAGATGAGAGATGAGATGAGAGATGAGATGAGAGATGAGATGAGAGATGAGATGAGAGATGAGATGAGAGATGAGATGAGAGATGAGATGAGAGATGAGATGAGAGATGAGATGAGAGATGAGATGAGAGATGAGATGAGAGATGAGATGAGAGATGAGATGAGAGATGAGATGAGAGATGAGATGAGAGATGAGATGAGAGATGAGATGAGAGATGAGATGAGAGATGAGATGAGAGATGAGAGATGAGATGAGAGATGAGATGAGAGATGAGATGAGAGATGAGATGAGAGATGAGAGATGAGATGAGAGATGAGATGAGAGATGAGATGAGAGATGAGATGAGAGATGAGATGAGAGATGAGATGAGAGATGAGATGAGAGATGAGATGAGAGATGAGATGAGAGATGAGATGAGAGATGAGATGAGAGATGAGATGAGAGATGAGATGAGAGATGAGATGAGAGATGAGATGAGAGATGAGATGAGAGATGAGATGAGAGATGAGATGAGAGATGAGATGAGAGATGAGATGAGAGATGAGATGAGAGATGAGATGAGAGATGAGAGATGAGATGAGAGATGAGAGATGAGATGAGAGATGAGAGATGAGATGAGAGATGAGATGAGAGATGAGATGAGAGATGAGATGAGAGATGAGATGAGAGATGAGATGAGAGATGAGATGAGAGATGAGATGAGAGATGAGATGAGAGATGAGATGAGAGATGAGATGAGAGATGAGATGAGAGATGAGATGAGAGATGAGATGAGAGATGAGATGAGAGATGAGATGAGAGATGAGATGAGAGATGAGATGAGAGATGAGATGAGAGATGAGATGAGAGATGAGATGAGAGATGAGATGAGAGATGAGATGAGAGATGAAATGAGAGATGAGATGAGAGATGAGATGCGAAATAAGATGAGAGATGAGATGAGAGATGAGATGAGAGATGAGATGAGAGGTGAGATGAGAGATGAGATGTGAGATGAGATGAGAGATTAGATGAGAGATGAGAAACAGTGGTTCTCAAGCTGTGGTCACGAGCCATGCTGTTTTCGCAAGAACCTAAATGCCGAGGAGAAAGAGTGAATATTTGTTGGATTATGCATCTCAAGGGGTATTTATTACAATGCTCTGGTGTTGTAAGCATCAGGGGTTTTCATACTGGAGTTACGGGCCATGCAAATTTCTCAAGAATCTTAAAGACGATGAGAAAGTGAAATCGGCTTTCTAAATTATACATCTCAAGCAGCATTATACAATAGGGTTCCGGGTCGTTTTGCCGAATGTCGTTTGGTCGAACTCCATTTGACCGAAAAGGTCGGTTATGAAATAAAGTGACCATGGCATTGTTTCCGCTTTAAAAAACCGCGTTATTTCAAAAAACGTCGTAAAAAAACGAGTTTTTTTCAAAAACACGCGCAAAATAGTTAGGATCACATCTAATGTGACTTGACTTTTTTTACGACGTTTTTTGAAATAACGCGGTTTTTTTTCGACGGTTTTTGAAATAACGCGGATTTTTTTACGACTTTTTTTGAGATAACGCGTTTTTTTTTACGCGGGACCATTACCGTCGTAAAAAAAACTTCAGTATATATCTATAACGCCGTACAGTATATAGTATAACGCCAACTTATCAATGAAAATCGAAACTAGAAAGAATAGTCTATGATTGAAAGAAGGAAAACTTCTGATGGTCATATTGGCAGTTAGAATGTCACGTGGCCCGTGATCATAGATTGGAAACCACTGATTTTTTAACATATCTATATTAGATATACTGATCCTTACGATGACCAATCCGTAAAACATTTGCTCTTCTGCCTAGCACTTTCGGTTCTTGAGATATTCACGTGGACCGTGATCATAGATTGGAAACCACTGATTTTTCAACATATCTATATTAGAGATACTGATCCTTAAGATGACCAATCCTTAAAACATTTGCTCTTCTGCCTAGCACTTTCGGTTCTCGAGATATTCACGTGGCCCGTGACCATAGATTGGAAACCACTGATTTTTCGACATATCTATATCAGAGATACTGATCCTTAAGATGACCAATCCGTAAAACATTTGCTCTTCTGCCTGGCACTTTCGGTTCTCGAGATATTTACGTGGCCCGTGATCATAGATTGGAAACCACTGATTTTTCAACATATCTATATAAGAGATAATGATCCTTAAGATGACCAATCCATAAAACATTTGCTCTTCTGCCTAGCACTTTCGGTTCTCGAGATATTCACGTGGCCCGTGACCATAGATTGGAAACCACTGATTTTTCAAGATATCTATATCAGAGATACTGATCCTTAAGATGACCAATCCGTAAAACATTTGCTTTTCTTCCTAGCACTTTCGGTTCTTGAGATATTCACGTGGCCCGTGACCATAAGTTGGAAACCACTGATTTTTTAACATATCTATATCAGAGGTACTGATCCTTGAGATGATCAATCCGAAAAACATTTGCTCTTCTTCCTAGCACTTTCGGTTCTTGAGATATTCACGTGGCCCGTGACCATAGATTGGAAACCGCTGATGTTTCAACATATCTATATCAGAGATACTGATCCTTAAGATGACCAATCCATACAACATTTGCTCTTCTGCCTAGCACTTTCGGTTCTCGAGATATTCACATGGCCCGTGACCATAGATTGGAAACCACTGATTTTTCAACATATCTATATCAGAGATACTGATCCTTAAGATGACCAATCCGTAAAACATTTGCTCTTCTGCCTAGCACTTTCGGTTCTCGAGATATTCACGTGGCCCGTGACCATAGATTGGAAACCACTGATTTTTCAACATATCTATATCAGAGATACTGATCCTTGAGATGATCAATCCGAAAAACATTTGCTCTTCTTCCTAGCACTTTCGGTTCTTGAGATATTCACGTGGCCCGTGACCATAAGTTGGAAACCACTGATTGTTGCAATACAACTACATTGTGATAAGTACATACTCCCTGAAGTGCAGACTTAGAAAAACCTTTTCACCTTATCTTCACACCTCTGGTTCTTGTGAAATTCGCTTGGCCCATGACCGTAGGTTGGGAACCACTAAACTTAGCAAAACTGCTAAATTATTAATTATAATTGAATAACTTATAACCTTTTAATAGGTTAGGAACTTTGTGATTTCTATCTTCACAAACTAATTATAAAACTGAAAAAAAAACACTCCCCCGATTTACGCATTAATTCCCAAATAGCGCTCCCCCCAAGTTACGCTCCCCCAATTTACGCTCCCCCCGTTTTGAGCGTAAATTGGGGTTTTAGTGTATGATTGCAGCTGTTAAAACCATACATTTTGATTAAGAACTTGAAGAAAAAATAATTTTCCTTAAAAAATCAGCTCCCATATATCTATTTTGGCCAGGGTGCTTCTAATTTGGCCACTCCCATAAGAAATACACGTGATTGGCCAAAATAGAAACCAAAGCTGAGAATATGGCCAAAACTGCGGCTAGGCTTCTATTTTGGCCAGTGCCACTTTTAATACAAAAATCAAGTATTAGCTTGATTTCTGTATTTTTCTAATAAAGTATAGATCAAAACCTTTTATTTAACACATTGGTAGTTTTCATTGGATTATTGGTTATTTTTATAAAAATGATTTCCTTTAGACTGGCCAAAACCGGTGCCCGCACCCTAGGGATTTCTAAAGGAATTTATCCTAAAATTCCGCCATTAATTCCTCCAAAAGTTCCTTCAAGAATTCCTCCAGGGATTCACCTGGAATTTCATCACGGATTACTTCAGGAATTCTTCTAAACTTTCCACCAGGGATTTCTCAAATGTTCACGGATTTCTCCAAGAATACTTTCTGGAATGCCTCCACGGATGCCGTCAGAAATTCTTCCAATGATTCCTTCAGAAATGCCACCAGGGATTCCTTCTGATATTATTCGAGGGATACCGCCAGGGATTCCTTCTGAAAATTCTCCAGGAAAACCTCCTAGAACGCCTACCCAGATATCTCTAGAAATCCTTCCAGAGATCGTCCAGGAATTACTCCAGAAACTCCTCCAGGCATTCCTCCACGAATTCCTCCAATAATTCTTCCAATGCCTCCTGTGATTCCTCAAGAAATTTCTCCAAGATTTCCTTCAGAAACTCATCCAGGGATTCCTCTTGTAATCCCTACTGGGATTCATCGTGAAATTCCTTCAAGAATTTTTTCACTGATTTCTCCAGGCATATTTCAGAATTTCCTCCAGGGATTCTTTCAAGGATTATTTTAGCAATGCCACCAGGGTTTCCTTAAGGGATTCCCTCTGAAAAACCTCCAGGAATTATTCCTGGAATACCTCCATGGATTCCTCGAAAAAAAAAACTTCAGGAATTCCTCCGGGGATTTTTTTTATACTTTTTTTTTACATTTTGCATGATTTTCGGGATTTTTTTTATATAAAATCAATGCATATTTTGTTGTTTTCTATCTAATTTTCTCGATTTATGTTTTATTTTAGTATTTTTGATTATTATAACTCAAAAACGGACATCAAATTTGTTTAAAAATGTATTTTAATGGAAAAATTTCGATTTAAGGTAGGTATTTTATAAAACGGCTAATATCTCAAGAATGGTGGACAATGGAAATTTGAGCTAATTTGGCTGAGATTTCAGCTGTCAAATAATCTCTAACAATAGCAAATCAGGGCTACAAACCTTGACATATTGTGCTTCATGTCAAAAAGTGACGTTTGACTTCGTTTAAATTGGGTTATAGCCCAGTTAAAACGTAGCCCACCTAAACGTAGCCCAACGACCGAAAGTTGGCTGTACTGTCATTAAACTAGAAGTCGCACAACTGAGTCACGAAACCACCCTGTTTGACATTTTTCTTATCATTGTGGAAGTTGTGCGCAGCCTTCGCATTTCAATCAGCAACACGAATCATTCATCCCGATAAACTTGCAAAGCATAGGTAATAAACAAATATTAATTTTTACTATCTATGACTACATACCAAACCAAAATATGTAATCAGAATCTCACAGTTCTTCCCTTAGGCTCATCTTTTGCGTGTATTATTCTTAGACCGCAGCATATTATACAAATGTCATACCGTCTATTGACTTCGGTCAGATTCTGATGGAATAACAATTATACAACAAACAAAAATTATATGATAGATCAATTCACCTAAGACAAAATTGGTTACAAAAATAAGGGTGCTGTTATCCGACGCGCTGTGGACTATTTTTACTGTGGCCATGAGACAGAGTTTCTTACAAAGGTAAGTGTTGGGTCATCCGGACACGCTGTGGACTGTTTTTACTGTCGCTAAAAGACATAATTTCTTACAAAAGTAAGGGTGCGGTCATCCGGACGCGCTGTGGACTGTTTTCACTCTCGCCATGAGACAGAATTTCATACAAAAGTAAGGGTGCGGCCATCCGGACGCACTGTGGACTGTTTTTACTGTCGCTATGAGACAGAGTTTCTTACAAAAGTAAGGGTGCGGTCATCTGGACGCGCTGTGGACTGTTTTTACTGTTGCTATAAGACATAACTTCTTACAAAAGCAAGGGTGCGGTCATCCGGACGCGCTGTGGACCGTTTTTACTGTCGCTATGAGACAGAGTTTCTTACAAAAGTAAGGGTGCGGTCATCCGGACGCGCTGTGGACTGTTTTTACTGTCGCCATGAGATAGAATTTCTTACAAAAGTAAGGGTGCGGTCATCCGGACGCGCTGTGGACTGTTTTTACTGTCGCCATGAGATAGAATTTCTTACAAAAGTAAGGGTGCGGTAATCCGGACGCGCTGTGGACTGTTTTTACTGTTGCTATAAGGCATAATTTCTAACAAAAGCAAGGGTGCGGTCATCAAGACGCGCTGTCAGCTGTTTTTACTGTCGCTATGAGACAGAATTTCTTACAAAAGCAAGGGTGCGGTCATCCGGACGCGCTGTGGACTATTTTTACTGTTGCTATAAGACAGAATTTCTTACAAAAGTAAGGGTGATGTTATCCAAACGCGCTGTGGACTGTTTTACTGTCGCTAGGAGACAGAATTTCTTACAAAAGCAAGGGTGCGGTCATCCGGACGCGTTGTGGACTGTTTTACTGTCGCTATGAGACAGAGTTTCTTGCAGAAGTAAGGGTGCGGTAATCCGGACGCACTGTGGACTGTTTTTACTGTCGCCATGAGACAGAATTTCTTACAGAAGTGAGGGTGCGGTCATCCGGACGCGCTGTGGACTGTTTTTACTGTTGCTATAAGGCATAATTTCTTACAAAAGTAAGGGTGCGGTCATCCGGACGCGCTGTGGACTATTTTTACTGTTGCTATAAGACAGAATTTCTTACAAAAGTGAGGGTGCGGTCATCTGGACGCTCTGTGGACTGTTTTACTGTTGCTATAAGACATAATTTCTTACAAAAGTAAGGGTACGGTCATCCGGACGCGCTGTGGACTGTTTTTACTGTCGCCATGAGCCAGAATTTCTTACAAAAGTAAGGGTGCGGTAATCCGGACGAGCTGTGTACTGTTTTTACTGTTGCTATAAGGCATAATTTCTTACAAAAGCAAGGGTGCGGTCATCTGGACGCGCTGTGGACTATTTTTACTGTTGCTATAAGACAGAATTTCTTACAAAAGTAAGGGTGCGGTCATCCGGACGCGCTGTGGACTGTTTTTACTGTCGCCATGAGATAGAATTTCTTACAAAAGTAAGGATGCGGTAATCCGGACGCGCTGTGGACTGTTTTTACTGTCGCCATGAGACAGAATTTCTAACAAAAATAAGATTGTGGTCATCCGGATGCGCTGTGGACTGTTTTTACTGTCGCTATAAGACAGAATTTCTTACATAAGTGAAAGTGCGGTCATCCGGACGCGCTGTGGACTATTTTTACTGTTGCTATAAGACAGAATTTCTTACAAAAGTGAGGGTGCGGTCATCCGGACGCTCTGTGGACTGTTTTACTGTTGCTATAAGACATAATTTCTTACAAAAGTAAGGGTACGGTCATCCGGACGCGCTGTGGACTGTTTTTACTGTCGCCATGAGCCAGAATTTCTTACAAAAGTGAAGGTGCGGACATCCGGACGCTCTGTGGACTGTTTTACTGTTGCTATAAGACATAATTTCTTACAAAAGTAAGGGTACGGTCATCCGGACGCGCTGTGGACTGTTTTTACTGTCGCCATGAGCCAGAATTTCTTGCAAAATCAAGGGTGCGGTCATCCGGACGCGTTGTGGACTGTTTTACTGTTGCTATAAGACATAATTTCTTACAAAAGTAAGGGTACGGTCATCCGGACGTGCTGTGGACTGTTTTTACTGTCGCCATGAGCCAGAATTTCTTACAAAAGTAAGGGTGCGGTCATCCGGACGCGTTGTGGACTGTTTTACTGTCGCTATGAGACAGAGTTTCTTGCAAAAGTAAGGGTGCGGTCATCCAGACGCGCTGTGGACTGTTTTACTGTCGCTATGAGGCAGACTTTCTTGCAAAAGTAAGAGTGCGGTCATCCGGACGCGCTGTGGACTGTTTTACTGTCGCCATGAGACAGAGTTTCTTACAAAAGTTAGCACATTACTGCACATCTGGACGCGTTGTGGGCTGTTTTTACTGTCGCCATGAGCGATGATGATCCAAAGAATTTAAAGGCGTGGGCAAATTCTGGAGAACATTCTAGTCGCCAATATGATCACCGGAAATATTTCCTTCTTTTAATCATAGGGTATTCTTTCCATTTTTACCGTTAAGGTAGTAGGCGTTGAGATTTCGAATATTTTTGTCAGAGATTTTTCCTTTTCTGAATCATAGGCTGTTCTTTCGAGTTATATGTTCTAATATGGGTAATAGTGGCATGATCACTTCAGGACATACTTGTCGAGCGAACAAATATCTTCATAAATAAAACCAGAACACGTGATCTTCTTATTTGAAGCTTATTACAAGTGAGCAAGAACAGAATAATAAAACGCACTGTTGTTTGAAGTTTGCTTCTTGAGATTTGTGGTCTGAAGTTCTGATGTGCTGTTAAAGCGAGATTTCAAGACGTTCGTCCTTAATATCATCATTCCTTTTTCGGCCAAACTGTTTATAATTGTAAATAGTAGCTCTATCTTTCCTCTTTTCAAAAACAACTTGTTTTGAGGTGGTTTTTGGAGAAACTTTCGAGTTATAACTGTTCAAATGAGCCACCATTTGACCAAAATCGAGGGTCTGCAAAAATTGTTGTGGCTCTAACTAACGGGGGGTCCATCAATTTGAGTAACCAAATGCATTTTCCTTTACTTTTTGAGCGAGGACTTTCAGAAAATCGCCACCTTAACCCTTTGGAGCCGGAGGGGTTATATATGACCCCAACATAGAAACGGCTGTATAAATTCACCCATTCGATAAAACAGAATACTGTCTTCGGCAAAGTTGTTGCAAATTGAGTCCTCTACTAGGGAAAAATAAGAATATTTGTATTTGGGACTTCATTGATAACCTAGAACATCCCGAACACCATGAAATTTGGAAAAACGAAATAATTAACATACCAGTTATTCTAAAAGCTGAACTTCGATGTGGGATACGTTTTTATGCATTCATATAGTCTTCGTCAAGAATATCAAAAGGTGATTTATATTCTGGGATGTTCTAGGTGTTCCAAACTCTCCTATAGGGAAGTCCTTCAAATCTACATGAGTAATTATATGTATTTTCGCCACAAATAATAGCATTGCATAACCTACTGGGATCCGTGAAGCTCCTGACATCTACAATGTCATTTATAGATACTATAGGGATATTCCAGGTCAGCCAAACTACCTTGGAGTTCAGAACTTCAGGTCTACACTCGTAACAGTAGCCATATATTTTATACTGAGTAACGTTGCATAATCAAAAGCAGTTACTGGAGCAATCTGAAGTTTACTAACTTATAATAAACCTTTGGGACATTCAGGGTCGTCCAAACTATTCTATAATGAAGTCCTTCAAATCTACAAGAATAACTATATGTGTTTCACCATAAATAATAGTATTGTATAATCTACGGGGATCTGCTAAGCTCTTGAAATCTCAAATGTCATTTAGAGACACTACAAGGATATTCCAGGTCAACCAAACTACCTTGGAGTTCAGGACTTCAGGTCTACACTCGTAACAGTATCCATATCTGTTATACTGAGTACCGCTGCATAACCAACCGCAGTAACTGGAGCAATCTAAAGTCTACTAGCTTATTATAAACCTTTAGGACATTCAGGGTCGTCCAAATTGTTCTATAATACAGTCCTTCAAGTCTACAAGAAAAACTTTATGTGTTTTCGCCATAAATAATAGTATTTCATAATCTGCTGGGATCCGCGAAGCTCTTGAAATATCAAATGTAATTTAGAGACACTACAGGTATATTCCAGGTCAGCCAAACTACTTTGGAGTTCATGACTTCAGGTCTACACTCCTAACAGTATCCATATCTGTTATACTGAGTACCGCTGTAAAATCAACCGTAGTAACTGGAGCAATCTGAAGTCTACTTTGTTATTATAAACCTTTAGGACATTCAGGGTCGTCCAAACTGTTCTATAATGAAGTCCTTCAAATCTGCAAGAATAACTTTATGTGTTTCGCCATAAATAATTGCATAGCATAATCTGCTGAGATCCATGAAGCTCTTGAAACCTCAAATGTCATTTAGAGACACTATGGAAATGTTCCAGGTCATCCAAACTATTTTTGAGTTCAGAAATCTCGTAATATCAGCTATATCTGACATACTGAGTAACGTTTCATAATCAATCGTGGTGACTGGACCAATTTGAAGTTCACTATCTACTATTATGAACCTTTGGGACATTGAGGGTTGTCCAAACCATCCTGAAGTTTAGCTCTTCATAGTAACAGTAGTTATTCTCACAATGAACTTTAATCTGTAATCTGTAATCCCCCTGGCATATCTTGAGTAGGACACGAATGCACCCTGGTGTAAAGTGTCATTAAAAAATCAATAATAATAATATCATGAGTCATTTCAAGATAGTGTTGAGATATTGCTGATCAACAACACTTCTCCGAAGACCATAGCTTTAGGTCTACTTTTGTGATAATGGTTCTTGCCACTTACGTTAAGTAGTATTACATAGTTCACCGTACTTGCCGAAGCAGTTAGAGGAACAATAGGCGTTGTTATACATTTTTGGGATATTATGGGCTTCCTTACACACTTAATTTTGAATACCGTGTTCGGTAAAATTTTGACGAAAATAGAACAGCTGAATACAGCTATAACGGATTTTTTACCTTTTGCACCCGTTTTTGACAGTTGGTGTACTGAGCCTCAGTAAAATCGATTACCGTAGCTACCGAAAAAGTTCTGTTGTTCTATTTTCGTCAAAAAAGTACCGAACAGGCAATTCAGGATTGAGTGTGTACTGTTATGAAGCTTAGTTGATGAAAACAACCAATGTAACTTTCAGAAGACTTACTGGACATGATAGATTACAAATCGTAGCTTTGTTATCTGAAAAAAATACCGTTGCATTTTTAGAATTTAGAATCTAAACTCAAGAACAGTTTGGATGACCTGGGATATCCCGACTGATCTGATATTGTCTATTAACCTTACACAAGACATACTGGTCATGATAGATTACAAATCGTAGCTTTGTATAATCAAAGAAGTTACCGTCACACCCGCAGACCTTAGGATCTAAACCCAAGAACAGTTTGGATGACCTAGGATATCTCGACTGATCTGATATTGTCTATTAACCTTTTAGAAGACTTACTGTTCATGACAGATTACAAATCGTAGCTTTGTATGATGAAAGAAGTTACCGTAACACCCGCAGACTTTAGGATCTAAACTCAAGAACAGTTTGGCTGACCTAGGATATCCCAACTGATCTGATATTGTCTATTAACCTTTCAGAATATTTACTGGACATGATAGATTACAAATCGTTGCTTTGTATAGTGAAAGAAGTTATCGTTACAACCGTAGTTTTCAGGATGCAAACTCAAGAACAGTTTGGATGACCTAGGATATCCCGACTGATATGATATTGTCTATTAACCTTTCAGAAGACTTACTGGACATGATAGATTACAAATCGTACCTTTGTATAATGAAAGAAGTTATCGTTACACTCGTAGTCTTCAGGATGTTAACTCAAGAACAGTTTGGATGACCTAGGATATCCCAACTGATCTGATATTGTCTATTAACCTTTCAGAAGACTTATTAAACATGATAGATTACAAACCGTAGCTTTGTATGATGAAAGAAGTTACAATTACACTTGTAGATTTTAGGATCTAAACTCAAAAACAGTTTGGATGACCTAGGGTATCCCAACTCATCTGATAATGTCTGTTGAACTTTCAGATGACTTACTGGACATGATAGATTACAAATCGTAGCTTTGTACAATGAAAGAAGTTATCGTTACACCCGTAGACTTCAGGATGTAAACTCAAGAACAGTTTGGATGACCTAGTATATCCCAACTGATCTGATAATGTCCATTAACCTTTCAGAAGACTTACTGGACATGATAGATTACAAATCGTAGCTTTTTATAATGAAAGAAGTTACCGTTACACCCAAAGACTTAAGGATCTGAACTCAATAATAGTTTGGATGACCTAGGATATCCAGAAAAAATATTCTTCATAATATTCTACCGTTTTGATGCTATTGACCACCAAAACTACAGAAAAACGTATAAAAAAACTCCATAATAACGCTTGGAAAAATTCCGGCTTCAAAGGGTTAAACATTTTTGAAGACAAGGTGTAAATAGTGGGCCGGTTTCAGCGAGAATTACGCAGTGCTAAGAAGTGCTCTAAGAAGTACTGAGATTTGTACACAAAGATGTGGAAGCATAGAAGATCAAGAGAGTGTGAACGATTAGATCTACCATGCAATTCCAAAGAAACAGGATCCGTCACAAAACTCATCAAACAAGAATTAAGAGTGTTAACGTGCTAGAATATTGCTCTATATTTTAATATGTCCGATAATGTGACCGCAGTTTATATAAAAAGCCCTACATGCAAAATTTCTGCCCAAGGACATCAACCGACCGCAGTCGTGCGTGCTCTTTCCCTGGTCGCACTCCACCGACAAAAGGCAGTAATTTAATAAACGATCTACTTATAAAATGCTCATAATTTGAATCCAGCTCTCGTGCTGCATTCTCCGCCATTACTGGCTACACATCGACAGTTGATGGTGATGGAATCTCTGCTGTTGGTGCCACCATTCCCGGCGATGCCCTGGAGGGTTCTTTTACGAACGTGAGTGGATTACTACTGCTGGGCAGTGCAGTGCAGTGGTTTCAATTGTAATCGTCAGATGCAGAGATGCCGTTGCCGCCGCATTGAAGTCCTTGTGCAGCTCGGGCTGGTTTGCAGAGCTGTCCACTGCGCTTCATGGAGGAGTTGCATTCGGCGTGGTAGGTTCGCCTAGAACGGAGTGAAGGCATAATGAAGTTATTAAAATTGAGTGCTGCCGTTCATTACCCATCTAAATGACCAAGCTAAATGCAATCGTTAGTGGGTTTTCGAAAAACAAACTTATTGATTGGGTGTACGCTCATCGTTGGTAATGATGTTAATGGCAAACTAATGTAATTTCAAATCGCACCGGGTAATTATATAAGAAGGATAAGTTTGACTTGCATCAGGCGCCGGTCGTATTTTATAATAATTAGCAAACGATGAATATCTCTCAAGACCATTAAACGAAACAGTAAAATTTATCTCATTTGTTCCAATTTGAAATCTTCCGAACATAAAGGAAGATAATTATCGAGAACAACGCGTGCCACGTCCACCGCAGAGCAGACCAACGCCGTCGGTAATTAATTCAAACATACCGTTTCGAATCCAGCGCCATTGCCGTTCAAGACACGGCAAAGCTCCCTATCAAACTGCGCAATTTGTTTTGCAACGCGAAGCATGAGCGCCGGTTGCATCCCTAATGGATTTGTCGACACTATGTCCACGATAATAAATAAGAAACCGTTGATCGTTCGTCCGTCCATATCGAGAGAGAGATCGCGCTCATCCCGGAATCGCCCGTCTGACTCGGCTCGATCGATTCTGGTTTGTTCTAGCTCGTGTTACACTATTAATTAATTTCCAACACCGGCTGAGTGGCGCTTCTTGCTCGGTCCTGTGGATGAGGATCAACCAGCCAGCCTGGGCTGAGGTCTGATGATGGTCACCTGGCGCTGATCAAAACACGTTGATAGTGTCCAATTTGGTATTGCGAAGACGAAGCCTGCGCTAGAATTCCGTTATAAAATGATCGATTCTGTTGAATGACAAGCGGTGTCTGGAATTCAGTAAAAAAAAAGAAGAGAATTTGATCTAAATTGAGGTATCTGATCACGTCTTGAACTTGTGAAAAATCATCATCGGTTTGAACAATTTTAAATTTAAAAACAGGAATGACAATGACATTGACCTTAAATATTTGAGATCAGTTTATTTTTTTCAAAATATGCCAAAAAGAATTAAAATGGAATGAAAGATGATCAAGATATCTACAAATCACGTTTTAATGTTTTACTAACCTGTGACCTCAAACTTTTAAACATCTTTAATTTAATGGACCCGGTTTCTTGCGACCAGTGGTGTCATCGTGGTTACTCTAAGTTACTCTTTGAGTAACCAGCTCTTGAGGTAAAAAAAAACTACCAATAGGAGCGCCCTCACAAATATAAGAAAATCTTTTTTTGTGTTTCCACACATGCTAGACAACAGCTTCTCAGTGAAATTAGGAAGTGTTTCCGCCCTACTGAATATAAAAATATCACCTTAGTGATTTTTATTGATATGTTTGCGCCCTCAATGCCCGTGTACAGAAAAGGTGGCAAGGCAGGGGTCGTATTTTCAGTAAAACGTAGAGGGGCGCCAGTAAAAAAAAATTCAAATTGTTTGGTCTCACATACTTGTATGAAGAATCCCTTTTGTAATATTGGAAATTTGTCTTAAACTTTCAAGGTATAGGAATATCATCTCTTTGATTTTTTCGATATAAACTTTCTTTCTGTTCTGGTATTTGAATTTTTGTTTCGGCTCCCATTCCCAATCGTGTTGGGAAAAAATCAACTTTTCTTTAGTTTCTCATGGGTATCTTCAGAAATTCATCCAAAAATCCTACAGGTGTTTCTCCAGAAATTTCTCCAGTGAGCCCTTCAGAAAATCTACAAAAGAATTTTCAACAAATTTTACCATGAATGCTTTCTGGAATTCTTCCATTGATTCTTCTAGAAATTTTTTAATTCGTTTTCTCCAAAGTTACCGTCGTTGGGGTGAGAATGGGTCAAAAATTGTTTGTTAAATAATAAATGCAGTTGAAGTCGGAATAAGTTCCTACCTCATGCTTCCACGGGTCAAACGCTAACAAAGACCGCCTGCTAAGAGTTGTGTGCTTAGCTGGTACTCAGTGCAGCCTGGGCACTGTTGTCCTTCTGACTTCAGCTAGATTGAGGAGGTACGTCCCGAGCGTCTGTACACCAAGGAGGTGCGGCTCAAACAGCGTCTGTTCTGGCATCCAGCGGCTGAATATGAAACGCTGTATCGCGTCAGCTATACCTAAGGTGGCAGTCCCACCAACGCGATGTAGGCAGCGCGACCCCGGTAAGGTAGCCTGTCGAAGCCTTTCAACACTACGAAAAATGAAGTAAGAAATAGAACATGCGAACGATACTCTCGGAAACCGACCCGGCAACGAAATAAGGACTATGATTGGAAACTCGGTACCTGGAACGTCAGGACCTTAAATGAACCTGGACGAGTGAGCCTTTTGGCTCGTGAATTGCAGAAGGTTGGTGTGTGCGTGGCTGCTATACAGGAAGTGCGGTGGCCCAAAACTGGTGAACGTGAATTCAGGGCGGTGGATCCCGTCGCCAACGCATCGTTCAAATATAACATCTACCACAGCGGCAGCGATAAGGCAGAACATGGGGTCGGATTCATAGTGATCGGGAAACAGATGAAGCGAGTTATGAAGTGGAAGCCGATCAACGAGCGGATCTGCGTATTGAGGATCCGGGGCAAATTCTTTAACTACAGCCTGATCAATATCTACGAGAAAACCGATGATGTGAAGGATGCGTTTTATGAATGTCTTGACAAGACCTATGGAGAATGCCCAAAACACAACGTTAAGATTGTCATCGGTGACGCCAACGCGCAGGTCGGAAGAGAGGACTTTTTCCGTCATCGGTATGGAGAACCTTCACTCCGTCACTAATGACAACGGCCTGAGATTAGTCGACTGTGCTGCCGCCAGGGGGATGGCCATTAGTAGCACCTACAGGGGATACTCAAAATAACTGGGACAGGTAAAATTTTCACTTTTTAAAAAATGTTCAACTCGCCGTAACTTTTCGAAAAGAGCATCAAATATGCTCAAATTTTTACTGAAAGTTGATCAACTAGTTGTGTATCAGTGGTCAAAATTTGGGAAAGATCAGAGCTTTCTACATAAAGTTAAAAAGATTCTAGAAAAAGGCATAATTATCCGATGGCCAACTTTGAACTGTTATATCTCCGGATTCAATGAACCGAATGCAATGAAATTTTGATCATTTATGACTCATATAATGAACTTTGAAAAACAGTTTACTCAATTTGAAATTATTAATAAGAAAAAAAGTTATGGCGGTTAGAATAAATGTATGTTTTTTCAGTAAATTTATCTATTTTTCATATGTATCCCATTACTTTTTCAATTTAATGCCGATTATTTTGTTACTTCCTTTCAAAACATATTCATATTGAAGTATATTAGAGGGAATTTAAATGAACTATAATTACTATCTCGAATTTTGAAACGATGATGAAGTTTTGGATAAATTGGTGGTATATTAGAAAAATAATCCAATCGTAATAATTTTCTTTCGTGTAAAGAATTTTAAGTTTAGTCAAATGTTTTAATTAGCTCATTATATAAGTCATAAACGATCAAAATTTCATTGCATTCGGTTCATTGAATCCGGAGATATAACAGCTCAAAGTTGGCTATCGGATAATTATACCTTTTTCTAGAACCTTTATAACTTCGTGTACAATGGCTCGATCTTTTCCAAATTTTGACCACTGATACACAACTAGTTGATGAACTTACAGTAAAAATTTGAGAATATTTGATGCATTTTTCGAAAAGTTACAGCGAGTTGAACATTTTTTGAGAAGTTAAATTTTTACCTATCCCAGTTATTTTGAGTAACCCCTGTACTTTGCACGCAAGGATATCCGCAAACACACCTGGAGACACCCAAACGGCGATACTTGCAACCAAATCGACCATGTGCTGGTAGATGGCCGACATTTCTCGGACGTAATTGATGTTAGAACATCGGTCCCAACATCGACTCAGATCACTATCTCGTAGTTAGTAAGATTCGAGCTCGGTTATCAACCGTGTCGGACTCTAGGAACCGGCGATCGATGCGTTTCAACATCCAGCGGTTTTCAGCAGACGGTACGGTAGCTGACTATCACCAGAAGCTGGACGAAAGAAAAAAAGAGCACGAGGAAAATGTCTTGCTCAGGCGCAAGAGAGTATGGAACAGAATGATATGCGAAGATTTAACGAAACTGTCAATGGCGTGCGGAGAGAAACAGCGCCTTCTCCCGTCATGTGCAACGACCGTAATGGAAACTTGCTGACAGACAAGACAATGGTGGCTGCCAGGTGGAGAGAGCACTTCGAGGTATTGTTGAACGGTGGGAGTGGAAGAGCGACGAACAGAATTCGAATCGACGACGACGGACAAGCTGTGGAACCTCCAACGCTAGACGAGGTCAAGACAGCCATTAGGGGACTGAAGAACAACAAGGCTGCTGGGAAGGACGAACTGCCGGCCGAGCTTCTCAAGCACGGTAGTGAGCAGCTGTATCAACTCTTACACCGCATTATATTGAATATATGAGAAGAGGAAGAACTGCCTGCTAGTTGGTTGGATGGTCTCATTTGCCCTCTTTTCAAGAAAGGGCTTCGACTGGAGTGCGCTAATTACAGAGGAATAACACTCCTCAATTCAGCGTACAAAATTTTGTCCGGAGTTCTGTTCCACAGGCTGAGGCCGATTGAGGAGTCCTTCGTTGGCGAATATCAGGCAGGATTTCGTAAGGGCCGATCAACTACGGACCAGATGTTCGCCCTGCGGCAGATTCACGATAAATTTCGAGAGTACAACTTGCAGACCCATCACCTGTTTATTGATTTCAAGGCGGCGTACGATTCAGTGAAGAGAAACGAGTTATGGCAGATTATGATCGAAAATGGATTTCCGGCGAAGCTGATTAGACTGATTCGTGCGACGCTTGACGGATCGAAATCAAGTGTACGGGTTGCGGATGAAATTTCTTCATCGTTCGTTACCTTTGACGGACTGAAGCAGGGCGATGCTCTTTCGAACTTACTGTTCAACATAGCACTGGAAGGAGCGATAAGGAGAGCTGGTGTGCACAGGAGCGGAACCGTTGTCACAAAATCGCATATGCTCCTGGGCGTCGCGGACGATATCGACATCATCGGAATCGACCGTCGGGCCGTGGAAGAAGCGTTCGTACCTTTTAAGAGGGAGACTGCGAGGATTATTGGACTTACGGTTAACACCACAAAGACTAAGTACATGATTGCTGGTGTTCAACGTCGGCCCGGCCGTGGTAGTGGTGACGAAGTGGTGCTAGGTGGGGAAAAGTTTGAAGTTGTGGATGGATTTGTTTATCTTGGTACTCTAGTGACGTGCGATAATGATGTTACCCGCGAGGTGAAAAGACGGATTGCGGCTGCAAATCGAGCCTTTTTCAGTCTGTGAAACCAGCTGAGGTCCCGCAGGCTGCAAACGAAGACAAAACTCGCGTTGTAAAAGTCTCTGATTCTCCCGGTCGCTCTTTACGGTCATGAAACGTGGACGTTGAAAGAAGTTGATCGGAGAGCCTTTGGAGTCTTCGAACGTAAAGTGCTGCGAACAATACTCGGCGGTAAACTGAAGGACGGCATCTGGCGGCGTCGCATGAACTACGAATTGTACCAGGTATATAAAGAGATGGATATAGTGAAGCGAATACAACACGGCAGGCTGCGGTGGGCTGGATACGTAGCTCGTATGCCGGAGGAACGACAAGCTAAAATTATATTCAGCAGAGAACCAGGAAGGGGTCGTCGGCTTCATGGGAGGCCCTGCACACGTTGGCTTTTTGCAGTTGAGGAGGACCTAAGGACTCTAAACGTTCTGGGCGACTGAAAGCGATTGGCCCAGGACCGAGGCCAGTGGAGGCAGATACTTCATTCGGCGTAGACTCATCGCTACGAGTTGTAGCCCACCAAGTATCAAGTAAGTATCCAAGGATTGCTACAGATTTTCCTTTTAAACTTCCTTCGGAATTTCTGTTAGGGGAGCCTACAGAAGTTTCTCCAAAATATGTTCTAGAAAATCTTTTAATGGTTTCCTAAAAAAAAGTTCTCCATAGATTTGTACAGGAATCTGCACAAGAATTTTTCCAGGATTGCTTTCAACGCTTCAAATTTATACGAGGATTCTAATAGCTTTCACCGATTCCTTCAGAAAATTTTACAGAGATTCCTACAGAAATTTTCTAAACGATTCTTTTAGAATTTTTCCATGAGATTCCTTCAAAAAATCATTATTAGATTCCCCCAAGATTTTGTTTAAGGATTTCAAGTCCAAGGAAATCTTCTATGGATTTCTTCCAGAAGTGATCCATGGATCCCTTCAGACACTACTCCATGAATTTGGCCTTAAAATGTACCAAGGTTTCTTACAGTAACTCCTCTGGCGATTTTTTTTTCTGAAATTCTTCCAGAGATTATTAAGATATTTTTAAGAAGTTCCTTCAGATATTTCTTCATTAATTTCTGCAAAAAACAATTAAGGAATATTTCTATGGGTCCCTTTTAAAACTCCACCTGGAATAGATTCTTTAGTAAATTTTCTCAGTGGTTTCTTCAGAAAATGTTATAGATATTCAAATTCAGAAATTTGTTCAGATATTTCTTCAGGAAAAAAAAAGGAATTTGTTTAAAAATTCCAACGTGTCTAAAAATTTCTGCAGAAATTCTTTCAGGAATTCCTCATGATATTCGAGCATTAGTCCACACAGAGATTCCAGAAAATTATCCGACGTTTCCTCTAATTCCAATTATTTCTACACGGACTCTTTAGGATATTTATTCAAACACTCATTCTAGGAATTTCTTCGGAAATTACTTTGGTAATATCTCAAAAGATTTTTCTAGAAATCTTTGCAGGTGCTTATCTTTGTGCTTATCGAGGTATTCTGGTTGTTTGCAGAAATTCGTCCACAAAATTCTCCAAGAATATTCCAGAAAATCCTTCAATAATTCAATTAAAGAATTTCTTCAGCAATTTTTCTATTAATTGAGGGGGTTAGAAGCAAAGGGGTGTGAGTGACAAAAATTAAATGAGGTTTAAAGTTTTTCACAAACTTTTCATCCAATACAAAATGTATGGAGTTTTAAAAACGACCCAATCTTCTACGATTTATTGTAATTTTTCTAATCATCGTAAAAATAATCTTGAAAAGTTCCCGAAAGCTAAAAGTCTGAAGAATTTTTTGATATGCTCAGTTCAAAATCGACAAAATGGTCACTCACACCTCTTTGATTCTGGGCCCTTCAGTTTCTATTTTTTTTTCTATGGAAACCTCCAAGGGTTTCCCGAGAAATTAATCCAGGAATTTATACTTGAAGTTCTTGAGAAAGTCTTTTCGTACCACCATGTTGCTCAGCTTTCGGTTGTTGTCCGCATACTCTTTTAGTGTGGCTCTTACTTCGGGTCCGAATTCGTCGTTTTTACTCTGATAAAACCCCGCCATGGTGGATATTAACAGCTTTGACGACGACTGTTTGGTAGACTTTTTGGGTATTTTTGTGGCGTTTCAGTCTTTTTGGGGATCAAAAACAACTATATGTTTTCTATTTCCAACGTTTCGATCCTTATTGGATCTTCTTCAGGGAATCGAATAAGTTGTTGTTTCTTCGTCTAGTAGTTGTTTTTTGAAACATTTTAACTGTCATTCCTTGTATTTGAAATTTGTCCGTTTTTTGGAACCGGAAAAACCTTTCAAATTTCTAAAAACTGATTTGGTAGTCGGAACCCGGACCGCAATCCACTACTTTTGCGTATAGTTAGTAGTGGATTGCGGTCCGAGTTCCGACTACCAAATCAGTTTTTCGAAATTTGAAAGGTTTTTCCGGTTCCAAAAAACGGACAAATTTCAAATACAAGGAATGACAGTTAAAATGTTTCAAAAAACAACTACTAGACGAAGAAACAACAACTTATTCGATTCCCTGAAGAAGATCCAATAAGGATCGAAACGTTGGAAATAGAAAACATATAGTTGTTTTTGATCCCCAAAAAGACTGAAACGCCACAAAAATACCCAAAAAGTCTACCAAACAGTCGTCGTCAAAGCTGTTAATATCCACCATGGCGGGGTTTTATCAGAGTATAAACGACGAATTCGGACCCGAAGTAAGAGCCACACTAAAAGAGTTCTTGAGAAATTCCTCCTGGGATTCCTTCAAGAATTTTCTTCGGATAGCTTCGGATATTCCTCCACAGATTAATTTAAAAGTACGCTCTTAAATTCCTACAGCAATTCTACTGAAATTCCTGTCAGGAGAAGATTTTATTTCCAGAGACTTCTTTAGAGTGAAAGAGATTGCTTCAGGAGTTTCAGTAACGGATTTTTTTAAAGTTCATCCATGGAGTTATGTTCAAAAACTCGTCTAAAAATGTCTATATAAATCCTTCGGGATTTTTTCCCAAGGACTCTCCTAGAATTGTTTGAGATATTCCTTCAATGATTTCTGTTGGAATTCCTACAAATTGCTTTTACGGTTCCATGTTTTTCAGAAATATCTCTTGGGATGTCTATAGAGATCCCTGCAGAATTTGTTCAGATATTTCACTAGGCATTTTTCCGAAGTTTCGCCAGAAATTTTACAAAAAATACTGAAAAATTCGTCCAGAAAATCTTTTAAGGTATTTGTACACACCAAACGCTTTCAGCAGTATTTTGCTGAATTTTGCCGAGCTGAAGGGTCCAGCAATAATTGTTGTTGAGCTTACAACAAAGTTTGCTGAATTTCAGCAAAACGTTACTGGTCATCAGCAGAGTTTACTGAACAAATCAGCAAATTTTGCTGAATTTCAGCAAACTTTTTGCTGAAACCTTTAGCTCGGCAAAATTCAGTAAAATTTTGCTGAAACCCTCAATTGATTTTTAGTATGTAAGACATTCCTGGAGGGTTGCCTCAAGAAATCCCTTTAATAACTCCTGGAGACACCTTTGGAAACTCTTAAAAGAAATTCATGTTTTTTTTTTGGAGAAATTCCTGGACAAAAATATTCGGAAGAATTTCTGAAGTTACAGATTTTTTCTGTATTATATAGATTTTCAAGCATCCGTACAGATTTTATATGAAATACAGATTTTTGAGCAAGCAGGGTATCTTATTTTTGTGTGGGATACACATTTATTGAAAAGAGTGACACAGATTTTTTAAAAAATCGTGTGGCATCTCTGCCCAGGATAATACATTATTATTATTATCTTTATTATCGAGAGTTTCAGCCGATGGCTGGTTCATCTCCGAGGAGGATAATACATGGGAGAATATCTTAAAAAACACCTTAATGCTTAGAAAAAAAAAAACGCTCTGAAAACTAATGGAGGAAGTCTGCAAGTAATTTCAAGGGAAAATCCTTGAGCAGCTTCTGGAAGAGTTTCTGGAAAAAAACCCATGGAGGACTTTACGAAAGAATGCCTTAAAAATTGTCTACCGGAATTACAGACAAAGGGATCGTCCGAGGAGTTTCTTAAAAAAAATCTTGTAAGAACTCCCAGAGACATCTCACATTTTTTTCATACCATTTCTCAAGGAATTTGTACACAAAAATCTGTAAACAATTACCAGGACAAATTCCTGAAGTAAGTCTCGCAATAACATAAAAAAACTTGCAGGATTTATTTAGAAAACCACTGAAGAAATAAAAATGAATATTGTTTGAAGAAATCTTTATAATAATATCTCAAAGAACAAGAGAACCTCATGAAAAATTTTCTTGAACATATCATTGACAATTTTGTGATGTGTGCAGGAATTGTTCAGTTATTATTTAAAATTAATCTGAAAGGTCCTAAAGGTATAAATAACGCCAAAGCAATGCCTGGAGGAATAACTGAAGAAACTTGTAGAGAAATCTTTGGGGGAACTTCCAGAAAAATTGGTAGATAATATTTAAGAGGAATTTCCAAATAAATGCCCGAGAAAATGCCTGAATAAATGTAATAATACCTGGAGATCTAAAGAAATTAAAACAATAATTTCTGAAAAAAAGTCTGGAGAAATATCTCAGTTTCTTAAGGAAAACCCAAGAAGTTTCTCTGAAACAAAGCCCGTATCATTGTGAATTAATTCTACTGGAATAACGTCTTTTGAAGAAATGTTTGGAGGAATTCCTGCAGAAACCCCTGAAAAAATGCCTATCAGAATTTCTTGAGATATTTCAAAAAGATTTTTAGGAGAAAATTCTTAAAATAATGTTTTTGGGGAATCCCTGCAAAAATGTTCAAAGAAATCCGTGAACAGGAAATCATTTTTAAGGGATACAAAAAGGAACTCTAGCTGACATAATTCTAAGATTTCCTGTAAGAATCTTCTTCCTTCCAGAAATTTTTTGATAAATCATCAAAGAATTCTCAGAGGGATTATGGCAGTGTGAAGGTAATCCAGGAAACTTTTCGGAATATTTTAAGGAGAACTCTTGCAAAACTCATAAAGGAATTTTAACAAGAATGTTCCTCTCGCGATGAATACAGATAGACATCGTTAAATAATAATAATAAATGGATGGGTTTCCACGGAATAATTCTTGGCTATGCGCATAAGTGAAGACATTTCCTTGGCACATGCCAGCATAGGGGACGCTTAAATTTGGAAAAATTGAGAAACCAGCTCTGATTTTACCATGACAGTACTGCCTGCGACACTATCCGGAGGGTCCAAAATATTTGGAGGTCCAAATTATATTAGGTACCCTACGGTGTCCGGACATTTGGCCGAATTCCATTCCAAATGGCATTTGGCCAAATGACCCTTTCGGCCAAATGACCCGGAACCGTACCCTACATATCGCTTCATTACAAAATTGCGTTTGAGCATGCATCGATATTTCAACCAACTGAACCAGAATGAAACAGTGGGCAATTCCCTAGCAAGTCAACTCCCACCTTCGATTTCTATTTTTTAAACAAACCTGATCCTCCTGCGCAACCAACAACTAGGCCTGTCGGAGATAAATGTACTCCACATCGAAGGCGGCGCCTAATAAAATAATGCTCCCATTCGTGGCAAAGTCGTTTTGTCTTGAGCAGTTCAAAGCGTTCAATAGTGGTTTCAATTACCAACTACATCGCACCGAGGAAGGGTGGTTTAAATAGCGACAGGTGAAAAATTACTGTAGATAAAAGTTTATCTAGGTTTTTTTTTGCTAAGTGAGTGCGAATAATTGGTACCCATTTGGGGGTGCTTATGGTTCGACTAGACGTGGGCTTCTGAATTGCAATGGACACAACCTGGGTTTAGCCAGTGGGAGGTGTTGCGATATTTCAAATGGAGAAACCTACGGATGGATAGTTGTTAGCAGCCGACAAGGTATGTTAAAGCTAACAACGCTAATTGGTCAACTTTTCAAATATCATGCCGGTTGAGTTAACACCGTTGTAATAGACGTAAATGACGAATTAGGTAATGTATTTAGTACTTATGGGACAAGCTATATTCCTGAGGCTAGTGGTACATTTAAAAGTTATCAGAAATCGTAGTTAGGAGCCGGTTCCCTAAGAGCATTTTTATCTGTTACATTGTGTTTCAATGAAACTATGAGGTATTGTTTTCATTCATAGTTGCACTAATTTCTCAGCAAACCAGAACAAATAGTGGCAATACCTTGGGCAATACAACATGGTCCTTAACATCATTGTAACAATACTGTATAACCACACAAAAACTAAGAGGTGCTACATAATCTTTGTTTTAACATTTATGACTTCTCATTATGAATATCATCCCAAACGCAGTGTTGAAGAGCATCACGATGTTTACCACTCATGAACCAAAAACATGAAAAGCAACATTGTTAGCGGTGGTTAAAACAGACCTGACAGAAGCTCACTGGCGAATAAGTGAGGATCCGATTTCAGATATTCCTCAGATATTTTTTTCACTCAGGAATTTCATGGCAAATTCTTTAAAATTATTGTTTTCGTCGAGTTCATAAATTTCAATATTTTTTTTTGCAAGGGTGGATTCGTCACTGCATATCAAAATGTAAAGTAAGAAGGAGGGTGGTTGAAAATGGAATATTTTAGGACGGTTAAAGCGGCGTTTCATAGGGATTCATGGAGCTCCAAAGTTGCACCTGAAACCCTACTGAAACTACCTGAAGCTTCTTGAAACGCTCATGAGACCCCCTAAAAATATCTTTGGATGCTTCGAAACGCAATGGATACATTTATTACTTCCTGAAACGTTCTCAATCACTGAAGCCCTTCTTGAAGCTGGGACATTAGGCCGAATAGTCGCTAGGCCGAATAGTCATCAGGACGAATTGCTATTGCAAACAGTTATGAAACTGGAAACGGATCCGTTTTTTTTTATTTACATCAATTGTTGCCAATAGCAAATTTAACAATGAAACTTGAAAGAATAGCCAATGTTTAAAAGAAAGAACAAATTTATGATTATAATGCCTGTTTGCGCCAAATATCGATTGTAAAATTTTGAGCACTACTGTACAAGATCAAATCAACCGACCAACACGACAAGGTCAGTCAGGTAACTAGAGACCGAACAAAACTGATAGCAGTTATAGTTGTACCGTTCTATCAAACACAAATTACCATTCTGTTTCACATTTCTAGGCCATGTCGATCGCCTCACGATCGTCGCTAGAGCCGACCGCAGGTAGAAAACCGATGTCCAAAAAACATCGCACGCGGTCAGCAGCCACTCTGTAAAATTCTACCAAGTTAGTCTAAAATAAAACACCAAGTGATACAGTCCATTCATCCATACATTCGAGTGTTTGCATAGTGAACTATTGTGAACAAATTTAAGCACCAATAAACCTCTCTATACTCCGTCAAGGTAACTCCGCGAGTTCAATTCTTTAAGTGCGATTATCCGACGATTCCTGAACCAGTGATTAAGTGTACAAACGAACAATGCCCCTGAAATCCCCGAAGTCCCTTCTGACAATTTGACAATCCCCTGAAACATCTCTGAATACCTAAATCACAGTGAGACTTCTAAAGTTTCCCTGAAATCTCCTGAAATCCTCTGAGACACGCTAAAACATCTGTAAAAATTCTCCCTGCGACCCTTTGGAATGATCATGAAACTCACTCAACCACCTCTGATAACTTATTCAATTCTCTTAAGACTCATAACCCTCACAACCCTGAAAACTCCATAGAAGGAGGTGAGACCTTCCTGAAACACCCTTGGAATCTAAATACACTCTGGAACTTCCCTCAAATGCCCCTGAAGTCACCTTAGACTTCCTGAAACCCCATGAGACCCTATAAAATGCCCATAAACCACGTTGATTATCCTTCTCTCAATTTCCTTTTAAACTTCCTGAGGCCCATTGAGACCCCTAAAACTATCTGGAACCTTCTTAAAACGCTGGAAACGTCCAGAAACGACCCTAAAGCTCCCTGAAGTTCCCTGAAAATCGCTATAAAATTAAGTGAAACCTCCGAAACTCTTTGAACTCTGTTTGTACTTCATGGAACGCTCAGAAACGTTCTGATTTCCTTCAGGGGTTCATTCCGAGATTCCTTCAGGAATTCCATAAGGGTTGTTTTTCAGAGGTTCTTTCTGAGACTCTTTCTGGAAATTCTTCCTGGGACTGCTTTAGAAGTTCCCTCTCAGATTCTTCCAGGAGCTTCTTCTAACAACAGGTGCTCTATCTGGGATTCCTCCAGGAGTTACTTCTACGTTTCCTCAAAGAGCTGTTTTCTCTTTCAAATCTTCATAGATGCCTAAATGGATTTCTTCTGGGATACCCTTAAGAGTCTTTTCCTGAACTCCTTCAGGTACTCCTTACGGGATTTCCTTGGTCCTTTTACGGTTTCTATACGAATTACTTCCAGGATTCCATCAAGACTTCCAGGAGCCCTTTAGTAATCATTTTCAAAGTTCCTGCAGGAATTCCTACCGAGATTCCTCCATGAGTTCTCACTGAGATTCCAACCGAATTCTTCCAGGAATTCCGCAAGGAGTTCTTTGTAGGATTTTCCAAGGAGTTCTAACTGGCATTCCTTCGTTTCTGGGATTCCTCTTGATTCTGATATCCCTTTCAGGGTTCCTCCCAGAGTTCCTTCTTGAATTCTTGCAGGATTTTTTCTCTGAGATTAATCAAAACTTGAAACTTCTCCAGGATTACATTCTAGATTTCGGATTTTCGGATGATACTAATGGAAATCTGTCAGGAATTAATTACGTAGTTGTTACAGATGTTTAATTCAGAATTCCTCATAGAATACCTTCTGGATTTCCAAAAGGGTTTCATCCATGAGATCCCTATAAATCTCTTACAGAACTTTCTTGAAGAATCCCATTAACATATTTCAAGAAATATCTCAATAAGCTCCATTCGGATATCCTCCAACTGTTTTTGTTTGGGTTAAATTTCTACAGGAATTCATTTTGGGAATCTCAGAAAAAAAAATCCGAAGACATTCCAACGGAACTGGAAGGATCTCAAAAGAAACTTCTGGAGGATTCTCAGAAGATACCTGGAGAATTCCAGGCAGGAATTTCTAGAGCAGTCCTGAACGGTCAAATCCCAGAAAGAGCTTTTGGAGAAATTCCCAACGAAACTTTTTGAGGAATCTCAGAAGACACTCCTGGAAGAATTCCAGAGAAAACTTCTGAAGGAATTCTGAATATACCCCAGGAAGAATCTGAGAAGGAATTCCATGAGAAATTATACAAAAATCCTGGAGAAATCTCAGGAAGAGTTTAAGGATGAGTTTTAGAATGAACTCCTGTAGGACACCTGGAAGGAATTTCTACGGAAATACCAAAATTAATTTTTGGGGAAATTTTGGAATGATTTCTCGGAGGAATCCCAAAACGAGTTTCTATGAGAATCTCGGAACTAATCCGGGAAAAATCTTGGAAGTCCCAGAGTAATCTCAGAAGCAAATCTTGAAAAAAATCCGGAAGGAATTTCAGGAGAAATCCCTCAGGGAGTTTCTGGAGAAATCCTGAAATGATTGTTTAAGGAATCTCAGGAAAAAAAAACTCTTGGAGGAATTCCAGAAGTAGCTCCCCCATCTTCTCAGATTTCTTCAGATATTCCTTTTCAGATTCCTTTCGGAGTTCCTTTTGAGATTTCTTCGGAATTAACCAGGACTTGTTGCTGGAATTCCTCCAATAGTACATTTTGGATTTTTTTTCTGGTATTTTATTTTTTTAAATCTTTCAGGAAGGTTAATCATCATCTTTCAGGAGTTTATTTTGGAGTTGTTTCAGGTGTTTTATTCAGAATTCCTTAAAGAATACCTTCAGGTATTCCGAATTGATTTCTTCCATGAATTCCTTATGAAATTGTTACAGGACTTTTTTGAGGAATTCCTTGAACAATTTCAAGGAATTCCTAACGAGACGTATCAGCCGAGGGCTGAAAGTTTTGTTAAAAAAGACAATGAGGAATTCTGCTGCTGTTTTATAACGATTTTTTCCATAAGTTCATTTTTATCCCCAACAATTGCTTTTCCTTATGTTACATTTCTCCAGGAATTCGTTCTGAGTTCCTCAGGAAATCTTCCAAAGACTTTCCAATAGAACGTGAAGAATTTCAGAAGTAACTCCTAAAGGAATTCTGATGGAGGTTATAGGGGATTCTCAGAAGAAAATTTTGAAGGAATCCCGGAGGATTCCTGGAAGGAATTTCTATAGAATTCTTGGAAGGAGTCGTGTAGTAACCATTTCCTGGTGGAATCCCAGAAAGAAAATTAAATGGAATCCCAGATGGGTCCACTTTAAGAATCTCAGAAGAAACTCCTGAAAGAATTCTAGAAAAAACTTCTGAAGCCCCCAATTTCAAAAATTCCAGGAGGAGCTTCTATACCCCATGAAGAAAATCAGAAGCAACTCCATGAGGAATCTCAGAAGGAATTGCTGGAAAACACCTGAAATCTCAGAAAAAAATAGCTCTTCTGTATGAATCCCAGAATGAATTTCAGGAGGAATCTCGAAACGAACTCTTGGAGAAATTCTCCAAACGAGATTCTAGGAGAATCTCGGAACGAATTCCGGGAGGAATCCTGGAAGCCTCGGAGGAATCTCATAAGGTATTCTTCGAGAAATTCCGGAAGGACTGTCTGGAGGAATACTGTAAAGAGTCTTTCTAGGAACACATATTAGAAAAACAACTCTTGTTAGAATCCCAAGATCTAGATCCCGGAGAAATCGCAGGAAGAACTCCAGGAGGAATACCAGAAGAAATTCCTGGAGAAGTTCCGGAAGGAATCTCAAGAGGAAGCCAACGATTTTTTTTTTATTATTTTTTAAATAACTCCTTTTGTTAACGTCGCAATCTCCCAACTGGAACAAAGGCTGCTTCTTGTGTTCTATGAGACGCTTCCTCTGTCAATGATTATTTTAGACGTTTAGCAGGCATATATGCCCTGAAGTGCCTCTCAACACATTCTAAGACTCTCCTGAACGCCCGGAAACACTCTGAAATATCCTGAGACTCTCCGAAACATCCCAAGATCCTGAAAAACCCTGAAACTCCCCTGAGACGTCGTCTAAAATGCCCATGAAAATGTATTTAATCCACACACTCCCGCCAATACCCCTTGAGGCACCCCTGAAACGCAATGCGATCTCCTGGAACCGCCTGAGACCCCCTGAAGCTTCACTTTTAAACGCTCTTAAAACCGTCCCTAGACCTACTACAACCTCAAGAAATGCCCCTTAAATCACCCAGAAAACCTCAGGAACCTCCTTCAATCACCGAAACCAATTTGTTTTTGATCGAAATACCCGCTGAACCCATTAGAGTCTTCTCTGAGATCCTCTATAGCTCCTTCACAGATACTCTAGTGTTCACCTATTTGCTTCTCCCTCCCTCAGATTTTCCTAATATCTAAGATCGTTCTTGTTCGTGTTGTATGAAAAAGAAAACCGAAATTATTTAGGCATTGAAGAGTACTTGGTGTTATTATTCACCAGGTATTTGTAGAAATTTCTAAATGTTTTCTTTTATATTTTACCTCTTATGAATACCTTCAATACCCTATTCAGTTTGAAGGCATTCGATTTTGCAAGGAATTTTGCCTACCTGAGTCTGGTGTTCTTTAGGTTTTTTTTTCTTCTGCACGGATAGTGTTCCTTCTTCTTCTTTATATCTCGACGTTCGTATTGGAACTTGACCTGCCTCTCTCCAGCTTAGTGTTCTTTGAGCACTTCCGCAATTATTAATTGGAGGGCTATATTTGCCTGCAATTGCATGAATTTGTATATTGTGAGGCAAGTACAATGATACAACAATTTTCCCGACTGGAACGGGAGTCGAACTCGCCGTTTCCGGATAAGCGATCCACAGCCTTAACCACTAGGCTAACTGGAGACCCTAGGATAGTGTTCCTGTTTTACTAAAGGATTTTCGGAATGTTTTACCCATATGTATTCAATATTTTTCCTAATAGTCGACTTTTATTTATGAATTGCTTACTTAAGTTTGTACATATTTACAAAAGCGATATATTCCTTGTGTAGAAATAGGACGCACAGTTTTATTAGTTTCCCTAAAAGTATCAAACTTAGGATACATTATTAACTATAGTCTAAAATGAGCATGATTGCTAGCAATGAGATGAAATGGCAATATTTATAACATGAAATTTTTCAATTATCCTAACCTAACGCTATCACTCGGCACAATTCGACACATCGAACGTCAAAAATCCATCCAACCCAACCTGGCATGTTGGACATTTTTATTTCTCCATTCATTCATCCATTAATCAGACTGACCTCCTCTGTGAACCAGTTTCCCCTCCGAATCGGACCGGTTCAGGCAAGGTGCAAATTATCAACTACTGTTATCATCGTCAGACTCCGTACCAAACAAAAAAAAACGAAGAATTAAAGGATACTCGTCTCTCGATTTACAAACGCAACTTTCGCGATATTGCATTTTTTATTGATCTCTCGCTCTCACTTGCCGAAAATTATGAACCGACACGACGTGTGGGAACAAAACTTTGGGAGGAAACTGGTTTCTTGGGATCTCTCCAATTCCTGCGTGGCATTATTATCGTCCTTACGAGGCTACAGTACAGTAATATACGGACGCGGTAAGGTAGCTGAAGCAACTTGTTTTTGGCGCTGCTGCAACCAGCTACGGGAAAAAAGTACTAATTTAATTTTGATTGCTGTTACATTCGATTGCACTGCACGTGGGGATCGCGGTTGATATGCTTATTTCACCTGAGAGATGAAAAAAAGTAGTTGACGGCTTAATTCGAACATGATTCACGATTTGCTGGTCATATCACATCGGGAGATAGTGTTTCATGCAAATGATTGATGACGATGGATTGTTTTGTATTGGCATTTTCTGGGACTGCGGTTACGTTTATTGATCGGCATTTTGACACTAGAAGGCGATAAAAAATAATTTTATATTTTTGAACAGTTTCATGTATGCACTTTTGGACTGGGACTTGGACAATACATATTGACTAAATAAATTATTGTATTTATTTGTAAATTCTGTTGATTTGGCAAGATGGTGGTACTAAAACTGTTGGTATTGATGCATTACTGATCTTCGTAAGAGATGTTTTTTTAAGGTGTCTTACTGCATCACTAAGTTTTCAAACGAATCATTGACTTTTTACCTTTCAATGATTGTTTGCCTCGCATTTTTGAAGTGATGAAAAACTGTAAATTCTGCAGCAACGCAGCAGAAAAAGTATCATCGCAATCACTGTGAGTGAGCATAGAGGATGATACTTTTTCATACTAACATTCGCTTTGGTGGCAGAGAATTATCACTTTGAAATTTTGAGGCTCACATCCAACATGGCTGTCGATGCTGATGATGCCGTAAAAAGCCTTAACTGAATTCTGTCAAGGTGACTCAGATCACTTTCCAAAAATTAAAGTAGGAATTTTGTTCAACTCCCGTCTAGCTAAGCACCGACCAATAATGATCGAATGTATTCTTTCACTTCGCCTAACGCCTCATGGCCAATGCGTATCAATTTATAATTTACTAGCTGTCCCGGCAAACTTTGTCTTGCCAAGCTGTGGTGGTTTGACAACTGTTGAGGTCATAACGTCACCACACTCTAGATTGGTTTCATTTTTATCGTGTTGATTTCCTTCCCAGCTCTCGAAAATCAGTACTTAATCAATTTTCTTACTTTTCTAGTTGATTTTCCTAACTTTTTGCACATATAAACACAGCCACCATGAATACGAATCGAACCGTGCATGAATCATGCTGGGCGGTTCATCCGTTCGTGAGTTTTGTTGCCTCAAAGGAGCTTCAAACTCATTTTTATATATATAGATAAATTAGCTTCCATATCATGTTCTTCTTCTTCTTCTGAATGGTTCTACGTTCTCACTGGAATTTGGCCTGCCTCTCTCCAACTTAGTGTTCTTTGAGCACTTCACCAGTTATTAATTGGAGGGCTTTCTTTGTCTGCCATTGTATGAATTTGTATGTGTGAGGCAAGCACAATGATAAATACACTATGCCCAGGGAGTCGAGAAAGTTTTCCCGATCGGAACGGGAATCGAATCCACCGTCTCCGGATTGGCGATCCATAGCCTTAACCACTAGGCTAACTGAAGACCCATTCCATATCATGTAAACCCAAATTAGCCCACCTGGCGGTGATGGCGCCTTTCTCGTACCTTTAAAAACCCATTTCAACAAAAACCAATTGACATGATGATGAATATGGCATTTTCATACGTTTAACAAAAATACATTTCATGGCGCCAGAAATCATATCGTTTATCTGGCTTTTGATGTTTGAGTCTATAACCTTAAGAAAAAGCCGCTATCTTCAATTTTGAGTCGCCATTTTGGACTTAAGTCCAGCATGTTGGATATTCTGATCATCATTTGTGGACTCCAGACTTCTTCCCCATACCAGATATACCCATATGGCATGGTTTCAGAGCCTAAAACTCCATTAAACAACCGCCACTTTAATTTGAAGCCGCCATCTTGGATTTAAAACCGCCATCTTGGATTTAAAACCGCCATCTTGGATATTCCGGTCACCATTTTTAGACTCTGGACCGGACATCTTCTTCATATGAAATATGTCCATATTTCATGATTTTTGAGCCTCTATTAAACAGCTACCATCTTAAATTTTGAGACGCCATCTTGAATATTCTGATCGCCATTTTTGGACTCCGGTCATCTTCCTCATACCAAAAATTATTTTGAATGGTTTGGGCCTAAGCCTCCATTAAACATCCGCCATCTTGAATTGCGAGCCGCCATATTGGATACTCTGGTCGCCATTTCTGGACTCGGGTCGTCTTCCTCATAGGAAATAGACCTATATTTCATGGTTTTTGGGCCCAAAACTCTATTAAACATCCGTCATCCTGAATTTGGAACCGCCATCTTGGATTTTGGGTCGCCATTTTGGATATTCTGGTCGCCATTGTTTAACTCCGAACATCCTCCCCATAATCAATATACCCATATTTCATGGACCACAACTTCATTAACCTTCATTCAGCCAACGTACATTTTCCACCTTCGGAAAAGCACAAAAATGGTCATAACTTTTTTGTTTTTCGATGGATTTTGATGAAATTTTCACAACTTCCCAAAAAACTCTTCAAGTTTTTGATGCCGGGGACATAGGTACCTGGTCCACATTGTTCCGGAGTTATTCCGGTTTGTCTTGGGGTACCAAAATTGGCCACACACTTTGCGCAGAGTATATCTCAAGATCCCGATGAGATAGAAGTATAGTGTCTTTGGCGAATTTGTTCAGCAGGTTAAGAACTAACTGGCAACGGCGACTTTGGTTCGTAATTCGGCCGCTAGGCGGCGCCAGTGTCAAAAATGTTCAAACCTCATATCTCAGAAACCTGATAAGATAGATAATGCTGTCTTCGGCAAAATTCTTCAGCAAGCTCAGAACTATCTGATAGTAAAGTCTTTGGTTTGGGATTTATCCGCTAGGTGGCGCCTTGTGTCTGAAAAATTCAATCACGTATAGTTTTCCCCGACTGGAGCGGGAATCGAACCCACACTCCGAGGCTTACGAGACACCTAAACGACTGACGCCGCTAACCGCTCGGCCACGAAACCCATCTTTTATTCGATAGGTTTCGTCTAATATTAAGAAAATACTTGTATGAACACCCTAATGAACAAGAAATATTCCATTTCCAGCATAGTTGCTCAGCAAGCTAAGAACCATTTGACAGGATAGTAGACGGTCGAGTACGGTGGACAAGAAGCAATACTCTAACACCGTCTTTGACCCCCTGTAGACAAGTTTTGTCACCCTACAATATTGCTTCTTTTGCTCCGTTTTTTCTTTCGGGAATGTCTCCGGGAATTTCTACAGGAACTCATCCGGGAATTTTTTCCAGAAATTTCTCCGGGAATTCCTCCAGGAATTTATCCAAGAATTCCACTGGGAATTCCCCAAGAACTTCCTCCAGCAATTTCTTTTGGAAATCTTTCGGGAATTCCTCTAGGAAATCCTCCAGGAATTTCTCCAGGGATTCCTCCGGAAATTTCCCCAGGATTTCCTCTAGGACTCCCATCAGGAGTCGGCAATTTCTGCAGAAATTCTCCGGAGAATTTTTCCAGGAATTCCTCCGGATTTTTTTTCCAAGATTTTCTCCGGAAATTTCACTAAGAATTTCCCCAAGAATTCGTCCATGAGTGCCTCCGGGAATTCCTCCACGAACTCCTCCAGGATTTTTTTCAAGAATTCCTGCAGGATGTTATTTAGGAATTTCTCCAAAAATTCCTCTAGGAATTTTTCCAGGAATATATCCGGGAATTTTCTAAGGAAACCTTTCGGTTTTTTTTTCAAGAAAATTCTCTGGGAATTTCTCCAGGAATCTCTTCCGGAAGTCTTCCGTGATTTTATTTTCGCACAAATCCCTCTGAGAATTTCTCCCAGAATTCCTCTAGGACTTCCTTTACGAATACCTCCGGGAAATCATCCTGTAATTGCTCCGGCAATTTCTCCAGGAAATCCTCCAGGAATTCTTTAGGGAATTTCTTCTGCAAATCTTCCCGAAAATCCTCCAGCAATTCCTCCGGGGACTCTTTTGAAATACCTCCGGGAATTTTTAAATGAAATCTTCGGGATTTTCTCTGGAAATCCTTTGGGAATTTCTCAAAGTATTCCACAGAGAATGCCTTTAGAATTTCGTCCAGGAATTCCTCGGGAAATTTCTCTAGGAATTCCTCCGGTAATTTCTTCAGCAATTCCTCTAGAAAACTCTTCAGGGAATCCTCCTTCCTGGTGGATTCCCCGACGGAAACTGCTGGACGAATCTCTGGAGGAATCCCCGGGAGAAATCATGGAGAAATATCCAAAAGAATTCCTAGAAATAATCCCGGAAAAAGTCCTGGAGAAATAACTGAAGGAATCACCGGAGAAATTGCTGATGGGAGGCGTTGAAGAATTCCCGGAGAAATTCCTAGAGGGAGTCGTAAAGAAATTCCTAGTGGAATTCCAGGAAAAATTTTGGAAGGATTTCCTGAAGAAATTCCTAGTGGAATTTCTGGAGAAATTCCAGGGAAAATTTCTAGAGACATCCGCGGAGGAATTTGCAGAGAAATTCCCGGCGAAATTCCTGGAGAAAACAAAGAAGGAATTCCTGGAGAAATTCCCAGAGGAATTCCTGGAGAAGTTCTCAGAGCGTTTTCTGAAAAAAGTCGCGGAAGGCTTCCTGAAGAAAGACTTCCTGGAGAAATTTTCAGTGGATTTTTTTTTTTTAAACGGAAGTGTTCCTGA
The DNA here is from genome assembly GCF_035046485.1 of Aedes albopictus. Lineage (NCBI taxonomy): Eukaryota > Metazoa > Arthropoda > Insecta > Diptera > Culicidae > Aedes > Aedes albopictus. Next base: position 331,057,166 of record NC_085138.1, read on the forward strand.
AGAAATTCCCGAAGGAATTTCTGGGGGAATTCCCGCAGGAATTCTTGGAAGAATTTTAGGAGGATTTCCCGGACAATTTCTTGAATAAATTTCCGAAGCAATTCCCGGAAACATTCTCGGAGATATTCCTAGAGGAACTCCTAGAAAAATTCTCGGAGAAATCCAGTCTGGAGAAATTCTTTAAGGAATTTCTGAGAAAAATCCCGGATTCATGGAGTAATTTCCGGAGGAACTCATCGAGTTATTCTTGATAAAATTCTCGGAGGAATTCCTGGAAAACTCCTGGAGAAATTCCCAGAAGGAGTTCCTGATGTGGGTCCTAGAGGACATCCTGGAATTTTTTTCAGAAGAATTCTCGAAGAAATTTCCAGAGGAATTCCTAGAGAAATTCCCGGGGAAATTCTTGGAAAAAACCCCGGAAGAGTTCCTGTAGAAATTCCCGGAGATATTCCCGGAACTAAACGGAGCAATATTGTGGGGTGACAAAATTTGTCTATAGGGGGTCAAAGATGGTGTAGCGAATAATCTAACGAATAAATCACGAATCAAAGACTTAACTATCAGACAGTTTTTAGCTTGCTGACGAACTTTGTTGAAGACGGCATCATTCTATCTTATCAGGATTCTGAGATATAGAAGTTTGAACATTTTTTACCCTGGCGCCACCTAGCGGACGATTCTCGAACCAAAGACGCTTTTGCCAGATAGTTCTTAGCCTGCTGATCAACTTTGCTGAAAACGGCATGCTTGTACCTCATTAGGGTTTGAATTCCTAGCGGATAAATTCCAAACCAAAGACTTTACTATCAGATAGTTCTGAGCTTGCTGAAGAATTTTGCCGAAGACAGCATTATCTATCTTATCAGGTTTCTGAGATATGAGGTTTGAAATTTTTTGACACTGGCGCCGCCTAGCGGCCGAATCACGAACCAATGTCGCCGTTGCCAGTTAGTTCTTAACCTGCTGAACAAATTCGCCGATTTCACTATACTTCTATCTCATCGAGATCTTGAGATATACTTTGCGCAAAGTATGTGGCCAATTTTGATATCCCAAGACAATCCGGAATAACTCCGTAACCATGTGGACCAGGCACCCACGTCCCCGGCATCAAAAACTAGAAAAGTTTTTCGGGAAGTTGTGAAAATTTCATCAAAATCCATCGAAAAACAAAAAAGTTATGACCATTTTTGTGCTTTTCCGAAGGTGGAGAATGTACGTTGGCTGGATCCAGGTTAAACATCCGTCATCTTGAATTTGGTACGGCCATCTTGGATTTTAACCGCCACTTTTGGATTCTGGATATCTTCCCCATTCCAAATATACCCAACCCATGTTTCATGGTTTTAGGGCTCAAAACTCCAATGAACATCAACCATCTTGAATTTGGGGCCGCCATCGTGGATCTTAGGCTGCCATCTTGGATATTCTGGTCGCTATTTTTGTACTCCGGACATCTTCCTTATACCAAATATACCCATATTGCATGACTTTGGGCTCCAAACTCCATTAAACAGCCGCTATCTTGAGTTTGGAGTCGCCATCTTGAATTTTGGGTCGACATCGTGGAATTTCTGGTCCACAGTGTTGATTTACGTACAAAATTTGTCAACTATGCTGAAGGCCACAAAAATCGGCGCAGTTTTATGTGTTGCATTATGGAGCTTGGTTCAGTTTTGTATACGGGCAGTTCTACCGGTGCTGGTCCGGATCACTGAAATGGCCATAACTTCGGAACGCCTTGACCGATTCGGACCTTTTTCATAGCAAACAATGCGGTAAAATACCGGTTCGAAGCGAGCTATAATCCAAAAAAAATCGGCCAATGGGAAGTGCCTTGAAAGTGAGTGATCTTTTTTGTACACAGACATACACACACACACACACACTCACACAACTCACGAACTGAGTTGATTGGTATATGTGACTTGACCCTCCGGGCCTTCTGTCGAAAGTTCGTTTTTCGAGTGAACATATAGCCTTTCAGTTCACTTTGGTGAACGAGAAAGGCAAAAATATGTTAAAAGATAATTTCCTTAAAATAATAAGATAGAAAAATTGTCTCTCGAATTCTATTTCCGTTTAGTCTACGCTATTTCGGGCCATCAGGCACAACCTGAATTTGAATCCCGGCACAGCTTCCACGTGACACTATGGTACATAGGAAGGATGGTCAAACATTATTAACATTGTTTATTCAAAAGTAGGTCAAATCCTTCGAAATCCAAATCAAATCATGTGTTCAAATTACGATTTAGCAGAAAGCGTTAAAATTGAGATGGATGTAGGTAGCTTTAGAATAACGACCAGAATGTTCAATATTTTCTGCGCACCAGATAATACGCCATCACACTATCTATAGTAGGCACTGGTGAATAGTTCTAAACCTAAGTAGGTCTTGACATAGACTAAGTGACAGACTATGACCATTACGTAATAAAGCCTTGAAAAGAGAACATCATAGTCTTGTTATTCCTACACTACCACAGTGCAACGGAGAAATCTTTCTCTGTGGTTGTGAGATACGGGCTGCAAAACGGTGAGTCGGAAATCAGAGCTTTGGCCCTCACAAGTTCCTACCTCATGCTTTCACGGGTCAAGCGATGACAAAGACTGTCACCTAAGAGTTGTATGCTTTGCTGATAGTGTAGCCTGGACTTCTGACTTCAGCTAGATTGAGGAGGTACGTCTCGAGAGTCTGTTCACCAAGGAAGTGCGACTCAAACAGTGTCTGTTCTGACATCCAGCGGCTGAGTATGAAATGCTCCTCCAATGGAAGCTATACCTAAGGTGGCAGCCCCACCACGGTGGATATGGGACCTTAGGCCAACAACTTACTGTTAGGTTTCCGAAACCTAAAAAACCGTTACTGACACCAAAAATGAAAGTTGTGAAATACGATGTTTCGTATGCAGAAAATTCACACACACATTTGATTCCATCCTCTCTAGACGAAGACAATTTGTTGTTTATATTTTACCGACGAGAAAAAAGTAATTTATTTGATTAATTGAGCAACTATTGCTGCATTCTGCTGCAATGAATTCCAGCTTTGAAGTGCCACAGAGCTTTTGTGGGGCGTTCATTGAAGCTCAGTTCCATAAGTGAATCTGGCGAAGTGAAATTTGAACGATGATGAAGAACAATTCTGCTAACTATTGCTTTGGTGCGATTGCCTTCGTCATACACAAAACGAGAAAAAATATGAAATCGTAAGTGGAGTAAAATTGAAACGTCAAATTTTGCGTAATTATTCGATTTTCAGTGCTTCCCCTACCCCGCTGTTGGGGAATTAAGCCATTGCTTCTAATAAATTAGCAAATATAAGCAAAGATAAGTTGGAATAACTTTAATGTCTGGCTATATTCCATCTGATATGCCGGGAATTAGCGCATATGACGAAGTAAATTTCTACCCTATAAAAATAACACTGTCGTGCATCACTAAACATAATCGAATGAGAGAAAAGTCATATTTCACATACAAAGCAGCCATCAAAAAACTGTAAGAACAGTTTGACCTGCTTCGAAATCTTCTGTCAGTCAACTGGGTCTATATCTATTGTCTCCCACCAATTTGCCAAATCAACAGTTACCATTATAATGCCTTCGTTTCCAACCTAAGTATTAATAAATGACTTAAACAGTTAATCTCGATTGTGTTTTTTACTTACGATAAATGCTTTTTTTTTCCCAACATTTCCTAGAACAAAACATTTGGTTTTTCAAAACTTAATTTAAGCATTGTAAGCTCACTTCAAAGCTAGCTAGTACACTAGGCATAGTTCATCCATCCCAGCCCACCTACCTAAACCTAAACATACGCCCCACGATTGCGGTTGTCCTTCCCCTGCAGCCTCTCGGCAAACTGTCTCCAGCTGATCACAGTCTTACCGGACCACAACCACACACTGGACGTGACTCCGACCAGCATCGAGCACACGTACTTCACCATGTAGATGTGGAAGATGGGCTTCTCCTCGTCCTGGGCCATCATCCCTGCCGAACCGTACTTTAGCGCTCCACTCCCTGCCATTGTCATCGTCGACATCGTCGCCGTCGTTGGGCACGGAATGGAGAACAGTTTGCACATCTGCCGGTTCCACTGGATCATCCAGTCGTCGAAGTTGTAGTACTCGTAGAACAAACAACCCAAATAGCCCAAGGCCGGCAGGATGAACAGCCCGCTGAAGAATCCGATCCGGAGCATCAGGCGTTCCAGCTTGTCGGTGCGGGTACCATCGTGCTTCATCACCGTTCGGATGCGGAAGAGGGAAATGAAGCCGGCCAGCAGGAACAGCGCCCCGACCGAGAGGTAGATACAGAGCGGTATCAGCAGAAACACCCCCAACGAGTGCGTGTCCAGCTGACCGACGAAGCACACTCCGGATAGGACGTCACCTGTGGAGGGGGAGGGAGGAGAAGAAAAAACAAAAAGGTAAGATAAAGGTTAACACAATTACTCATTCACCCAGCCCCCATTTGCGACCCGCCAAGTAAAGGTGATAGCGCTTAAAGGTATTTTGTGAGGGGGAAAAGGTTGTCTTGACAACAGTAAAAATGATGTCGAGAATAACCCTAATCAAATGTTTTGTGTACAATGATATATAGTGTCCTTTACTGGCATTTATAAGATTTGCTGGCATGTCTGAAACATACTGGAAAAACTTGTAATTAGAAGGCATGAAATGTTTCTAATCGACAAATTGAAAGATGGCATTTGTTGTGGGAGTCTTTCGAATCTAAAAAGCAAACCTCAGATTTGTTTGCGGTATTGTTAAGATCAGCAATCAAATTTTACTTTTAGTTCACCAATAGTGTTTGCCTAGAGTTAAGTACAATTTAGTTTAGTATTCGTTATTTTTATAATTAACCCTAAAAGGGATACCTTCGTTGCCTCAGTTTCGTCACCTCGCTGAGTGTGTTCCATCAAAGACGAGCTCTGAAAGGCGCCTGGGGTCCAATGGACCCCAGGTATCCCTTTTAGGGTTAAGTAGTTCATAAGTGCATGTCATACTTCTACGTACTATTACATTTAGGAAGAAACCAACTAGGCGTAAGAATTATCGGTAAACTCAACTTCAACTTATAAATTTTCGCAGTTTCAACAATTTCAATGCACAATGCTTAACATAGAGTTTCGTATTTGCTTGATCATTTTTTTTTTTTTTGTTTCGTTTCTCTTATTCCCTGGTGACCCTTCCACCGGCCACAGCTGTGATCAGCCCTGAACGACCACAGTTGAGCTGTGACGAGGGGTCTCGTCGCGACAGCATTTGTGAACAAAAAAAAAATCACAATCTGGTGAGATTCGAACCCTCGACTACGTATTCGGTAGACCGACGCTTTTACCAACTAAGCCACAGAACATGTAACGATTCTGCGGAAAAGAAAGCCAAACTGACTCCCGTAGCCATACCATGAATAATCCTTTTTTTCACAAGGTGTAGTGAATACGAAGTCGAATGCGATTTTTTCATATATGTTATCTCTCAATTTGTCAATCACCAACATTTCGTGCCTTCCAATTACAAGTTTTTCCAGTCATATGATTTGCTCAAAAGGTTTTTTTAATGAAAGCTTCTACCTATATCATTATATTTTTCACGTCGGCTGCTTTGCAGGTAATCAAAAATCGGGTGCATGCTTAAACTGTGACGTATTTCGAATTCAACTGGAAGGTCGTCTTTATTGTCTCGTACTTTACTGCTTTTTAGTTTTATGTAAGCATGACCATGAGCATAGATAACCGTACAACTCGTAGGTGGTATTCCGTGGTTAACAAGAGAATCGAATTTGCACAAGGAATCAATAAATAGGGCTTGGAACTAGCTTGTCGTTCTCAATGTGAAGGTACAGTTCGAGAACTTTCAACATTATACATACATTTATTTGTTCAACATCACATTTAGGACAAGACATAATCAACAATAGTACGCCACAATACTCGGTTTGTGGCTGCCGCTCTTCATCCTCGGTCGCGCCCAAAGCTCGCCCTGGTCCGCCCATCGTGCTCTCTGCGCTCCACGCCTTCTTGTGCCAACCGGATCAGTTGCAAACACCAGCTTTGCAGGGTTGTTGTCCGGCATTCTTGCAACATGCCCTGCCCACCGTATCCTTCCGGCTTTGGTCACCTTCTGGATGCTGGGTTCGCCGTAAAGTGCAGCGAGCTCGTGGTTCATTCTTCTCCGCCACACACCGTTCTCCTGCACACCGCCGAAGATCGTTCTTAGTACGCGTCGCTCGAAAACTCCGAGTGCTTGCAGGTCCTCCTCGAGCATGGTCTCGTGCCCGTAGAGGACGACCGATCTTATTAGCGTTTTGTACATGGTGCGTGGGTGAATCTTTTTCGACCGCAGTTTCTTTTGGAGCCCGTAGTAGGCGACTTCCGCTGATGATGCGCCTCCGAATTTCACGGCTCACGTTGTTGTCAGCCGTCAGTAAGGATCCAAGGTAGACGAATTCCTCCACCACCTCAAATGTATCCCCGTCTATCGTAACATTACAACCCATACGGATCTGGTCGTGTTAGGTTCCGCCTACCAGCATGTACTGTATTTTTGAGGCATTAACCGCCAGTCCGACCTTTGCTGCTTCGCGTTTCAGGTGGGTGTACAGCTCTGCCACCGTTCAAAATGTTCTGGCGATAATGTCCATGTCGTCGCATAGCACACAAATTAACCGGATATTGTGAAAATTGTTCCCCGGCTGTTGGGCCCGGCTCGTCGCATCACACCTTTCAGAGCGTTGTTGAAAAGAAGACATGAGAGTCCGTCACCATGTTGCAGTCCCCGGCGAGATTCGAATGAACTGGATAGTTCACCCAAAACCCTTACGCAGTTTTGCACACCGTCCATCGTTGCTTTAATCAGTCTAGTCAGCTTCCCAGGAAAGCTGTTTTCGTCCATGATTCTCCATAGCTCTGCGCGGTCGATACTGGCGTATGCCGCTTTAAAGTCGATGAACAGGTGATGCGTTGGGACCTGGTATTCACGGCATTTCTGGAGGATTTGCCGTACGGTAAAGATCTGGTCCGTTGTCGATCGGCCGTCGATGAAGCCAGCTTGATAACTTCCCACGAACTCATTCGTTTTAGGTGACAGACGACGGAAGATGATCTGGGATAGCACTTTGTAGCAGAGACGCATTTTGAACGCTCATGTTCTGTGAGTGTGCCGAAAATGTTCCCATATTGCTCTCAAGAGCGTGTTCATACTTTTGAACAAAATCTAGGTAACTAGATTGCTCACGCAACGGTGTTCAAACTTGACAGGTCAGACTTATGGCCAGATAATTCGTATACCGTCTGCCGTCCAATCTCTATTGAATCGATGAGTGCCTAGTCGAACCACCATGGTCCTGCTAAATAATATTTACTTAAAGACATCAATTTAACCTATTTCCCACTGCATTTCGTTATTTTTTAACCAGTTCAGCGAATTTTGCGATGCAGGTAAATTTCTTTGAGTTGGATGTTGGATTGTTGGGTGTACGATGGATTGTAGGTCCCCCCATTACACCGAGTCAGCAACGGACCAAGCCCCGGAAATGGATTTCTGTCCAACGTTGTCGTGGCTCAGATAGTAAGAAGCATTTCCAGCTCGGGAACTGGTTGGGATTCTACCAAGGGTTTTACCCAGTATAATAAGCCTTATGTGTTCAGAAGTGTACGGAAACCTCTAATAAGAGATCAAACCTGACTGCATCTTATCGTGAGCTGATAATTTCGTAAGTTCTGCATATAATTCGTATGCAACGATGTCACGAATACCTTGTGAAAACCGACCGACTCTCCCTTCTCAGTGGTACGACGATGACCGAGTGACAACAAAAATCGCTGTTGCTATTAGCTACACAGTGCACTGAGTTCAAACGCTTTGCATTGTTTGAACTTGAACACGGCACGCGTGAGCAAAGCTTTTGAACAGAACATGAACAGAACACGTTCAAATGCATCTCTACAGTGTAGGCAGCATTCAAAATAGTGATCGCCCTGAAGTTCTCACATTCCAAATGGTCGCCTTTCTTGCGAATGGGGCAGATTACCCCTTCCTTCCATGTTCAAATCCAAGAGAAGTTAAATTACCCTGTAATATTAACCCAGTGGAAATCCTAATAACCAATCTCAAATACCCATTTTTTGCTATTATGTCCCATTAATCCTTGGCACGTTATTCCCGACAGAAAAGGAAACGGGGCATTGTAGGCGTCGGAGATCACATGAGACCCCATAACGACGTAGTCTCGTCCAGCCCTTTGTGAGAAGCCCAAACCGTCCTCTAGCCACATACACAGTCTTGAAGAAACCGAATTCTCATCCGATCGGAGGACAAGCAGGTGCAGCGATTTTTCTTCAGGGCTAACAGTGACGAAGCTCCGCAGGTATACGTTATGATCGTAGCGACACTCGGCTCAACGTGCTCAGCTAGTTCCGATCAGTTTGTGAAAAACTGGAAAGCTGAACAGTATTCGGAGCAGTACCCAGAAGCGGCCGTAGCGATAGTCTAGCGTCACTATGTACGTCGACGACTATTGTGGACATTGTGGAAGAAGCGATGCAGCAAGCTAGTGAGGTGAAATGCGATCACACCCGTGGTGACTTTCACATCAGGAATTAGGTTTCGAATTCGGACGCGGTCCTGGAGGAACTAGGAGAGCGAAGCAGGGAAACAGCAGTTCATTTCAGCCTGAACAAGAGCACGGAGTACGAACGGGTGCTGATGGAATACACCTCCACGTCAAAACCAGAGTATTCGAGAGTCCTTCGAGAAGAATTACGCCCGACTGAACGAATCGGGCTCAGTATCGTGATAGCGTAGTTCAACCCTATGGGATTCCTGGCGCCAGTAACAATACAAGGATCTTTGGTGAACAGGATGTCAGTGGAACGAAGTTGTCAATGCATATATTTGCAGACGCGAGTGAGACGGCGTGCGAATGCGTAGCATATTTCCGAGCCGTTGTACGAGGAGAGGTGATGTGCACGCTTGTGACCAGTCGAGCAAAGGTGGCGTCGTTGAAGCAGCTGTCGATTCCGCGACTTAAACTGGACGAGACTTACCGACAGGCGATGGGTGCCCACGAAGTTGAGCGTAGCTGATCAGCTGACAAAGTGGGCAAGAATCCGGATATATACCAATGCAGCCTTTGGATGAGAGAACAGTGGTTCCTGTACGAGAGCGAGGAAGATTGGCCGAGAAAGAGTATGCCACCGGCGAACACTACGGAGGGGCTGGGTGCACCTACTGCTGCACGATGTGAAGGTTAATGTTGAGACAAAAGGATAACGAGAATGCGGAGTGGTGTCTCTTAAAAGTAGCTCAATCATTGAGCTGAAGGTGCTATTGAGAAACAAGGGTCGCCCAGTCAGTCAGTGGATTTTCGTCGAGAAAGGATGCAAAGTGCATTGTTGTCGTCCTGAAGTTCCAAGGATGGCGGCGCTGCCAGTGCAGCGACTAACACCGTATTTACGGCAGGGGACTGTTGTGGTCTTCTTGTTTTCTTACCCAGCATTAAAATTATGCTGCTGTGTTAAAAGATAGGTTGTCAGCTTGAGCCGTACGCTTGAGCCGCTGTTATGCTGGCTACGAAAACATTGCATTGGAGGGATAGTGATGCCAATTCCTTGATTTACGGCCGCTCAACTTGTGTGGTATATATCTGACAGTAAGCATCTCTCAGTGTGTTTAGAGTCTTATCCCCCAATATGTCAACAGACAACTGATAACGCACGCACATTCCCCACCCGGGGTAATGCCCACGCTATCGAGTGACAGCTGCTGACGACATCACAGCAGGCCACGACTCTTCCACTTTCTTTGGTCAGCGTTCGACCACGTCGGACGTGCAGTGTATCGGGTCGCTGCGCTGGGCGATTCTCATCGAGAACCATCAGCTAAATTCCCACAATGGCAATCCTGCCAGGCTTTATTGCGATTTTTTTGCAATAAACTCAAATATAGGTGAGAATCGCTCAGCCAGTTAAGTGAAATGAAAAGTGAAAATGATTGAAAAATGCTGTATTGTGGTGAAGCGGCAGGTATGAGCTTCTTTTTTTTTCGTTCAAAATGTGCGAAGGAGTGTCACGTCGTTCACCGAGTAGAAGTTTTGGATTGAAAAATATAGAAAAACGCGTCCCGAGGACCGTCCGAATTACCTGATTTTCCAGTATGCCATGCTAGGAGACGTGTCTCGAAGACCGTCGGATAGGTTATGTTCGATTTTCGGAATCGGAAGACGCACCTCGAAGGCCGTCGAGAAATGCAAAGCAAAGGGACGCGCCTCGAAGGCCGTCGAGAAATGCGAAAAAGTGGCGCGCCTCGAAGGCCGCCGAGCAATGCAAAAAAGGGGCGCGCTTCGAAGGCCGTCGAGAAATGCGAAAAGGGGCGCGCCTGGAAGGCCGCCGAGAAATGCGAAAAAGTGGCGCGCCTCGAAGGCCGTCGAGAAATGCAAGAATGGACGCGCCTAGAAGGCCGTCGAGAAATAAATAAGAATGACGCGCCTCAAAGGCCGTCGAGAAATTCGCAAGAGGATCGAGGAAAGAGAAAGAAGAGCGTATCTTGAAGGCCGTCGAATTGATTTTGAACTTCAAAATAGTGATGAGGAACGTGTCTCGAAGAACGTCGTATTTTAAAAGCATGGTTTTGAAGAAGCGGAAGTTGACCTGCATGGTAACACGCGCGGTTCATCTGGAGATGGCATTTGGACTGACGACGCAGTCGTGTTTGATGGCGATACCCCGTTTCAATGGCCGCCATGACTGGCCGGTCACGTTCTTCTCGGACAACGAGACAACGGGACTGTGCCGACCAATGACAAATGCGACGACGATGTGGACGTTCAGCCCTCCGGGTGGCGTCTGGGAGCGATTGGTTCATTCGGTTAAGGTGGCACTCACAGCGCTTGATGACGGAAGAAAGTTAACGGACGAGATTCTGCAGACGGTGATCATTGAGGCAGAGGACATTATCAACTCCCGTCCGCTGACATACATATCGCAGTAGTTTGATGAAGTAGAAGGGCTTACTCTGAACCACTTTCTGATCTCCGAACCAGCCGTGTGTTACGCGGTTACCTCCCCAACTGGCGGAGGCCCTTCGAGACACCTTCCATCGTTTGCAATAGTTAGCCAGCGTGATGTGGGGATCATTTAACTACGTGTTCAAGGCCAGCGATTTTGCGGCAGCGAAGAAAAAACAATCCGGCTCCAAAGGGTCAAGGATTACGTGCTTCGTTGAACCAGAGGACGAAATGCTTTGGCGAATCGAGGCCGTTGCGAGTCGGAGAGGCAGTCTACGACACGTGATCGAAGGTGCCAACCGGAAGTGCTGGGTCCGTGGGGTAGTAGAGGAAGTCATCGCGTCCAGTGATGGAAGAATCCGTCAAGCGTGGGTGCTTGCGTGGGTGCGTACCAGCACTGGAAGGTACAAACGTGCGGCAGTGAAGCCGACCAGAATGGAAATTGACTGTGGTAAGGGAGCGTCCAAAAATTACGTCACATAAAAATTGCCCATTTGCAATCCCTTCATCACTCCTATGTCACATTTTTTGTATTAGACCTCTGACATTTTTATACAGGTTGTCACACTTTACTGAACCCCCTCCCCCCTAAAAGCGTGACGTAAGGGCCTGTCCATAAACTACGTAGACCCGAAGGGGGGAGAGGGAATCTGTCCAAAGTCTACGGTTCAAACAAATTTCAAAAATTCTGTTGAACGAAAGTCTGAGGTGGTGTGTGATGATCAAAAATGAGGTGTCAGAGTGACAGAAGAGATGACAGTATTGAAAGGAAGACGAATAGTCGTCAAAGGAGAGTGGAAAAGAAAACATAAACAAAAGTAGAGGAATTGGGTGTATTGAATGTAAAAATAAAATTGATAACAGATATCGACGCATGACGAGGGTGAGACTCTACACAGTGGTCCTAATCTATGTATTATGAAGACAAAATTCGTAAGTTAACTTACATCAAATAACAAATCGATATAGACTCAAACACAAATGTTACAGCTTATTAGGTAACAATGTTGTCTGTAAACCCTACCTAGTGGCGTCAGTCGTCTAGGCGTTTCGTAAGCCTCGGAGTGTGGGTTCGATTCCCACTCCAGCTGGGGAAAACTTTTCGTCAAAACGTAAAACTCTCCATTGAGCCACTACTGGGTGTTACGTGTGTTGTCCGTTGTCTCGTGTTAGTAATGTTCAGTCTGTGCCACGGTAGTGTAGTGTCTACACCGAAGTAAGATGAAAAGCAGAGTTTTAAGAAGGGTTTTTCATTTTGAAAAATTGACCTTACCAAAATATTGTTTGAATTAAAAACTAGGTGTCGTGCCATTCCAATTGTATATAGTCAATAGATAACAAAGTGCACATCTCTTCGTTTTTTTTTTATCCATTGCAGATATTCTGACTCGAGAAAGAAGCTATTTGAGCTTTGAGGTTTCTTTGCTCTGCTCAGTGCATCTTATGGGAGTATTGAATGGGCCGTCTACTCATCGTCACATCACCCCTTGGTCATCGTCGTCGTCGTTGGTTGTCGGTTCCGCGATAGGTATGAGAATCATAATTAAATTATTGAAGAATTTCCGTTATGCATGCACTTTCCTGCTCATCGGCACAAGGCAGAATAAAGCGCATCTCTTGTCTTGTACCTATTTCATTACGATGATGGGGCGCTCCCCCATTGCACCACCAGCACAGCACTGACTGACTATGACGACGATGCTCATTTCCTTTTAAGGTTAAGATTGAAATCTAGTCATGTTCCGCGGAGTTGTGCGGATGTTTCGCCCGCTTCCAGCGCTTGACTCTGTGTACATTGGGAGTGTGGAGTGGAAGCTCCGGAAGAAGGAGGTGTTCTTAGATGGCAAAAAACGTGAGAGGAAAAAGGGGAGCGCTTCCATGCATCATTTGTGACGTTACATGCCAGTTGGAATAAGATCTGTATATAGCTTTCAACACTTGAATTTATATTTGGAAAGTATTGATAAACACACAAATAAGACTGTGTGCTTTGGTGAGATTCGAACTTGGGAACAATCGTACTGGTAGAACACCTTTTTTAACCTTTCCTTGAAGAACAACGCTGTCAACAGTGTTGCTGCAAATACATAGAAAATTGATTTGGGCATATTAATCCAGCAGAATTCAACCTCCCTCCACTGCTCACTAAACCACCAAGAAAACCAAATACAAACCCTCTTGAAGGTGGGTAGGTAAATGTAAGACGATGATGGCACGCTTTGCTATTAATGGTAGCTACATTAAAAGGGTGCACACGACGACGACGACGACGCACCACGTAGGCAATGCCAGTCAGTGGAGGTAACAACATTACGGGTAAAAGAGGGAGCGTGCTCAGAATGTTCAGTACATATGTAATGTAGGCCTCGAGCTGCGTAGGTCTTCTATATAGAAAGAATGAGTCCCTGGGCGGTGGTTGGGCCTATGACAGGTGTTGACGACGTGTTACAAGGGCATTATGATCCATGGGAAAATTTATGCGCGAAGTGGTTTCGATGGTATCGTGTGTCCGTTAATTAAGAATAACGACAAACCATGTTTAGATATTTTTAGTGGACGTAGTGGTACATACATTACGTTAGGCATAATTTAAATGTCACGATTAGTTCTCTAAGATCATATCTTCCAATTTCCGAATAGAAATGAAATTTCGATGTTTGCATTGTATCGAATCGTAAAAATCAATTGCTAATCCTTGTGTATAAAAGAATTTTATTTGATGTTACAAAACCAGGCATTCTAATGGAGCTCAGTATTATACCAGACAAACACAAATTGCATTGTTTTTGCATCAGATCGTAGATAAACATGGTAATGCATCGGAAAAGCCGATTGATGTAGGGAAGTTCGTTGCCACAGCGCAACGATGATATTTTTTTACGATCCAGCACAATAAAACGGTTTGTAAAATAATTCCACAATTGCAGATCTACGTTCGCATCAAACGCGCCAAGCCGGATATTTTTACTGCACCTCATAAAATCAGTAGAGATACTAATTCCGATCTCACCATGAATCGTCATAACCCCATACGTTACAAATGGTCGAGTCCAAAATCATCTGCAGTAATCGAAATGGCAAGGTTTCTCCCATTTCTCTAATGGCATTCATAAAAGTTAACTGTCTCTCCATATGCAATGGCTGCCGCCACTACATACATCCATATTGGTTGCTCCATTGACCATCGAAATGGTTTGATCCCGTTCTGTTCCCGCATGGGTACCTACTGGATAGCCCCCGGCATCATCGTTTCAACTTTATTACATACAAATGGGATTTTCCCCCCTGTTGCTTCCCTTGTCCTACCAACGCAGCACCCAGCGAACATAATCATCGTATGTGCTTGCCCATACCCATGACCATTTTTTATTCCGGTTCAAGTGTGCTCAGTGCGCGGTCGGTGCTTCACATGATCGTTCCAGCCCAAATCCTATGAGAATCCCCACGGTGTGATGCCTAAGATCGTTTCCACATACCACCGTGAAAGATTTGCCAGCGAAAACATGCTCAAGTGTGAGACGAAAAGAAAAGCCCCACAAGAGAATAGAACGATCAAAATGTCTAACACTCTTCCGTTCTGCGCCCAGAGAACCCCCAATTCTTCGCGCATTCCACGTCACGCCCTGCCCTGCCTGGGGCGGCTGGAGAACGCGAACATGGACCGACCGACGACGACGACGACGACCATGACAAGCTGAAAATTGAGTGATGTGGTATCAATTTCCAGCGCACCGCGATCTCCCATGCTGTGCGGTGGTGCTGGTGGTGGAGTCCATACTCACGCCCGCTGAGAAATCCACTTGTCCAAAACAATCAAAAGCGCCCATGGGAATTAGCGATCTGAATTAGGGGGCGAAAGAGCACATAATCTACTATAGCTAGGCTAGGTAGGTGATGGAATGGCCGTGGCCGCGATTCGAGGTCACCGACCTGATCGAGTAGATTGAACCATTTGTTCTTGCCGACAGCGGGGGGTTGGCATCACAGAATCTAGTGACGACGTTCTATTTTAGAACGGACCAAGCTGATTTGCATACTTGTACTTGGTTCTTAGAAAGATGATTGATATGATGGATGATGAGAACTGTTCTATGGATTGATTGTTGGGTGCTAGTTTATACAGGAGAACACAACATGCATGTATAGCGTCAATGAAATGAAAACGAGTTTCCCCTAAAATCTAAGTCATCACTAGACTGTGACCTTGTCTATGACACACAACTCGTGACTTTCAACCGAATTTGTCCGTGAACAACAAGCATCCAACGGGTCCAAAGTGCGCGGCCTTCAGTAGAGCCGTAGCGGTCAAATCACAGTGTAGACAACGCAGCTGAACCTGAAACACTGTGATGCAGCTCAGTAACCAGGCATATGGCGATATGGACGACGGTAAATGCCCTGTCCAGGATTTGGTGTCTACTACCTATGAGGGCTTCGCTGTTGCCAAAGTAAACTGGGTCTTCTTTTAAAGCTGTTATGCTCCTCCGCGATGCTGGACTGTATGACGACCGTGCTGTCAGGGCGAATACCGATGGTAACACTGGGTAACTTCAATGCCTGCGCCGCGGAATGGGGTAGCCGTTTTACGAACCAGCGGGGTCAGATCCTGCTAGGGGGTAGCATGGATTACAGTCCTGGGGTCTGACGAACCTCCCCGCTTGGGAGTCAGCCACGTAGTCGTCGGCTAAGAATAGGATTACTAGACCCAAATCAAGGTGACCCGTGCTGAAGAATGAGTAATCGAGAGGGTATAAAAATGCTAATCGTTAGCGGAGCCCGTGGAATACCTGCACCTGGGCATCACCCCCCACAGTATTTCGTCCCTTACCGCGTTAATGCAGGGCTCTGGCGTGGTGGACCTCTATTTCCGTGAAACTCGTGGGATTAACTATGAAGACAAATCAATTAGGAGGTAGTGATAGTGGCGTGGCTAACCCCTTCGCAACAAGTGGGTTGGCGAGGTCTTCGAGCGAGGAGGCAGGAGCAGGAAGCTACGCATGCAGCTCCAGCGTGGGAGCTCCGATTCATTCCCCGGCTCTAGCATATTGGTGGAGGGAGATATTGGACGGAGCCTGGTTGATCAAGACCATCAACCGATGTCCGCGATGGAGGTGGCTGAGCAGCAACTTGCCAAGATCATCGACTTTGCGTCCACGAAGTCCAACATGAGTAAGGACCTGAAAACGGTCCTGTTGCGACTTCGTAAGTAGATGGACGATGCCAAACAGGATCACGTGAGAACCGTGAAGACTGCAACAGCTGCGGAAATGGTGAAAATTAAGATTACGAAGTCTACCCAGACAGAGGCCTTCGCTTTCACAAGAAGTCCTAAAGGTGTGGCGAATGCGACTACTTGTGATAATCATTCGCAGAAGCGGGTGAGGCAGCTTTCAAGTAGGGAGCTCACTGGCGGTACCCGCAAGCCTAGGAGAATACTAACCCCGAAGGTCAGCAGTAATGCCGGTAAAGCGGACCCCCGCCAGGCGTCCCGGAAAGCTGGGAAGGGTGGGCCTGAAAAGGCGGGCCCGTCCCGGATGGAAGGGAACAGGGGGTTGCGACCGTTGATACGCCCTCAGAAACCACAGAATAGGTTGAACCAAGGGGAGAACCTCCCCTTGGAGAAAGTCGAGCTAAAGAGGAAGAAGACAAACCGCAGGTCGAGGGGAACAGGGACCAGTAGACGAGGTCACCGAAGCGGAAAAGTTCGTCATGGTACTGCGGCAACAGTGCGACGTGCAGGTGGCCACCGCAGCCGTTCGGCCACGGAAGGGGCCGGCAGGGACACAGGTAGCCTTGGTTGTGCTACCTGTGGGAGACGTAAATAAAGTCCGTTAAAGCAGGGAGAATCAAAGTAGGCTGGTGCGTATCTCATCTGACCTTCCACGAGCCACCGGAGGTTTTCTTAAGGTGTCTGGAACCAGGACACAAGTTATAGGACTGCAAAGGCTCTGACAGGAGCAAACTGTGTAGGAGATGTCGTGCCGAATGCCATAAGGCATAAGGCTGTACGTGTCCACCCATTTGTCCGATTTGTTCCGGGAAATCCGTGAACAATCGTCAACATAACGGAACCATACGCGAGTATCCATCGGCAACGACAATTGGGTCGCGGATCGGTCCAGAAAAATGGCGACGATATGGACGACGGGTAAATACCCCGTCCAGGAGTTGGTGTCTATTACCTATGAGGGCTTCGTGGTAGCCAAAGTAAACGTGGTCTTCTTCTGCTGCTGTTATGTGTCTTTGCAGTGATCGATCGAGCAATTCACGCAGATGCTGGACTGTATGACGACCGTACTGGTCGGAGGTAATAGCGGGTGACTTCAATGCCTGTGCCGTGGAATTAGGAAGCCGTTTTACGAACCAGTGCGGTCAGCTCCTGCTAGAGACATTGGTCATGCTAGATATCGAAGAGTTGGAACGAAGCGGAGTCGAACATTGACGTTAATTTTTGTAGTCCTGGCCTAACAAGTAGTTCGATGACTACACTTACAGCGATCACCTTGCGGTTCGCTACAGTATCGACTTCAGCAACAGCAGGCTGCGGGTTGAGGAAGAGGCAGCTAGGCCAAGAAAAAGCCCTCGTACATCATACCTAGACGATGAAATATTTAGGGAAGCGTTTCGCCGCGAGCGAAAACTACTTGGTAATCTTCTAGCGGTCTCTCGTTTGCGATGCGACTAGGCAAGTCACCGACTTGCTGGTGGACTGGCGGACCTGCACCGTGTCTGCCTGCGGTCTCTGTCAGAGTGCCAATACCCTGCCAAAGGCAGGGGAACCACTCGGAGACCAGTCGGCATATAGACCAATATGCTTAATCGACACGGCGAAGAAGGTTCTCGAAAGGATCATTCTCCACAGAATGTTGAGGCACACTGAATGGTCTCTCGAGCAACCAATTCGGCTTCCTGAAGGGGAGGCCGACCGTTGACGCTATCCTGTCGGTTACAAAGACAGCCGAGATAGCGTTCCAGCGTAAGAGGAGAGAAATTCGCTACTGTGCAGTAGTGACTCTGGATGTTAGGAACGCGTTCAATAGCACCAGTTAGCCGGCTATTGCCGATGGGCTGCTGTGTCTGAGGATACCCGGGTACCTGTACAAGATTTTCGGAAATTACTTCCAGAATCAAGAACTAGTTCACGACACAGATGTGAGTCGCAAGAGCTTTCACATAACCCAGGCAGTTCCACAAGGTTCCATCCTGAGTCCGGCGTTATGGAATGTCATGTACGACGAGTTGTTGAGTTTGAAGTTTTCGGTGGGGTGGAAATCTGGTTATTGGGGAAACGGCGGAACACGATTTGTTCGTCTGCCCGCGTTTTCGCCCAATGTTTGCCCACATGCGGGGAGGACACAACTCAGTACAATCTTGCCCAAAGGATATGTAGGGATGAGTTTGGCTGAAATGCCGTCTCAACGGCTATAACCAACATCGTCTTGGAGCTACGGAGGAGGTGGCGCGTGGACTTGAAGAATGGCTAGTGCAGACGCTATACAAGATGTGGAACCCTAGGACCTAGGAGTCGGCTACGTAGGTCATAACGATAACGGTGCATTGCGGTCGAAATTGACCTTTGCAGCGATTAAGTGGTCGCGGGAAGAACATCCTGGCAGTATTGCTGTCGTGGCGTCGGTCTACTGGGTTGGATTCGAGCCCGTGGTTGGAAATGGATCCTCGGCAAGGTCGGGGCAGGTGGAGGCCTCATGTCGGCCCGTCCTTCTGTGTGCTGGCTGATAGGGCCTTACTTGCGATAAGGTCACATCGCTGTGCACGTAGTGTCAGTTCTTGATACTTGCTGTGCAAATTGAAGCAGGCGTGGTGTTGACCCTGCCTGCCTTCCGAGGACAAAGGGAGTGGTAAGGGTCACACCGGGGAAACTTTGGTGGAATCCTCAAAGCGAGTCACCGATGTTCGTTGCTGCAGGCTACGCAGCTAACCTTGAGGGTGCGATGTGCACTAGACTCTCTCCGAAGCAATGTCTTTTTGGTGGTTCCAGAGGGACGAAGGGTTAGGCGGCAATGGGGATGTATTTTTTTTTTTATAGAATGAGGAAACCTGTTGGTTAGCAACACCGTAGGAAAACCACATTCTGCACTACCTGGCCTTGCTCCGCGGCACGCCCGTTAGGGATTACTTCGTAGAGGAGGGGGGGACTGTGCTTTCGCACTCTCGCTATCATCTGTCAGCCATCACATACGGCGTATCTCTAGGGGGCCAACTCGACTAACTGTTGGTCGGCCCGCCATTTCCTCTGGAGGTGGAGCACGATTGTGGATACCGTGGTCCACACGGCATTCCACTCGTCCACCCCCGTACACATCCTCTCTATAATGTTATCGGGAGTAGTATCCCTGTCGGCTGTTCGGGTCCGTATGAAGTTGATCATCAATATTAACTTCTTTTCCCGATCAGCCTAGATAGCTGTGTAGTGTCGGTAGCGGTTGTCTTAATTGGCTAAGAATAACACTACGGACCACCTGTTCCGGGGGTAAAAGTCCACTAAACAGGGAACCCCAATCCAAGGTGTCAGGCGACCCGTGCTGAGGGATGGATGGTTGAGGGGGTTTAAAATATGCTCGATCTTTAACGGAGCCCGTAACGTAGGTAGATCGCCTTTATGTGTTGCGTTACGGTCCAAGATCTACCAAACCGAACCCTAGTGACATCCGGTTTGTCAAGTTGGGGTAATGTGTTTTGGTAATAAGGATTCATGGTACAAAGTCCTTGTTACTGGTGCACGGTGTGCTGAAACACGATTATTATCGAAGTTGCATGAACCTAAAATATTTTTTCGTTATAAGTTAGCCTTAAGCGTGTAGAAAAATATTCTGGGGGGTAGAAAATCTTTCATCGGGGAAAATTGAAATAAAATGGATTTTAGTATTCTACCATTTTTTCCATATAAAGCAAGTGTTACGCAAAAACAGTTAAATCAAACTCCACTTTGAAAGACACCTTTCCAATAATTAATTTGAACATCCATAGAGTGTAACAAATGTAGAACATTTTACAATGAATTATAAGTTGTTTAAGACGTTCGTTCTATGTGACCAGCCCACTAGAGTCTGCCAAATTTTATATATCAGAATAGCACATAAATTCAATGCCCTCTATGTGAAGGTTCTGCCTCTTATCTTTTGTTGAATTTTACTCATAACAAACTCTGACAATGACAATACATCGTCCGAAAGCATAGACGTGACTTGTGAATTTTCAGTCATTACCCGTAGTTCCTGTCGATGCCAATGGCCCAACTTCCCTTCTAAATGGCAACGTTAGGTTTTTTCTGATGAAACTTATAATAATATTTGATTCTGAGTCAACGATACCAGAAGCCTAACCAGCATCAATGTTCTTTTATGTGTTGTGATGTGAATTATATTAATATATACCTAGTTTTGTGTGGCAACCCTAAAAAGAGAACATAAAATTTTAGTAATAAAATTAAATTATTGTGTGCCCTGAAATTGCCTGTAATTATCCTTGTCATTTGCGCGTCCTTGTTTTATTTTTATTTATTTCTTCATTGCAACTTCAAAACATGAAATTATTTTCTGTAATTGTGTTTAAATTTAAATGATTAAATTTATGTTTGACCTGTTATTATCTTTCAATTGTTGCAATCAGACATTTCTGCCACCTTCGATAAAATGGGTCATAAAATCACACTGGTCAAATTCGATAAACTGGGTATGAAAAAGGAGTACTCATTTGGCTTCAATTCCATCCAACCAGACGCAGTATGTCTGTGAAAATTGGTGACGTCTCTTCACCGTTCACAGCATGGTCCAGCGTTCTGAAAGGCAGTCATCTTGGATCGTTTCTTCCCCAGCTGTATATGAATGACGTTAACGTTAACCTTAAATGCATGAAACTTCCACGTCCTGCAGTTGTATTTCACGATAAATGAGCGTCCCGATGCAGCTTTTCTGCAGCAACAGCTTAAAACTTTTGCTGCATGGTACTCGTCAAATCGGATATCACTAAATTTATCGAAATGCTCTGTCATATCATTCGGCCGCAAAAAGTCCATTTTCTACTTTGACTACGTAGATAAATTAAAGCGTGAATCGACAGTCAAAGATCTCGGAGTTCTGTTTGACACAAAACTGCCATTCGGTTTTGGTTTCGCCTCGCCCTCACCAAGAAGTTTAAGGACATCTACAGCTGGGCCAAAGGCTGAAAGTCTCTTAAATAAAGACAAATCAATCAATCAACATCTACAGCTTGAAGTCGCTATATTGCTCAAAAGTGCGCCCCATCTTGGAATACTCGGTTGGTGTCTGGAATTCTTATTATAACATTGAAATTCGTCGCATTGAAAGAGTACAGCGTAAATATATTCGTTTTTCTCTACGTCATGTCAGGTAGAGGAATCCGCTAACATTGACAAGCTGTAAAAGCCATTGTCAGCTTATTAATTTGGACCTTTCAGTGCGAGACGCAATGTGGTCAAAGTTTATTTTGTTGGCGATCTTATTCAAGGCAACATTGATTGTCCAGCACATCAACACACGCCAACGTAGTCTTAGATCTCATCCGTTCCTAAATCTTCCATCAGCAAACACCAATTACAGCATGAATTACAGCCTACATGAGCCAATTCGTGGTATTTCTTGTTTGTTCAATATTTGTTATTCTGAATTTTTTGTGCTGAAACTTGCATTTTTTGTTATCGAACTTGCATTGAATATATTACGTCTATACTTAAGGATGATTCATTAACAGATTGTTGTAAGTGAAATTCTACAAGAGATAAGAGGTAGAATCTTCACATATAGGGCATTGCATTTTTTTTTCTATCTGTATTAACGAGGTTTTTAGCCCTAGGCTAGTTCATCTCGTTTTACTTCCCTTCCGAAGGAAGAACCCACATTTTTATGTGAGTTTGTCCGGAGTGGGATTCGAACCAAGGTCCTCGGCGTGATAGTCAGGTGATTTAACCACCACATCAGGTCCGCTCCCTGGGCATTGAATTTAAGCGCTATTCATATATCTGATATATGGATTTTGGCAGACTCTAGTGGGCTGGTCACATAGAACGAACGTCTCAAATAACTTGCAATTCGTTGTAAAATGTTTTACATTTATTTTACTCTATGGATGTTTAATTTTATGATTGCAAAGGTGACTTTTAAAGAGGAGTTTGTCCTACCTGTTTTTGCGTAACACTAGCTGTATATCAAAAAACCCTAATTAATCCACCTCGCGGTGATGGCGCCTTTCTCGTGCCTTCGAAACCCCATTTCAATAAAACTCAAGCGTATATCACACGTGTATAGTGTGTATATCGCACTTTCATACAATTAACAGAAATCCATTTCATGATACCAGAAATCATATCGTTTATCTGGCTTTTAATGTTTTAGCCTCAAACTCTTAAGAAAAGGACGCTATCTTGAATTTGAAGTCGCCATTTAGGATTTGAGATTGCCATCATGGATGTTCTGATCGCCATTTTTGGCGTCCAGGCATCTTCCCTACGAAAAATATACTTCATTAAACAGCCGCCATCTTAAATTTGGAGCCACCATCTTGGATTTTGGACCAACATCTTGGATATTCTAGTCGCCATTTTTGGAATCCAGACATCATCCCCATACCAAATATACCAATAATGCATTGTTTCAGGCCCTAAAACTCCATTAAACAGCCGCGATCTTAAATTCGGAGCCGCCATCTTAAATTTTAAATCGCCAACTTCATTAAACAGCCGTTAGAGCCTAAATCTCCATCAAACAGTCGCCATCTTGAAACTGAAGCCGCCATCTTGGATCTTAGATCGCCATCTTGTACATTCTGGTCGCCATTTTTTGACTCCGAACATCTTCCCCATACCAAATATACCCATATTGCATGGTTTTAGAGCCTTAAACATCTTTAAACAAACGCCATCTTGAATTTGATGCCACCATCCTAGATTTCAGACCGCCATCTTGGATATTCTAGTCGCCATTTTAGGAGTCCAGACATCTTCCCTATATCAAATATTCCCATATAGCATGCTTTAAGAGCCCCTATTAAACAGCCACCATATTGAATTTTGAGCCGCCACCTTGAACATTTGGCTGCCGTCTTGAATATTGGGTCGACATCGTGGAGCTTCTGGTCTCCAGTGTTGATTTCCGCACAAAACTCGCCAACCATGCTAAAGATTACAAAAATCGCCGCAGTTTGATGTATCGCATAAGGGGCTAGTTCAGCTTTATATACGGCCAGTTCCACCGGTGCTGGTCCGGATCACTGAAATGGCCATAACTCCGGAACGCCTTGGCCGATCTGCACCATTTTTGATAGCAAACAATTCCGGTTCGATTCAAGCTATAATCCGAAAAATCGACCAATGGGAAGAGCCTTAAACGTGACTGAACTTATTTTTCGCACATACATACATGCACATAATCTCAATTCGTTGAACTGAGTTGATTGGTATATGTGACTTGATCCTCCGAGCCTTTTTTCGAAAAATCGTTTTTTGAGTGAACATATAGTTTTTTAGTACACTAAGTGTACGAGATAGGCAAAACACTACTTTCGAGCTATTTTGCTTCAGTTATCTAACTAAACCAATAGATTCCAAGATCTTTTTTGGTAGCAAATTAAATAATCTTTCAAATGCGATAAGTTTGACCATTTTTAAGTTATAGTCAGTTTAAGACAAGTAAAGTCAAAAACATGAAAAGTTCAATTACTACGTAACGGTTGAGATTTGACCATATGCGTAAAACATTTTTTTCACCGGTCTGAACCTGTTAGCTTGCTAACGTTCATAAAGTTATCAAAAAATCCTAGCTTTGCTGTGTCGCATACATAGGTTCAGTTCAATTTTATTTTTAGTCGCTTTCGGAGGGACACCCGGAACTGGTTACGACACTACCGGCTGACCCCAATGTGGTCCTAACCTATTTCGTTGATAACCACATCCGTCAGGACATCCGGAACCGGTTCCGGACCACTACCGGTTCAGATATGGTCTGATACTGTTTTCCTGCTTACCGTTCATAAGATTCTCGAAAATGCCGCTGTTTGATGTGTCGCATGCATCGGTTTGGTTCACTTTTATATTTGTCCATTTCCGGCGCGACACCCGGAACTGGTTCCGGAATACAACCGGCTGTCTCTGATGTGGTCCTAACCTATTTCTTCGATAACCAGTCATCAGGTTATAAGAAAAGCCGTTATTTGTTGTATCGCATGCATGGGCTTGGTACTTTTTTATATTTGGCCACATCCGTCGGGACCCCCGGAACCGGTTCCGGTACTCTACTGGTTCAGATACGGTCCAATATTGTTTTCCTGCTAACCGTTCATCAGGTTATCGAAAATTCCGCTGTTTGATGTGTCGCATGCATGGGTTTGGTACTCTTTTATATTTGACCACTTCCGGCGGGACATCCGGAAGCGGTTCCGGAACACTACCGGTTCAGATGTGGTCCGATACTGTTTTCCTGCTAACCGTTCATCAGATTATCGAAAAAGCCGCTGTTTGATGTGTCGCATGCATTAGTTATGTTCAATTTGATATTTGGCCACTTCCGGCGGGACACCCAGAACCGGTTCCGGAACACTACCGGTTCAGATATGGTCTGAGACTATTTTCCTGCTTACCGTTCATCACATAATCGTAAATGCCGTGGTTTGATGGGTCACATGCATGGGTTTGGTGCATTTTCATGTCTGGCACCTTCCAGGGGTACCGATCCGGAACACCTAAATGGCCATAACTCCGGAACGGCTGGACCGATCCGAACCATTTTCAATAGGAAACAATGGGACCAGATTCCGCGTCGAATGAGCCGTCGATCGTTAAAATCGGTTGATATTTACTATCTAAAAGTGAGGTGACCTTTTTTTGTACACATACACACACACATACATACACACACACACACATACACACACACAGACATCATCTCAACTCGTCGAGCTGAGTCGATTGGTATATGAAACTTGCCCCTCCGGGGGCTCTATCAAAATTTCATTTTTGGAGTGAACATATAGCCTTTCGGTACACCTTGGTGCACGAGAAAGGCAAAAATGGTAGAATACTAAAATCAATTTTATTTCAATTTTCCTTGATGAAAGATTTTCTACCCCCCAGAATCTTTTTCTACACGCTTAAGGCTAACTTATAACGAAAAAATATTTTAGGTTCATGCAACTTCGATAATAATCGTGTTTCAGCACACCGTGATGGTGACAGTTTCTAAAATTGCATTTATTCTGCCTTGCTGATAGTTAAAGAATCGGACTTTGCCCACCCGAGACTACACTTGATGTTAGGAAAACAAACATGCTTTACGTATCTAACTGCGTACTAACCTATCAAGGACTGTTAAGTTCTGGTAATTCAAGGACTCACGTGCATTCTTATTGCAGAACACATTCTCTAATTTGACAGAGTTTTGCAACTAGCCTAAAGTCCCGGGTTTTTCTTTGTTGTCCTAGGACTAAACTAGAAGCATGACATGGATGGGGCTAGAGTTCCGATGCATGGATAAATACCAGTACCACCGTTTTGTTTTTCTCAGAATTCAAATAGATTGTGTTTGATTAGGGGCGCTCTTTCACTGGGATTTAAATCTCTATGGTAACGGGACCTTTTTATCGCAATCTATTTCTTGCACCTCTGGGATAACAAAACAGGAACTGTACAGAAATCGATGCTTCATTGCCTCTCAATGACAATGGAGTAGTACGACATGCACTAAATACTAAGGATACGGGTAATGCCACAAAAGATCTAAATACTGGTCGTAGTGGCTCACCCGAACAG
This sequence comes from Aedes albopictus, assembly GCF_035046485.1. Lineage (NCBI taxonomy): Eukaryota > Metazoa > Arthropoda > Insecta > Diptera > Culicidae > Aedes > Aedes albopictus. The sequence continues at coordinate 331,082,963 of NC_085138.1, forward strand.
AGGAAAAAAAAAATCCCTGCCGCATACCTCTAACATGCTCGACCTCTGCTCCGCAAAACGCGGGCACTCGAAGAGTACATGTTCCGCCGTTTCCGCCCTGTTTACACACTCCGGGCATGAGGGTGAGTTTGCATGCCCGAACCTGTGAAAGTACCACCTAAAGCACCCATGGCCCGACAGGAATTGTGTCAGGTGGAAGTTCACTTCGCCATGGGGCCTACACGTCCACCGGGACACGCTCGGTATGAGCCTGTGTGTCCACCTACCCTTTGTTGAAGAGTCCCAGACTCTGCCATTTCACCATAGACGAAGTTCTGGCGTTTCGTCGCGCACCTCTCGTACCTCTTTCATCGTAGCACTCAACATCCTCGGCCAACACCAATGCTATCGGCATCATGCCCGCTAGCACGCATACCGCGTCTTTCGAGACAGTCCGGTATGCACTGGCCACCCTGAGGCACATCAGCCTATGTACACTAGGGCAGTTCAGACTTCAAATATGTTAAAAATTCAAAGCTCCCATATGTTCATTGCAATCTTTGGTGCAAAACTAGAGTCCTGTCAAATTTTCAACCATTTCGGTGGTGATTTAATGGTGGCCCAAAAGCAAAATAGGTTTATATGGGAATTAATATGGAGAATTTTCGACAAAGATTATCCACGCTGTAGAACATTAACACATGGATAAAGTCATAGGGTCAAAGTCAAATTGAATTCTTCAGATATCAATGATGAATATTGCCGAAGACCGCAACTCATTTAGACTCACCAAAAAGAAGTTATTAATCAATATTCATCCATGCATGCTTGAACGGAAGACCACAGCTCGACCGACACGCTTGACACGCAATCATAGTATGCGTGTTAGCTTCTTGCACACCTTGCAGGACATCGTGTATGAAGATGCGCATTCGAGTGAGAATTTGTTAAATATCTTTTTTGCCGATTGTCGAAATAA